>NW_027526445.1:47177830-47314727 GCF_048455015.1 Haemaphysalis longicornis
CCATGCAATCAATCCTAATCTACTGCCTTACCTGGAGGGCCACAAGTTAGCATTTTACTAAGGAGCACCGGAAAACGAATTGGAGACTCGCTAACGCGTAAAGGGATGTGCAACGATAACCTCCTCACGCTGTATATACAGCCATGGTAGTGTCCCCTTTTATTGGGCATAACTCGATCCGTGAGGCTCTTCCGACTCCACACCGCGCAACTGGTAGCCCGCCCATTTGCGCGCATGCAAATTTCAAATTGCGCGCCCACCTCCCATCAGGCAATGCGCCGAACGCACCGCCTTCAAAGTATGAAACTCTATGAACAGGGGTACAGACATCCCGACGGCCCATAACCCACTTGTAACACGTGAGGCACCGGTTTATGCATGGGAATAGGCTTGGGCGCGCGTTCTTTGTGCGTGTGAAGAAAAATCGTTTCATGCCAAAAGTTATACGTCCGATTACTTGGATATGTATATTGAGTGGATTAGTTCTCAATAAGCACCCTTTTATGATTAACCAGCAGTGTGTATCTTGTGACTACCAGGACACTCTAGACGAAACCAGTCAGACGCATCAGCAAGTATGGTCCCTAGACGGCCGTTATCAGGTTCCTCCTGGTGGAAGCAGATTATGTGGGTACGAGGGAAATCCGTCACTGCAATCGCGCGCTGTCGTGGGCGTCGCCATACCAGCTATGGCAACGGTCCTCGCCTTGGCGGCTTCTTTACGCTTTTAAAGCCGAAATAAACAAAAAGGGGCACCATTTCTTGTCTTGCGTGAAACTGCTCAATAATCCCTCGCAACTAAAGGTCTCCTCGATTTGGCTGCACTTTGTGCACTAGTTCGCAAAAGTGTAGTGCAAGTGCAGCGCCAGTTCTTTCAGTGCGAGTGCAGCCGTACACTATAGCGCTTTCCGTACAGCCGCGGCCGAATCGAGGGCAAAAGTTGCTGCGGTCCGTGTTTGCTCACTCGCGTTTATTATTATTTTTTCTTCGAAATGGCGTCACCCTGCACTCACCTTGTGTTTCGTACACAAATGTACTATCTTGTTGCACGTGACGACCATTCTTGTCTAAAACGGGCAACGCTGTCGTTTCTACTCCGTTTACTGACACGAGTATCATGCTGGAGCCGCCTGCTACGATGCGCACCAAAAAACGCGCCAAAGCACGCTGCACCTTGCACGAGACGAGAACTCCCACAGAGGATAGTGCAGAAGCGTAGAAGAACTCGTGCAGCAAGCGTCAAATCGAGGGCCGAAGTGCACATAGAAGTGCAGGTGGCGCTATGCTAGAGTGCTGCACCGCCTCAACTGGTGCAGAAAGTGCAGCCAAATTGAGGTGATCACAAGTCTTCTGGAGCTCCTGCTTCGTATTAATAAAACAACTTTAAATAATTGTACACAATAATATTGTTTTTTTTTTAACACCAAAAGACAACTTTTGGGCTTGTGGAACGACAAGTGGAACGTTCCCACGGGCTACACGACAGCAAACTCGCTGAAGCGGGGATCGACTAGACGCCAGAGCCAAATTTCCCTATATCAGTATGAAACCTTCGTGGGTACCATGGGCGCGGTCGCGGTCCTCATTAGCTGGTGCCGCCGAACCCGTTCGTAGCTTTACTAGTACAGTAAAAGCTCGTTAATTCGAACTCCAAGGAACCCATAAAGCTGTTCGAATTAAGCGGAGTTCAAAATAGAAGGCGGCCGCTCGAATGAATGGACATCGAGCCACACTGCGCGGAAGAACACAAAGAAGCCACCTCTCGACCCTTTATCGCGAATTAGGCGCCACTACCCGCTTGTTGCGCACGCCAAGGGATCGCAGGTCGAGTGGCCAGCGACAACGGCACAAAGAAAAGCGCCGTTGCAGCGAACTCAGCTATCGCAGCACCGTAGCGAGCGCGCTATACGCTGTTGTTCGTCTGTTTGGTTGTGTTGCATGTCTGGTAAATTTGGTTTCGCTAGGATTTGCAACACTCTGTAGTCACTCTGGGCAGACTTTTTCTGCGAAGAGCGATGGAAACCAGGGGATCCCAGTTCGAATTGACCGTTCCGTATACCGACGCGTTCGCATTATTAGAGAGAGAGAGAGAGAGAGAGAGAGAGAGAGAGAGAGAGAGAGGAGAGAGAGAGAGAGAGAGAGAGAGAGAGAGAGAGAGAGAGAGAGAGAGAGAGAGCAACTTTATTGTGTGCCCGGTGGGAAAAGGAACAGGTTGGAGATCCTCCTCGGTCCTCTTCCCCATTTTAGGCGGCAGCCAGGAGTCCTTGGACCCCGGCGGCGTCTTCAGCCAGAGTTATAGCAGATCAGAGAACCGGTACCGGTAGGCGACCGCCGTTACTGCGCATGCGCAGAGGCGGAAAAACTGGTTGTGCGCAGGCGCAAGTGCACCGGGTACCGTTCCGGGACCGGTACTCCGATCTGCTATAACTCTCTATTGGGAGCCTTCCCCCATTGCAGTATACATGCGGCGCCGGGGCCGGTTTTAATTAACCAGGAGTTGGAAGTAAGCGAGTTGGAAGTAAACGAGCTTTACCTGCGGGGTGCAGGGTGGCGGCGCGTGCCTGGTGAACCTGGTGCACGTGTGCGGCCGCTGGCAGGAAGGGTTCTCGCAGGCGGGCGATCAGCCCTTCTACGCGCAACCCGAGCGCTCCAAGATGGTGGCCATGATGAGCAAGGCGGGCGACTTCCCGTACGCGCGCGACACCGCCTTCTCCTGCCTGCGCCTCTTATACGATTGCCACGCGGTCGACGTGGCGCTCTTCCTGCCCACGCTCAGGGCCGGCCTGCACGAGATGCTGCCGGCCCTCGGCTGCTGGAAGGACGTGCGCGCAGCCCTCGACAGGACCGCCTGGACCAGCGAGGTGACCGTCACGCTGCCCAAGGTACAGCACCTTCCCTTCCGCCGCGGCGGCCGAATGTGTTTACGACTGCGCGAGAAAACGCGCCTCCCGGTTTTCCACTGATCAGTATCCTGGAGCTTATCGAGATACGCTTAGCGCACCGCATCCGGAAGGGATAACCACTCCCCTAGCGACACGCCCACTCAAAGCTCTGTACAGCTGTTCATTTGAGCTTGCTTGTCACTGATTTGACGCCACTGTCATCATATTGGCCTGATTTTTACTGCGGAGCAGTATATGTCTAACCCGCTGGTTTTCATTCCGGCGAAGCCGCTTTACGCGTTGCTGTTCCGGGGCTCCTCCTTGCCATTAGCCGACTCCTCTTTCGCGGCTGTTATTCCCCCCCCCGACACCACCAGTGTCTCCTTCACAAGTTCGCAATCGGCACTCTTATCAGATGGTTGCGAAGAGACACCAGAAGTGCAAAAGGGCGCAAAAAAAAAACAAAAAAAAAACGAAAGCCGCTGATGACGCATATGTAGCCGCCGCCGTTTCTGCCTCAAATTCCACCTCGTCGAGTTGCTGCGAATCCCTGTGTTCATATGAAGAGCAACTTGCCCGCTTAAAATTCCGACGTCAGCGCATAATTCTTCCGCTTGAAAGGCTTCCCGAGCGACATTTTCGCCTGTGTACTTCATGCCTAAGCACACGCCCAGCAGCGGTGTTGGTTTATGCGTGCAGGGGCGGCAGAAGGGGAGCGTGCACGCACAGCTATACTCGGTTACAACTCAAGAACGGCACCACCTCATGTAGTGTATCACTCCGCCAAAGCGCCGGACTCGTGACGTCAGTGCGCGCGCACTTTGAAAGGGGTTTGCTATGAATGCGTGATATCGTCTGCCTTGTCTCACGCAGTTTGTTTGTCGTCACTGGAGTCATTTATAAGCATATTAACTCCAACAAATCACGGGAACGGCTCACGCCATGTTCCAAATGTTCCCAGTAACGCCGTACTTGCGCGGCGCGGAGAAACACCCGGCTACGGTGATAAGGCACAGCGGCAACTTCCGGTGCCGTTCTTATGTTGTCACCGAGTATAGGAATCATGCGTCCGTCGGTGACATGCCCATTGTGCTGGTTTGAGATTTAAACGTGAACGGCTCATGGCTCAGTGCGCCATGTCAGCTGTCCTCCGTGACCGAGCGTTTCGGGTCTGGGTTGGTTCCTACGACAGGGGTGGGGGTGCAGACAGCGATATGTTTGTCCGCTGGAATAAAGCTCGAGGCCATCCGGGTTTGTACTCGCTATGGGACGGACTCATGCCGTTCTCTAGGAGGGGGAAGAGCGGGTTTCGAAGATGCGTCGACCCGAACAGAAGCGCGAATGGGCGCGTAAACAACGGAAAGCCACTGCCGTCGCCCTTACCGTTCCAAGTTCCAGCTCGTCGAGTAGCTGCAAATCTTTTCCGCGTGAACAGTAATTGCCCGATCAGAACGCTGAAGTGAGCCAGTAGTACTTGTTAGGTTTAACTGCCTTTCACTACTAAGCAAGCGCACATAGCCGCTTGCCGGTTTATGCGTGCACGGATTGGGAGTTGAGGGGGGAGGGCGTGCACGCGCAGCTGCAGGTTTCACGCCTTCAGTGATGGCATGACCGCTGTGCTGGCGGGAGGTTTAAACGTGGCCGTCAAACGGCCCAATGCGACCTGTCCGGTGTCCTCAGTGGTCGAGCGTATATGGGGTTGGTGATACACCGACGCTAGAGCGAAAGAGACAGCTCCACGTTAGTCCATCAAAATTAAGCTGAGGTCCGTCCAGGTTTCTCTCAGCAAATCGGACAGGAAGTATTCTCAGTCGCAAATTACAAACAGACGCGTTTTGTTTCGTGCACTCTGTGGACTGCGACCAGCTTCGCAGGTCATCCTTCTTCACAGAGCGGAAGGGTACTACATTTTTTCACACGTGGCGAAAGGGCATGGAGACATTTTACATAAGGATCCTAATACGGCTTGGCTGTACAAAAATATCAACCAGATTAAGAGTCTCGGGCCGGAATGAGATAACGGCACTTCCACGTCGACGCTGAATCTTGTGCTGATGCTTTGGTGAAGTGGAAGGCCTTTTAACACGTGAGCGCCATCTGTGTCACTCGCCGAAAACCCGTCCTGAGTGCGCGCAGTCAATCTGAGCGGAAGAATGCCGTGCCAGGAAGGACGAGGAGCACCCGCCTCCGTTGATAGGTAAGGTCGGCGCATGCGCAGAGGGGCTCGAAGCTGAATTGGAAAATACAATGCCAGGAAGAAAGAGGGTCGCGCCTTTCTCGCCGGCAGACATGTTCCTGGCGCTGAGCTGCACCGCTTCGCCCGCCTGTCTCCGTTCAATGCTGTATGTTACGATTCGACACGAGGTGCTTAGGCGTTGCTGCATGCGCGCGAGATACGCCAGCTTGCACTGCGCAGAAGTTCCGTATGTGGCGGCGACGCCAGCTCATCAAACACGTTTCCTCAAGTCGGAGCAGCGCTGTCGCGCGAGCCCTCGGGCCGGTGAGTCAGTGTTACGACTCATTTCGCCGCAATACTCCTCAGCGGTGCGGCGAAGCCTCCATTACGTGCGCCTTTCAAGCAGGCCCCCCTTGTCGGTGACTCACGTTTGCAGCCGACAATTCAAACAAGCTGTGACATGCCTGGATCAGGCGCCTCGATATCTATCGGCGCGATTCAAACCGGCGCTGGCAGATGAGGCAGGCTTCAACTTGCCCAAGGACACGGAAGCCCCCCGTCCGCTGCGGAGATCACCTCTCTCCCCTCTCTCGGACTCAGCGTGCGCCGCTACTACCGACTGCTCACGAACTCTGGAAAGAGTGCTGTGTGTGTCTGTGCCTTCGTGACGTGTGCACAATCTAGAGGGAACGCTTGTTTTGACCGTTGGCTCTGTGGGTATAAATAAGACTCCCCAAGCGCTGTAGTTCATTCCTGTTTGAGCAGTGAATCAATGCTGTCACTCTGCTCGAGTCCTGTACTGTAACCTCGTCCGTCGAGGCATTGTTCTTTGGCTTCGGCTCATCTCTCGCTATGAAGTAAACAGTTACGTTTGCCTATGGCTTCTGGACTTTACGGCAGCAACATTGGCTGGCCGCTCGCTTAACCACGCTACCAAACGTATGTCGGAGGCGACGGAGCGCGGCTCGGGTCGGCCTTCCCGTACCCAACACAACCAGCTGGCGCATGATCCGGTTCAAACTGTCTCAACCGAGACGTGTTCGAGCAAGCCTTTGCAAACGACGGCCGTTGGGTCGACTACCCCTTCCCCGCCCTCTCTCCGTCACGGCGTGCACCGGCTTCTATCACAAGGCCTATGGAAGTGTTTTGTGTATTCGTAATTTTGGTGCCACGCGCAACACGCCGAATGCCTGTTTTGACTCTTGCATTGGAGACTATAAATCAGCCCTCCTTCTTATCGAGGGTCACTGCATGCTGAGCCACCACGAAGAACGTTTCTCTGCCCGTTCGAGCTGTTATGTAGTAAGCACGCCGATGTGCAGCTATAGCTGCAAATCGGCGTGCTACAGAAGAGCGGCGCTACAGGTATACCTGTAGCACCGCTCTTCTCTACTCGCCATGCATTAAACAAGTTAAGTTTGGCTCTCACCTCTTTGTCATCGGCACGGAGGCAACTAAGCTGCCACGACTGGACGGGTCGTAGTCGTACGGCTTCGCCCATGTAACAACGTGCGGTGTTGCCGTGTAGTGGCGTTGGCGTAAGCAAAGATGATGCAGGACTGTCAGTTGATGGTGCGGCGGAACACAGTGCACCTAGATTAAAAACGAAAACGCAGCGTCAGTTCATGCATTTTGTTAAAACTTGCTGCTGCGTTTTGTTTAGCTCACTGAATTGTCGTTTGACTGAGTTACACAGCTTCGTCGTCCTTAACTTTTCTAACAGTCCACACAGCAGCAATGTGCGCTAATGAAGCTGTATATATATGTTAACATGAAACAAATCGTGTGCTGTGTGATTGTTTTTGCTGATTCGTTTACGCATAACCACCTTTAACACAACTATAACCTCACTAACCTAACCATAATTTACTACACGAAACGACGATGACTTTTTAAAGCTCTCCTCTTTACCGTGCAGAAGCGCCGGGCCTACACTGTGAATCATGTCCGCAGGTCTGCTTTTGCCTCAGATGTACACGAATAACCGATCGCAGGTCAGTTCAAGGGCCAAAATATGACGCAAAATGAGGCGCGACATACGACCTTATTTAAAAACGGGATTTCTGCTGCGACAACACGCAGTACACAGAGTTTCCACATTTCGGACATACTTTCTCGGCCCATTCTGTTGCAATGAACGGTCGTTCGGGTGCCTACTAATAAAGTGGACGCTGAAGTGGGCGTTTTATGTTCAGTATGTAATCCTTACAGCGGCGTGCGGCTATATATCGCAAACGAGATAAAAGGGGTGAATGGGTGGAGTTGTAATATCCATTAGCGCGTTCAACTTTTATTTACAATCATGATACGCAAGCATGGGCAGTTTTAACAGACTGAATTTTTCTCCCAAGCTCTTTCTTACCCGTTAAGCCAACCTATATACATAAGTGGGCTTCCCAAAGCTCCCACAGCTCCCCCGCATTTCTCACGTTGGAACTGCAGGCGCTGTTGGAGTCACCGGCTCTAGACCTGCGCAAGTCCCAGAAGAACTTGGTCCTGAGCCAGAAACCCTCGCCCACAGGCGCCCCTCCTTTGCAGTCGCAGTCCAAGCCTACCGTGTCCGGCGAGCGGCAGGCAAGAGCGAGCCTGGAGGCTATGCCGGCTTCCACGGGGACGGACCTATCTGACTCCAGCTTCAAGTCCGCCCAAGGAACCATGTCGGACCTGCAGAGGTCCTCCAGCGACGGCAGCGCCGCCGCGTCCATAGGCAGCCCGTGGCCGCACGACGTGTTCCACAAGGCGACCTTCGACATGGCCGTGGGCGGCGGCCGGTCTCCTGCCGGCTTCTCGGCGCTCCTCTCCCTCTGCACCATGATCCCGGCCAACAAGCCCGTCCGCTTCACCGTCGACAGGCCGTTCATGTTCGTCGTGCTCAAGGACGACCTCCTAGTCATGGTCGGCCTCATCAGGCACGTCCACGCCGGACAGAAGAAGAGGCCCGCCGATGCTTAAAACGCTTGCGGAGACTTCACTTCCGGGCACGTGGACGACGTGCACTGGCGCGACCTAGTCTTCGGACATGTAGGGGGTGTGTTCGAGTGTCAGAGTGGGTCTTGTACAAACAGTAATTAAACGATCGTTCAACGCAGAAGTTTGGGATAGTTGGCGAAACGACTTCGAAGCGCGACAAGACGGGGAGAAGGGGCACTTACACAGGACCAGCGCTCGTCCCGTGCAAGTGTCTTTCTTGGCATCTCCGTCGTGTCGCGCTTTTTACCACGTCGAAGTCGTAAGGGATCCTTGCTGCGCAATTTCAGCGATGCGTCGCGGCTTCGCCGTAGTAGACCGCCCAGAAGGGACAGACTAAACATTCAGAATACACCCTCCTAATATCGCGAACCATGTCGGAAATGTTGAAACAAAGTAGTGTACAGTCCCGAGAAGCCGTCAGTAATATTTCCCTGTTATTACTTTTTCGTTAGTGCGGCATCCTGACAGTGTAGAAATAGTCGATTGTGAAAAAGGAAGCTTCAAATTGGTCCTTGTCACGTCTGTTCGGGAAAGATGTATGTTTATACGTACCGAGTAAGGTCTCTGATATTTGTCATAGAATTGAGCGAGGTAATTTAGTGGCCGATGCCTCGGACGGGAGGAGCGACAAACAACTCCCCCCTGGATACGAACATAGGATGTGGTTCGGACCTGCTAACCGGCGATAGGTCCACGCCTGATTGGCCGCTAGCGTGAGGCACGAGACGGGGCACGGGAAAACAGTTTCAAGACAACGGGCATTTACTTCACATTCACAGGAAATTCAAAACAGGCAGACAGAAGGTTTGACGAGTTAATAGCACACTGCAGTTGACACCTCGTTAGGGTCAGAGCTGCCAAGAAACCGACACGAAGTACATTAATCACAATGAAAGAAACGGTACACGCCGTTACGAGCCCGAGGAGGAGGCGACAGTAAATGAGGGGGACAGTAGAGTACAATAGGCGGGGTTGGAGGCTTCCCCCAACTACAAACAATAGGCCCGCGAAGAACACATACAGCGTGGTGCACTGAAGGAGGCGGATAAGAAGCCCGTGCAGTCCGCTTAGAAAAATACAACACAGAAGATGAATAGGAAGAGTACGAGGAAAGGTGGAGAAGGGGAGAACGTCTTAGCTGCGGTCCGGCTGATGGTCTCGCCGGGGTGACGGAGGCTGTCGGTCGTCTGTGGTGGGGCGCCGCTCATCAGCGACGCAATTTGGGTGAACTCCGGCCGCGCACTTTCGCCTCCTTGAGGAATCTTCGGGGGCCCGAAGTTCACCGCCGTCGTCGCTCGGCCTCCCCAGCACAGCCCTCAAGGCCGACGCCGCGTCCCGGCCGTACGTCCGGCCACCACCAGTTCTCAGCCCATTCTCCCCGGAAACCCCGCACTGCACCACGCACAGTCCACCGGGCCGCGCGTCTTCCAAGAATTCGCGGGGCGCAGCCTTCTGCAGTCCGCGGCACTCTCGCCCACCTCTCTCTCCGAAACACAAGGCCAGCCGACCCGGGTGCGACAATGGCGGTGAAAACATTCCCTCGCTACGCGGTACGACTTCTCTCGGCTCAAAAATGGCGAGCGGCAAAAAAACCCGTCAAGGAGGGACATGAATTTCGCGACAATCATCATCATCATCATCATCACCAGCCTATCTACGCCCACTGCAGGGCAAAGGCCTCTCCCATTATTCTCCAATTACCTCGGTCCTGTGCCAACTGTGACCAATTTATTCCCGCAAACTTCTTGATCTCATCTGCCCATCTAACTTTCTGCCGCCCCCTGCAACGCTTGTCTTCTCTAGGGATCCACTCTGTTACCCTTAATGACCAGCGGTTATCTTGCCTTCGCATGACATGCCCTGCCCACGTCCATTTCTTCTTCTTAATTTCTACTAATATGTATTTAACACCAGTTTGCTCTCTGACCCACTCCGCTCTCTTCTTGTCCCTTAAAGGGACACTGAAGTGAATTCGTCAAGCTCCCGTTTTTGCTTGCACTGCGTAGACTGGCTCAAATTAGCACACTTTTCATCGTTTATTCGGTTGACAAATCGGTAATTATTTTACAAAGCGCGAAAGAAGAAAAACTACCATGCGCGGTTTGCGGCGGCCGCACCAACTAAAGCTCTGACGTTAGGAGGAGCGGGCACCGTGATTGGACGATGCCCAAGGTGAGCAACCAAACAAGTTTCGGTTTCGGTTTCGGTTCTGTAAAACACAACCGTTGGCGTTGTTGGATGGACATTCTCAATAACTCAGTAATCATCGTACCGCGCTTCTGCCATGTTGTCAGCTGTAAAAATGCATAAATATAAGCCTCCTAGGACGGATTGGAATCGTAGCATTCACTAGCCGAAACCTACGCAGTGCATGAACGCCCTCCGTGTACCCGCAGACGCCCAAATGTCATGCGCTTTTCCCCCATATTTGGAGCTTGCCTCCCTCATGCGTGTATCGTAAAAAGCGTGTTCGCACCAGGCCAAGGGTCTGTTCATTCTGAACTGTGCCCACTGCCTGCAAGCAGTCGGTGCTTATGGCAACAGCGCGCCAACGAGAACTCGCTAGCGCGCCAGTGCCAGCCTGCGCGCATTTTGTGAACTAGTTCGTGGAGCAATGAAAATTGCGGCCCAAAAAAAGGTCAACTCAGAATAGAAAACATCGGCGGAAAACAAAAAAGTTAACTTACAAAAAAAAAAAAAAAAGCACGTACCCGCGGGGATTCGAACTCGTGACTTGCAAAATACTTGCGGTGGCATACCTAGCAACCTAAACCGCTCGACCACGAAGCGGGCTCGGCTGGTGTGGGTAATATAGGGTATATATTGTACAACCAGTTTACACTTTTCTTCAGTTTTGACATTTCAAGCAGCTTAGGTGACTATTTGTTGTATTGCACTCGTGCAGTAAGCGTCGCCCGAGTTTCCACAATATCTCACGTCTAGCGATTGCATTTCGTAGACGGAAAAGCGTTCGCAGATGCGTAGTCGTGCTGCTGACCGCTGTGCTTGTTCGCCCAGCGCAAAAAAGTGCTTCCCGCACCCTAGTTTTACGCTGTACGGTAAAAATATCAGTTGATTTTATTTCCTTAGTACCTATATTGACTTCGCTGACTCTTCTGCCGCCTTCAAGAGGCCTTATAACCTACTGGCATACCAGTCAGCGAAGCGTCGCATGTGCGCTTGTGTGAAGCGACCTTGACTTGGAGCTAGATACAGTGTACAAACTAACCAAGTAAAGAAAGGCAAATTCTACCATTCACAAACGTGTCCTGGCTTCGTTTCAACTGAGCGAACGAATTGCGACGACCCGTCGGCGGCCGGCGGACGAAACGCTGGGCCGACTGACTCTGTCTGAAGGCCGGGGAGCCGTGCAGTAGCGCAGCCAATTGCCAGCTTATCCCCTTCTGACGTCACACGAAAACGCCGCAGAAAATGGGCGAGCGTAAAGAGAGGAGGACAGCATTTTCGAATTAATTTTTCTACTAAATAAAATCGCGTAAACGCGCCCAGGGTGGTCGAAACATGGCCTGGGGACTTCGGACTACAATTTGCGCAAGTAATCCCGCAATGTTTACATATCACTTCAGTGTCCCTTTAATGTTACACCTATCATTTTCCGCTCCATTGCCCGCTGAGTCGTTCTCAATTTAAGTTGAACCCTCTTAGTGAGCCTCCAAGTTTCTGCCCCGTAGGTGAGTACCGGTAAGATGCAGCTGTCATACACTTTCTTCTTCAGCGACAATGGTAGGCTGCTATTCATTATCTGAGAATGTCTGCCATATGCACCCCACCCCATTCTGATCCTTCTAATTATCTCTGCCTCATGGTTGGGATCTGGGGTCACAACTTGGCCTAAGTAGATATATTCGCTTACCACTTCCACTGCCTCGCCACCTATCTCAAACTGCTGTGCTGTCCCGAGGTTATTGATCATTACTTTAGTTTTCTGCATATTAATTTTCAGGCCAACGGTTCTACTCTGTTCGCCCAGTGCGGAAAGCATGCTTTGCAATTCGTCCCCCGAGTTACTGAGCAAGGCAACGTCATCAGCAAATCTGAGGTTACTGAGGTATTCTCCATTAACCCTTGCTCCCACCTGTTCCCAATCCAACGTTCTGAATACTTCTTGTAAGCATGCTGTGAATAACATTGGAGAGATTGTGTCTCCTTGTCTGACACCCTTCCTTATAGGTATTTTACTGCTCTCCCTATGGAGGATAATGGTAGCTGTAGACCCACTGTAGATAACCTCTAGTATTCTTACATAATGCTCATCTACCGCCTGGTTCCGTAATGCCTGAATGACTGCTAGGGTTTCGACCGAGTCAAATGCTTTCTCATAATCTATGAAGGCTATATAAAGGGGTTCAGTATACTCAGCGCACTTCTCTATCACCTGATTGATCGTGTGAATATGGTCCATTGTTGAATAACCTTTACGGAACCCTGCTTGTTCTTTAGGTTGACTGAAATCTAAGGTTGCAGAGATTCGGTTAGCGATTACCTTGGTAAATACCTTGTACACGACTGACAGTAAGCTGATCGGCCTGTAATTTTTCAAGTCCTTCATGTCGCCTTTCTTATGGATTAGGATGATGTTCGCGTTCTTCCAAGATTCCGGTACCATTGCGGTCATTAGGCATTGCGTATACAGGTTTGCCAGTTTTTCAAGTACAATTTCTCCGCCATCATTCAAGAGGTCTGCTGTTATCTGATCCTCACCAGGTGCTTTGCCCCCTTTCATTTCTTTCAAAGCCTTCCTTACTTCTTCGGTCGTTACTGGTGGGATGTCTATCTCCTCTGAACTACTGTCTCGTTCGGCATTATCCTGTATGTCCCGGCTACTGTACAGATCCCTATAGAACTCCTCGGCCACTGCGACTATTTTATCCTTATTTGTGATGACATTGCCTTGCTTATCCTTAAGTGCATACATCTCATTTTTCCCCACGCCAAGACGTCTCTTCACTACTTTCAGGCTACCTCCGTTCTTTACAGCGTATTCGATCCTCTCCATATTATACTTCCGTATGTCAGCTGTCTTACGCCTATTGATTAACTTCGAGAGCTCGGCTAGTTCTATTCTGTCAGCTGCGGTAGAGATTCTCATGGTTTGCCGTTTCCTGATTAGATCTTTCGACTCCTGTGAAAGTTTACCAGTATCCTGTCTAGCCATAGTGCCCCCGACTTCTTTTGCACACTCCGTGATGATGCGTGTAAGGTTGTCGCTGGCTTCCTGTGTCGTAAGCTCGGCTTCCTCGTTAAGGGCGGAATATCGGTTCTGCAGCGCGATCCTGAATTCTTCTACTTTACGTCCTACTGTCAGTTCGTTTATCGGCTTCTTTCGTACTAGCTTGTTGCGGTCCCTCCTCAAATCTAGCCTAATTCGAGATCTTACCATAGGGTGGTCACTACACCTTACCCTTCCGAGCACTTCCACATCCTGCACGACGCCAGGGTTATCGCATAATATGAAGTCTATTTCATTTTTGTGCTCCCCATTCGGGCTCCTCCAGGTCCACTTCCGACTCTCCCGTTTACAGAAGAAGGTATTCATTATGCGGAGGTTATTCCGTTCTGCAAACTCAACTAGTAGGTCCCCCCAGCTATTTCTACAGCCCAGACCATAGTTCCCAACTGCCTTGTCTCCAGCCTGATTCTTGCCTACTTTAGCATTGAGGTCCCCCATAACTACGGTATACTGTGTTTTTACTTTAGCCATTGCCGATTCCACATCTTCATAGAAGCGTTCCACTACTTGGTCGTCGTAGCTGGATGTGGGCGCGTAGCCCTGTACCACCTTGAGCTTGTACCTCTTATTGAGCCTAATTACAAGACCTGCTGCCCGTTCGTTAATGCTATAGTATTCGTCTATGTTGCCAGCTATGCTTTTATTGACTAGAAATCCCACTCCCAGTTCTCTTCTGTCCTCTAGACCACGGTAACATAGGACGTGTCCATTTTTCAGCACCGTAAAGGCTTCGCCTGCCCTCCTAACCTCGCTAAGCCCTATTAAATCCCATTTAATGCCCTCTAGTTCCTCGAACAACACCTCGAGACTTGCTTCGCTAGATAAGGTTCGCGCGTTAAACGTTGCCAGGTTCAGATTCCATTGGCGGCCTGTCCGGATCCAGGGATTCTTAGCACCCTCTGCTGCGTCACAGGTCTGACCGCCGCCGTGGTCAGTTGCTTCGCAGCCGCTGGGGACTGAGGGCCGAGGGTTAGTTGGCGTATTCATGGGAGGTTACAAAACAAAATTACAAAACAAAACAAAAAAGTTCTAATTCGGGTTTTGCGCGCTCAAGGTGCAATTGGGCTGTGAGGCACACCGTAGTGTAGAACTGCGTATTAATTTGGACCCCTCAGACATTTCATCATCATCATCATCCGCAGCAGCAGCCTTTTAAATCCATTTAAAAAAAATAAACTGGGGAACAATACCCGCTCCAGCAAGGCTATGGCAGGTTTAAAGCCAATATAAAATAAATGAACGGGGCTAGAAGCCAAATTTCTTTTCTTAAAAGCCAAGCCAATTTTCAGGGTAAAAAAAACTACTTTCCACGTTTCATATGCTCGGGCAGCAGGTACACAGAGCGTAAGACGAAAGTCGGCAATCCAGGATGTGATTGAAAAGTAAGGAAAAACGGGTAGAAAAATGTCCTATACGTGAAGCACAGCAGAAAAAAATTAGCAGTGGTTTAGCTCGGCTACGCCAGGATATACGTAGCGTGAGCTAAGGTTCAGCTGGTTATTCTTAGGTTTCCTGGTTGTCTAGGATTAGCTGATTATGATATCACTGCTGCTAAAAAGATTTCCAAACCAATCCAGTCCAGTCCAGTCACTGCTCCTCGCGCATGAGCAGCACAGCTCTCCAGGAGCCACGCGAAACGGCTATCAAGCGGCTCTGGCGTACCGTCAGACTTGTCTACTGCGCAGCCGAGACGCACAGCTGGGCACGCGGCAGCGCCAGTGCCTCTGCCATGGCTACGACGACACTCCTCTGGAACGCACAAACCACCGAATGTGCAGACCCAATTCTCTACACAGCCGTACTCCATTTGGATTGGATTTCCAATCCAATACAATCCCATTTATTCCAATCCGAATCCACTCCAATCCAATCCAATCCAATCCAATCCAATCCAATGCTCTTCGCGCTTTCGCAGCACGGCCCTTCAAGGTCCACGCGAAACGGCTCAACCTCGGCCAGTGTAGCTTACGCTACAAAAAAATATGCAAAAACTCTCCAGTGCAAAGTGTTAGGTAGAGCGCGCAAGCATACTTTTCAGGTGCTTATCTCCGCAACTGCACCTCCACGTGAATTTTTACTGAAGTTTCTTTCATTAAATAGAGGGCCTTCGGCTAAATGCGCCGTATGGTCCACGCATATTTGTAAAGGGGAGCGTGACCCGAATTGCGGACACACAGGAGGAGGAATGACTTTTATTATTGTAGATCAAAAGCTTGTTTGTTTGATCCGGGGGGTTTAACGCGCAATTGTCACGCTGCACAGGCGATGAGGCGCACCTTAGTGCAGGGCTCCGGAGTAATTTCGACCTGCAGGTGATCTTTGACGTGCTATTGAACACGAAATCTTTAGAATAAAACAAACTAGTATTTTGCCTACATGGCCCCTTCAAGACCAGCTACGGCTGGTGCAGTGTTCAGGAGCGAAAAAGCCCGTACACGCCGTGATAGACATGTCACAGATTCAGCGACTCGCATAAAAACTCTCCACTCAAAACATGGATCTAAACGTATACACCAAGAAAGGCGATATGGCAGGATAAAGTTCATTCGAGGGAAGCGGCGAAATTATGGGAACGCAGTATACAAGAGTTTGTCCGCTTGGAAAGATTTCTCGGTAGAGCCTTGCAACAGTGCTTCCGCATTAAAAAGAAACGCACTGATCCGTCATTGCCAATGCAGTATTGGGCCAAACATCCGGTACAATGACCTCGTCACGGCCTGCCGAGGTTCTGCACGTGCGCTGGTAACTGCGGGACGGAGACAAAGAAGTTAAATCCGAAAAAGAGGCACCCGAATTATTGTCTGCGGAAGGTAAATGGCGCACCGCCTACAGCTAGCGTCACTAAATAAGGTACGCTTAAGAGTACCGCCACTTCGTCCTCCCGGAAGCGTCTGGGGGCCATTTTGTTTCTGGCTTGCAGTGTTGCCATCTCTCCCAACGAAACCGCCGCCGGTTGTGACGGGCAGAGGGCGACCGCCCGCTCTAGTTAGTGTCCCCGCAGCAGAGAGAGAGAGAGAGAGAGAGAGAGAGAGAGAGAGAGAGAGAGAGAGAGGAACCCAGAAACAAAATGGCTGCGCCCATATGTATCCCGTGGTGCCGACCGACCAATGAAAATACTGGCGGCACATAACAACGAGAGAAAAGAGTGGCGATAGCCTAAAAGCCTATTTAGTGACGCTAACGTCAGCCATGCGGCGCACGGAGAGATAAGCGAGGCAGCGGAACCAACTGGCGGCATCACGTATGCACGCACGCACACACAGGGCGGGAAAGTTTGAACGAGGTTGCGGCCGGCGCGCCACCGCAGCCGTTGAATCGGACAAAATGAAATTGGACGAGGGATTCGCCCATCGCTGGCACGGCTGGAGAAAGCACTTGTTCCCTCTCAGCTCGCGCGAGCGGCGTCCCAGATTTCCGATCGACCCGAGAGCTCCGGCAGCGCTGTGGCGCCTTATCGGGAGGAGTCGTAGCTAGAGTCGGCTTCCGTGCACGCACCCGTCTACAGTGTTCGGCTGAGTGCAAGAACTCCGAGTGAACGTTGGGTGGGGTGCAACACACATGCTGTGTGTACATTCTAGGGAGGCCCTTCTATTATTTACGTCGAACGCCCGAAACGCGGATCGGCGGCTTCCGCGCGCTGCATGCCGGAAGAAAGTTGGAGGCGCGTCCCTTTATAGCCGAGGGAGACCAAACTGAACGCATTAGCGAAAGTGTTCAGTACAAAAAACGGGACTGAAAAAAACGACATCTGGGGGAAGCAAGCAACAAAAACGCAGCGAGAAGTCAGCTGGCGCGAAAGTGGGGGCCTTGATTACTACTCATTCAGCCATTTTCCTAGCCGCGATCGAATAGAAAGCCTACCGCAGAGATCTTTTTGCACTGCGCCCAACGTGGTGGTTCGACGTTTGACTTCGGGAAAGGGTGAATGACCAATTTTGTTTTTGTAGCGTAAGCTACACTGGCGGAGGTTGAGCAGTTTCGCGTGGACCTTGAAGGGCCGTGCTGCGCAAGCGCGAGGAGCATTGGATTGGATTGGATTGGATTTGAAATCTAATCCAATTATCAATTATCCAATTAGAGTACGGGTGTGTAGAGAATTGGGTCTGCACAATCGCCGGTCTGAGCATTCCAGAGGAGTGACGTCACAGCCGCCGCGGACTCACTGGCGCCGGCGCGTGCCCAGCTGTGCGCCTCCGTTGCGCAGTAGCCAAGTCAGACGGTGCGCCGGAGCCGCTTGATATCCGTTTCGCGTGGCTCCTGGAGAGCTGTCATGCGTAATGCGCATGCGCGAGGAGCAGCGACTGGACCGGAACGGACTGGATTGGATTGGATTGGATTGCTGAACCTTAGCGCACGCTACGTATATTCTGGCATAGCCGAGCTAAGCCACTGCTAATTTTTCGCTCACGCCAAACTTTCGCTTACGGTCAACGCCGCCGACAAAGCAAGCTTTTCTGGGGCCTTAAACTCTGGTCGTTGGAATTCCCGTACAACCACCAAGGTGATCTGATGTCAACAGCGACAATTCTCAAGTGCGAATATGCGATTATGAAGATTACCGTATACCACAGTAGTTCGTACGGTTCGTCCCGAGGTTGTCGCCTTAAAACGACTTAAAAAGAAAAAAAATGACCGCGTATCTGCTTCTTTTGTCGCAGATGTCGATGAAAGACGATAGTCGACATTTGCCAAGTAAATGCATTCCTTCGCTTTCCCGCTCACCTCTCATGCTGTTCCTCTCTCGTCGCGCTCCTCCCAAGGTAAACACGCTGGAGGTTTGACCAAGTGAATTTAATTTTACCGCGTTCCACTGCTCCAGGCCGGGTGCCCTCGATGCCAGCGCTGCCGTACGGCGGAGACGCGCGTGAATCGAGGCGCCCTACTACAACGTTTGTAGAGCCACGTCGCCCTTCTCCACGTGCGTTCCAAGCGGAGCGTGGAAGCTATCTAGTGGAATCTCTCGTTGCTGTCGCCGTTTGATTTTTTAAATGCCGCCAGGTACTGCGGGAAACAGCAGGCTGTGACAGTATTCTGCAGTTGATGTAGTATTTCATTTGCTATCGCTAAAACCAAGCACCCATTATTTTTTTTATAAAGGAACACTGCAAATATCACTTATGCACTAATCTTCTGTATTATGTTTGCGTAATGTCTTGTTCTTGTTCAACAATGTTGACAAGTACGAACATTGACACCGGACTTTAACGTTTAGATTTAGCTGTGAGTATATAAGGCTGCAGTTGATGTAGTATGCCATTCGCTATCGCAAAAGCCAGGCATACGGGAATTTTTAACACGAAAGTGTTTTATGCCGGGGCCGGTCCACCAAGATCTGACATCACAATGACATCATAAGAAAAAAATCAGCAGTGGCTTAGCTCGGCTATGCCAGGATATACGTAGCGTGAGCTAAGGTTCCGCTGGTTATTCTTAGGTTTCCTGGTTGTCTAGGATTAGCTGATTATCATGCTTACTGCTGCTAAAACGATTTCCAATTCAATCCAATTCAGTCCAGTCCAGTCAGGTCCAGTCACTGATCCTCCCGCATGAGCAGCACGTCTCTCCAGGAGCCACGCGAAACTGCTATCAAGCGGCTCCGGCGTAGCGTCAGACTTGGCTACTGCGCAACGTAGGCGCACAGGTGGGCACGCGCCGGCTCCAGTGCTTCTGCCACGGCTATGACGTCACTCCTCTGGAATGCGCAGACTGGCGAATGTGGAGACCCAATTCTCTACACACCCGTACTACAATTGGATTGGATTTCCAATACAATCCAATTTAATCCAATCCAATCAAAAACCAAGCCAAGCCAGTCTCATGCTATTCGCGCTTGCGCAGTACGGCCCTTCACGGCCAACGCGAAACTGCTCAACCTCGGCCAGTGTAGCTAACGCTACAAAACGTCTTTTGACGCGGCTGCGCCTGGATTTGAACCACGAACTCTTTCGCCGCAACGGGAGGTACGAAACGCGCTCCCTACTGCGTTATGAATGGACGCGTAAACAGGACGACAAATGCGCCTTATATCCACTCCTTCAGATGGTGCTGCCGTCTAGGATAGCCGAAGAGAAGTAGTGCAGCATGACGCTAATGAACGCAAACAGTTGGCGCCACGATGCGAGCACTTACGTGTATAATAGCAGAGTAACCTGCGGAAAAGCCTGTAAGGCAACGACCACGGAGTACGATCGACGACGAATTACGAATGTCGCGCTTCTGGCACGGTCCGCTGCTCCTTTCGCTGCAGCGGACGGCGTTTTCACCAAAAAGATTCGCTGACAACCCGTTCGGTTTCGTTCGCACGTAGGGTTTGCGAGCGCCTGTGGTTTCAGTCGGATTTACGCAATGCTGCGGCGCGTCCAACCCAGTGTCTAACGTTGATGCTTATAACGGTGCCATACCGACGAAATATGAATAGCGACGTGCAAGTTCACATCGCCGATGCACAATAAACATTCAGCTGCTCCTGTGAAGGCACATTTCACTTTCGTGTTTTACCGGTTCCTATGGAAGAGGGACCAACCACGTTTTTTTATAAAAGGAACACTGCAAATATCATTCATGTACTGATTTTCCGCCTTATGTTTGCGCAATGTTGTGTTCTTGTTCAACAATGTTGACAAATATGAACATTGCCACCGTACTTCAACGTTTAAATTTTGCTGTGGGTGTATACGACTATTGCGCAGCTCCTGTTTCCCTCTGTCCGGGTGGCTGAACCGGTTCACAGACGGACAGACTGACATAAGGACAGACCAAAATTTCTGCGTTTATGTAGCCCAAGAAAGTCTATCGTCTTTAATAATATGTAGCCCAAGAAAGTCTATCGTCTTTAATAAAGGAGTGTGGAAACGCGCATGTGTACAATGTCGCCATCCAACCGCACCAGATGACACCTCCAGGTACGATAGAGGAGAGAGAAAGTGTTTATTAAACTGAAAATATTCACAAGGCGAAGTTTTGCCCCTCGACAGAGGGCACAGGTATCGCCGGGGAAGAAAAGAGCATTGAAGAAAAAAGAAAGGTAACGTATTGGATGTATTGTTCGGTGCCCCCAACACTCTGTTACCTCCTTTTCCTCTCCGCGGAGAGATTCTGTACTTTCCCTCATTTCATTTGCTCTTTTATTTTCGCCACGTAGACTTTCGCGAGCTTAGGCATGCGGGTGAGCCCGTCCTACCTATACCACGTACAGGCGACTCCCGCCGCGGCATGGCGCGAAGTGACAATTTGGGGAACCACGAGCGGCTGATTGCACTACGTGGTGCAATAACGGGGAAATGTGGGGCCTCTGGGGGGCGACGGTCGGGACACCCCGCGCACCGGCACATCACGTCGAAGAGGAGCAATCGAAAATCGGGCTCGGGCGTGATGTCAATTTCGCAGATGGCGCAAGAGCTTTCTCCTGTCTTCTTGATTTTTTTTTTACTTCCTCTGCTACCTTGGCAGAGGATATATATGCGTTGTTCGGCGAGCGCAAGGGTCTTTTTCCGCGCGAAATCGCCGGCACGGCTTTTGCAGTATGTGCGCGGAACTAGGGCCCCCAGCGGAAACCAGCGCGCTAGCTACTTTGGGGCTTGACAATCGCCCGTGAAGTGTTGCGTCCTTTCGTTTAAAGCGAAAGCTCTACTATTCCATGTCTCGCACGGCCATTCGTAGCATCGCAATGACCTTGAGCTGCCGGAGCGTGATAGCCGCACGTGTGACTGCGGAGAGAGAGAGAGAGAGAAAGAGAGAGAGAAAGAGAGAGAAAACTTTATTTAGTGGCCCGATAGTGTTCAGAGGGTCAGCGGTTGAGCCCAGCTTGGACCCGACAGTGGCCCCCTGTGGCCGGGCCGTTCATGGAGGTAGTTGCTGTGGCGGATCTCGCTGAAGCACTGGAGGTCCCGCACGGATCGCTAGAGCCACAAGCGCCTTCTGGATGTCCTTATTGGGGCTGAGCAGCGCGGCCTCCCAGTCTGATTCGTTGTGAATAAAATTGTCGGTCTGCATAGTGGGGCACTGCCATAACATGTGTTGCATGTTGGCCCTGACTCCGCAGGATGGACAGAACGGGCTGTATAAGCTAGGGTGTATTCTGCTGTACAGTGCTGGGGAAGGAAGGGTGTTCGTCTGGATTTGACGTAGTGTGGTCGCTTCGTATCGAGTGAGTGAGGCGTGCGGGTGTGGGTAAATGCGTCTAGCGTCCTTGTAGCAAGCTAGGGCATCTTGAAAGCTAAGGAGGGGTGCTGAGAGCAGAGTAGTGGCCGGATGATCTGACGCCTGGTTGCTGAGCTCGCAGGCCAGCTCATGAGCCACCTCATTCCCCTCCAGGCCCGACTAGGCGGGGGTCCAAAGGAGACGTATGGGAGGTAAGTGCGGGGTCTCGGGGATGGTGCTAGTATGCGAGCAGCTGGGGGACTGCACTTGCCGTTCGTAATGTTTCGCAGGGCGGTCTGAGAGTCAGTTACGATGATTCCAGGAGAGGCACTGCGAGCGAGACGTCGCTGGCGCGCTCGTTCGGAGCCTCGCGCTGCGGCACCACGCGAGCTTTGAACGGCTGCTGCTTCGCCGGCGCTCGATCGCTCAGCTTCACCGTAGATAGCGCCGATGGAGTGGAAGGTGTGACCTGACTTTCACGAAACACTGTGCGCTTGTGCTTTGCAAAATACAGCCAACAGACATTTCACTCATGATAACTATCGGTTTACAAGTGTTCAGAGGCCAATTTTTCATGCACGGAGAACAGTCGAGAGCAGTCATGGCCCCCGCTGACTAAACGAAAAACAAAAGAGTAGGTAACAACGACCAAACTTTCTCGGCACCTTACTGTGTATATTGTGGTTCTGGGAAATGAAATGTCCACAATGAATGAGTGCTACGTGGAGCCGGACACCTTCACCAAGTAAGTCGTTCCAGAAACAAACGAAGCTGTGGCGAGACTAGTCTGTGCGCAGTCGTTGAAATAGCTCCTCCTATGACAATAAAAAAAGCGGGAGAAAACGGCACATACAGCTGGCACTGAGAGGGGGAAGCATGTATACCCGCTAAGCGTCAATTTTGCGCAGCTGCTTCAACTACAAGGACAACCAAACTGGCGCAATCGGTTGCGGAGGGCAGTGCCATCATTTCGTACAGCAGGTTTATACCGTGTTTACTCGCATAATGATCGCACCCCTGAAGTGCGTCGTCAGAATACGACTTTCTTTTATATCCCGCGCAGTGATCGCACCCTGAACTTGCTGCAGCCATATGTCGTATGTGGTCCAAGTCTAGCTAACGATGGTCGTGCTTACCTATGTTTCCTCTTCTGTCAAAGCGGACATGGCTACGTTATTGCTGCAAACTTTCCGATATTAGCGATATCGGCAAGCATGAGTTCATTATTGGTGCGGAAGACACTCTCACTAAATGCACACATATACTCACAAGAGGAAGAAAAAAACGCGCTCAGCTTGCTGCGTCGGCAGCCGTGTCTGTTTTGATGTCCCGCACTGCGACAGCAGCAGCCACTTATTGGTCGACCTGTTCTCACCTCGCAGGAAAGTCGTTCCGGCGCGTTCGGTAATTCATAAAAACGCTGCATTATGCGTCACTTTTCAATGCGGCTGGCGGTGGTGCGTGGAGTTTCTATTATGTTTTTATTTATTGTGGTTATCACGTTCATGAGACTTATCGTAAAAATTCTGACATCCAACTTACTTGCGTTTCCTGCGCTGAAACTTTTCCGCCAAAAAATTACCTCGCGTCGTAATAATGAACGCAACCCTAAATTTGCTTCATATTGGGGGGGGGGGGGGGGGGGGAAGAGTGCGATCATTACGCGAGTAAATACGGTACTAGTTCTCCCGCGTCGCGTCGGACGGTATCCGAGATGTAAAGACGGAAAAACAATCACCCCTTTCGAGTGACAAAAATGAAGCAGAAGAGGCGAGACAGCTGATTTGCGATATGCGCGTGAGGTGTAAGCTCCGCGAGATGTAATCGACTCTTACCCAAAACTATAAATCGCTTTTCAGTGAGATGATCGTCAATGCAATCCACTACTGTGTGTCAGCTATACGTGTAGAGGATACCACTCATTGAGAAACTCTGTGCACGAGTATCGCCAGCTTTCCCAAAAAACTGCGGCTTCCAATCTAACAGGGAGACGAGAATCGGTCGGCCAGAGACAAATCGAATCGATCCGGTCGGGTCAACGCTTACTTTACAATTACTGCGCACCACAGGGCCGGCCGAAGAAAAGGAAAGGAAAAAGGAGAAAAACGAAAGAATGCCAGCGGCACCGCCACCAATGTTCGGTGCGACGCCCGGGAGCCAATAACCTTCGCCCGGCACGGCCAGAGTGCGCCCGGATTCTATTTGTCGCCAGCGACGTGTAACAAACGAGCGCAGAAACGCGCCAGCAGTCAAAGTACCACCTTCTGTTTCATTTCAGGACAGACTGTGCGCAGTTGCAGCCGTGAAAGCTGTCTTGGCCGAGTCTTCGTTTGTGTGACAGGCCTCGGCGTGCCTAAGGCACTGCCGCAGGCGATAAAAAGAAAGACGGGTGAAGAACGGTATAAAATGAGCTTCATTTCTGCCTCAAATCCGTCGCGTAAATTTGCCTTAAAACAGACGACCACGCGTGGTGCTTTCACTGTGCCCCCCCCCCCCCCCCTTCCCTCTCCGAAACCCTCCAGGATTAGGAAAGAACGAGGCCACTTTTTATTGGTCTGCTTGCGGACTGACTCGGGACATGGCCGTGTCGTGCTCTAGCGCGTGCCCTGCGAAGACGGTGTCACGTGTTGGTATAGTTTTCCTCCTAGATGGAATGCACGAAGCCGACGAACTGCAATGGTCGGCCTTGCGCAGAACATTCGCGCTTGTACTACAAATACAGATACTGCCCTGTTTAGGGGCGAAGCCTTTAAGGGGCTGGGGCTGTTGGCATCTCCTGTCGTCGTCGTAATGGTCGTCTCATGTAGTCACGGTACTAAAACACCGGGAAGCTCGTTTACGGCTCGCGCTACAACGTAACGCGTACTGAAAAAACACCGGGACACCCGCTTACGCCTCGCGCTGGAGCGCGTCGTAAGAAAACACCGGGGCACTCGTTTACGGCTTGCGCTAAAGAGCTTCATGCCTCAAAGACAAGAGTTTTACAGCCAATCTGTATGCCTCTACACACCCGACGGTTTCATCTCCGTTGGCAAAAATGGCAAGGTGCCAAGAATACACTTAAAGTGCGCTGCATGCTTCGCCCATCCCCAGGTTTCACGTTAGTGGAGATGGCCCGGGAAGTTTTTTTCACCATCCCCTCGAGCCCAGGAAAACGCAAAGCTCAGCGTCCTGCAATAAAAACTGCCAGTTTCGCGCTTCGGCAAACATTGGCGGGAAAAAAAAAAAAAAAACACGTGTTAGTGTTCTTTTTTTTTTTTAATTCGTCAGCATTCTTTGCCGAGTACCTCACAGCACCAAACGTGTAACGCCTTGTGTCCGCACAAAAATTCGTGATAACAGATTTAATCTTCATAACATTGTTCATGGAAGTCCTTGGAAGGAGGAAATGTTAAAGAAAAAAAAAACAGCAAAAACACACCGTGTAACCCTTTGCTAAAAATCAATAAGATAAGCAAGCGAGTTGGCTAAACAAAAAATCGCCATAAAGACAAGCGAAGCAAGAATGCTTGCGCTTTAGTGAATAATTCTTGCAATTTCTGCACATTTCATTTTGTTCGCGCAAGTACAAAGCATTTTACTGCTGTTTTTTCTGGAGGATACTATATAAAAAAAATTGGCTCCACATCACGCTGTGAAAATGGTTGCCAAGCAAAGCTTTAAACGACATCCACAACAACTGCCCATGCGACGTCACTTGAATTCACCCACTTGACTCTACAAAGAGTGAAACGGGAGATTATGCCAGCCGTTTACCTAGAATTCCCGAAGGCGGCGTCCCGAACACAGCAGTGCCGGCCACGGCCGGGCTAGAGCGGCGGGCGACGCCGCCGCTCTAGCTGGCGGCCATGCGTCGTCAGAAAGAAAACGGAGAGGAACGTCTTTCGAAGGGTGAGACAGCGGAACCTAGCAATCCATCCTGATGTGCTTGCTTGGGGCTACACCACCGCGCGACAAAAGCGCAGACACCGAAACAATTCGGCATGTGAGCTTAGGGATTCCCATTTGTACCGATTTAAATTATTTAGTCTAGTAAGATTGAGAATCGCGAGAAAGCTGAGAGAACTGTTATAACCGCTATTGATCAGAACCAGTTGTTCCTTTCGCCTTTTGTAATACCTCTTAAAACACAACCGAATAGGTATTAATCAATTTAGAAAAAAGGGTCCCATTCGTAGCAAGCTGTGAGCAAAAGGTAGCCTTTCTCTAGCGGCCAGATGTTTGTATGTGGTTTTGTTTTCCCGCCCCCCTGCAAACCAATCCTTAACGTATTTTTGCCGTGCGACCACTTAATTCCGTCGGGTCCGGGTTACCCAGGAGGTGCTGTCGATCAAGTTAATCGAGCCGTGCGAAGGAACCATGCAGTTGACACGAAGCTGCGCGAAAACAGGCCCAAAAAACCGTCGCTAAAGCAGACGACAAAGCCGTCCTGCCGACGCGCCCGCCGGTGTAAGCAGCACCTGCGCGCGGGAAACGCTGGGTAATAAGGCCCAGGGGCCTTTCTGGGTAACCATTCACCGCGCCATCTACTCTGTGGTCCGTGAGTGAAAAACATCCTCCCCGGCCGCGTGGGGAGTTTCTTGTCCCGCTCGCCATTAAGGAACCCTTGGCTGGTAGAGGTAGAAAGCTTTGCTTTAAAAAATATTTTGTCCTCCATTCACTTTCCGGCGCAAATATACGATCTCCCTATTCGCAAGGCCCCTAACACCTATACCAATATATTCTGGTTACATGTAACGCATTGAAATCGCATGTGACATATTCGTCCGAGCTCGTCCTCTTTCTCCGTCACCACTGCCTTGTTTTCCACACCTCAGTTCCGCTTCATACCTCCGGTCACTTCCGCAGCCGGCACAGTGACGACACAGTTGGAACTTCAAATTATAACGTGAATTGAAGTGCGGAAGAGAAGACTGGCGGAATTAGGAGCCTAATAATGGTGCTCTCATGAGTGAAAATCAGCGCGGAAAGATCAAAGCACAAAAAAGGAACGAGAAGTAGACAGGACAGCGCTGCACTCACAACTGGTTTATTTTGAAGAAATCGCTAGTAATATGCATAAATCAGTCTCCCACGTGGCGGTAAACTCTTACAACGAATAAACAGAAACAAAGAACGCAATCACTCATCCGTCTGCACAAGTGTAATCTATTGGTTTATTTATTTATTTATTTATTTCAAAATACTGCAGGCCAGAATGGCCCTAGCAGGAGGGGCAAGTGAAGAATACAAAGGTCACTACTCGGTATCAGCAGCAACAACAACCAAAAAAAAAAAAAACGCAACACTACCTAGAAACAACATAAAACAAAACAGCACATGAACAATATACATCATAAAGCCGATCAGAATGCAATATCAATCGCACCCAACACACTGATACACCATCACTGTATTGCGTCAATACCATCGGTTCAACAATACAAGTGCTGCTCCAATGCTCTAGCAAAATTGTCAGCTGCTAGAATTGACTCAGGAAGTAAATTCCAGTCTTCTATGGTACGCGGGAAAAAGCTATTTTTAAATGAACTAGTCCTTGCGAAAATAGGCTCTAGAGCATGCTCTCGTGTGTGACGCGTTCTTCTCGTGGTTAAGGGCTTAAGGAATGTAGGTATAGGCAACGAAACTTTCTTGGTTAGTATATTGTGAAGAAACAGTAGACGGTTTAGTTTCCTTCTTGTTTCTAGTGTCGGGATATTATTGTTGGTCATGAGCTGCGAAGGGGAGTCTTGTCGTCTGTATTTGCCATAAATGAAACGAACGCATTTTCTTTGGAGCATCTCAAGTTGGTTGACATCTTTTTTAGTTTGCAGGTCCCACACAACATACGCATATTCAAGTTTTGACCTGATGAAAGTCTGATACGCTAAGAGCTTAACATTATACGGAGAATGCTTAAGCTTTCGCCTTAACAAACATAGCTTTTTAAAGGCTGATGCGCATATGTCGGAAATATGTTGGGACCATGTCAAATTTTGAGTAAAAGTGACGCCTAAATACTTATAAGATAAAACTTCTGAAATTGCGAAGCCATGAAGGTGGTACTGGAAAACACTGGGATACTTTTTACGCGATATTCTTAAAAAGACTGTTTTTTGCGAGTTAATTTCCATATCCCAATCTTTGCACCATTGTTCAACACTGTCAATAGCTTCCTGTAGTATAGCCTGATCACTTGCAGAACGAACGTTCATAAACAAAACACAATCATCAGCGAACAATTTCAAAGAAACCGGACCAGAAACCACTTCAGTCAAATCATTGACGTAAATAAAAAAAAGAAGGGGCCCCAGCACACTGCCCCGAGGCACTCCAGATGAGACAGACAGAGCATCAGAAACGCATTCCCCAACATCAACAAATTGCATCCTATTTTTTAAGTATTCACGAACCCAGTTAACCAAATACGCGGGAAGACCGATCGCCGTAAGCTTAGACAGCAGCTTGCTATGGGACACCTTGTCAAACGCTTTAGAAAGGTCAAGGAACACAACATCTACTTGCCCAGAGTTGTCAAGTACCTTAGAAAATTCATGAACAACTGTTACCAATTGAGCGACAGTAGAGAGGCCTTTCCGAAAACCATGTTGGAGGGAAGATAAGACGTTATTTTCGGCTAAAAAGTTTTGAATGTAACCGGCTACTATATGCTCCAATAGCTTGCAACAAGCGCACGTAATGGATACCGGACGATAATTGGACACTTTTAACTTGTCTCCTTTCTTATAAACTGGCTTTATCCGCGCCCATTTCCATACTTCGGGAATTTGACTAGATAACAAAGAAGCCTGAAAAATCCTAGTTAAGAACTCGGCTAGCTGTAGCACAAAGCGTCGTAAAAAGGCATTATGAATGACGTCTGGCCCAGGGCTTTTTCTGATGTTAAGCTTACGAAGCATGGTTAACACTCCAGAGACGGGAATTTCTGGGACTGTGGTAATGTCAAAATCGTAAACAAGGTACGTTGGAGTAGAAGCAAGAGTAAATACACTTTGAAAATACTGATTGAATTCTCGCGCTATTGGTTCACCCTCCGTAATAACAACGTCGTTCTTTTTAATTTTTTCAACCTTTTTCTTTTTCTCCTTAAGATGTTGCCAAAATCTAGAAGGATCGCTCCTTATAAACCCAGGGAGTGTTACATTAAAATAATGTGTCTTTGCTGCACTAACCATGTCAGCTAGATATTGCTTTAACACCCGAAACATCTGCGTGTTTGTACGATGTTGGTTTCTGAGTCGCTTCAACTTCCGTTTTATATGCAAAATTTCACGACTGATCCAAGGATTTTTTCGATTCGACGTCTTTTTTCTTGAGGGCACAAAATTTGTCACACAATATTTTATTGAAGTTTCAAATCTTGTCCACAAACAGGGTACGTTTTCACTAACTGGTTTACCTAATTCAATCTCTAGGTAGTCTATAATAGACACATCGTCAGCACGGTCGAAGTCTTTAACAGTAGAAGCAGACAGCGAAGTTCTACTTTGCACACTGCTCAAGTCGCAACAGAAATACAAGAGGCAATGATCCGATATACCAGTTTCAACAGTGAGCTCACCATTCGAAAATTCTTGACTGGTAAAAAACAAGTCAAGAATACTATTCTCACGGGTTGGCTCACGAACTAATTGGGTAAGGTTGAAAGCAAAAAGAATATTCAGAATGTCATTATTCGGCTGATGTTGTTCATATAAAGGTCTTTGCCAATTTATTGTGGGCAAGTTAAAATCACCAGTGAGTATAACATTGCGGTCACGATAAGGAAGCAGATAATCATACACTTGGGTAAGAAATGAATCAACTGCATCACGAGGACGATAAACAGCACAAAGCAAAAATGAATGACCATTTAAAGAAACATTTAAAAATAAACTTTCATGATCCGGAATTTGATCAGCCATTGTCGCCGTTATAACATCCTTCACGACGACGGCTACTCCGCCACCCCTTGATCCTCGATCTGCTCTGAACAGGTTGTAGCCAGGTGGCAAAATTTCATCGTCACTTATATCAGCGTGCAAAGGTGTCACTCAGATAAGCGTATTCCCGGTCATGCAGCACTACTGAGGGCATACTTATACATCGGTCGGCAGGTCGTCTGAAATGAAAGGCCTCGATAATTTCCCTTGTTGTTTTATCTCTGTGTCTCGACAACACAGTGGTTTCTTTATCTGAGTGACACCCTTGCATGACCACGTAAACCAATAGATTACACTTGTGCAGACCGATGAGTGATTGCGTTCTTTGTTTCTGTTTATTCGTTGTAAGAGTTTACCGCCACGTGGGAGACTGATTTATGTATATTTCTAGCGATTTCTTCAAAATAAACCAGTTGTGAGTGCAGCGCTGTCCTGTCTACTTCTCGTTCCTTTTTTGTGCTTTGTTTTTTCCGCGCTGATTGTCAATCATGAACGTTCCCCAACTCGGCCAAATCACAGTCCTCTTGAATGGTGCTCTCGTTCTGCGTCCACGGTCGACGCGACGGAGGGCCTTAAGGAAACCCATGCATTCTCAACAGTTAGCTTTTGAGATGGATTCCTCGTTGTGTCGATCTTGATTACGGTGTCGGTTAGGGCTGGAATGGCGTGACATTCGAACAAACGTACCTAAAGGCAAATGTCTTTCTGAAGCCAGGAATATACGTCGCATTCTACGGTAACAGAGACTTTCTGGATCAAGTCCTCCTGCACATTACGCTAGAATGGAAGGTACGGGTGCCGTCATAAGTATTTTGAACAAGGATTTGTGAATATAGCGAAATGTTTGTCTAACTGGCTTTGTGCCAGCCGTTACCGGTTTACAGGAAGCTTTTTTCGTTAGGTACCGGGACTCTTTTAAACGCACACCGACGCAGCCAGGCAGTTTCCAGAACGACAAATTCCGTTAAATTTACCAGTTCAAACTACTAAAACTAAATTTACGAGTTCAACTACGAGATCAAACTACTCAAACATGTTCAAACTACTTTTGACGGCACCTGTACGTTACTAACTGTCGAGAAAGTGGTCGGACTGGCGAACGACATCGGGCCGGTCCATAAAAATAATCCGTCGCCATCGGGTAGCGCGCGCCACGGAGCTCGGGCCTCCTTTCGTACACCTCACACGCTTCTCCGGACTTACTACGCCGCGCCATCCGTGTGGCCAGTGCAGGTACCTATTAATCGCCTCTACAACTGTACTGCCAAATGAAGATGTTCCGGCAGACTTGGTCACGTCCGAGGCGCCCTAGGTGCTCCGACGACCTTCGCCCTCGTGCTCACCTCCCGGCGTCCCTCCCCGGAGATGGGCGAATCCAACTTTTGCTCCCCTGATGTCCAGTTCGATTACGAAAGCGACGATGAAATCTGAAACTCGTAGCTCAAGAGGAGACGTTTGCGGGCCCAGGTGAAAATTTTCGTGCAAAAGAAGGCTTACCAGAACTGGCTGCAAAGGTTTGAAGGGGAAACTCAAGAATTCATCACGCAGGACCCTAGCGGTACACAGAAAAGCCGCACATAGACGAAAAAAAGGCTAAGGAGGGTAAAAAGGTATGGAAGACGCCGCACTAGAGAAATTCGCCAAGGAGAAACGCATGGGAAAAAAAGCGCCGGTTTATACGCGCCGGTCCGCGGTAGGTTCCGTCGTATGAAGCGGACCGCGTGCACCCGAGCGTCATATCATCGGAGTTTTTAATGCATTTTTTCTAAGGGGAGTTCGTCGGGACCGCAGTGATCCGTCGTAAGAAGCGGGTAGTAGTAACTCCGGGGGACGTATCACCGGGGTTCCACTGTCATTGCGAACTGGGAATATATGATGCAAGAGAATAAATAAATAAAGTGAGAGCAAACAAGGAAACAGAACGGCCACTCAGTTCGCCGACCACTTTGTTTTACGGCCACTACTGCGGAGTGCGGGAACTCGAAATGACATCCAAGTTGCGCCCCGAGTGACATCCGATTTGCGCCCCGACCATCATTCTATTTGAGCCGTGAGAGCACCTTCAATGTTCCCTAAATAAAACTGCAACTCACGCCTCAACTCGAATTTCGCTTGATTTTCGCTTGAAGGTGGTGTGCACACAAATGGACGCGGACGGACATTGGGAGGTCCTAATGTACTCCGCACCGTTACAGGCGAGGGAGTAAGACGTTTGACTCTCGGGTACTAACTCACGGTCAGACGACTGACACTAACTCCGTCTGGTCTACCAGACACAGGCTCAAATCCTGCCTGCGCCTGTGCGATCTTTTTTGCAATTTTGTAAATGCTATGCCCACGGTCGCGGACAGACATTGTGCGCTCCTAAAGTACTGCGCACCTAAAAAAATGCAAGTGTAGACTGTCGATCAATTGATGGATCGGTGACTGCATGCAATCAGCAAGAATTAGGATTTTTTGTGGCATAACTTAAAGCAAGTAAGACAGACAAAACTTCGTGCCGGGTGCAGCTCCTCCCTTTCATCAACAATATTAGGCAAGAACCCAGCTCTTATTTTGTCTTAGAGCGCGGAATGCGCAGTAGAAAGGCATGTATGCAGCCAGCCCGTTAATCTCTATCATCTTGTAAAATCTGCTTCAACAGATTACTGGCAAACGCACCTTTTCCATCAAACGGAAGCAAGCGTAATGTTACCACATTTTGTCCAAATCGAAGCTTTATTGCACTTACAAACCATCCACTGATAGTGCCGTTTACTGCCAAGTATTTGCAGGTTATAAGGACGCGGGAGCAAGTGCAACTTTCTTTAACAATGTTATTGATGAGAGAAAAAATGAGCCGCACTACAGACAGTTTGCATGTCCCAGAACTGCGAGTACCTTGGATAACTAAGCAGACACCGCTGGGCACGATGTCTGCTGACACCAACACAACTGACATAGTGGGAGCGGTGGGGACGGTCTCACGAGGGCTCCAATGGACAACGCCAAACGATGACGGACCTGATGGCTTGAACCCACCAGAAGCTCCCCCGGACTGTGCGACGGTCGCCCCGTAGAAGAAGGGCGTCACGGCACGTCTCCGTAGCTCGCAGCGTCGGCGAAACGCTTTCCCTCACTTTTTCCCTTTCCTTTAGCTCCTCGCAGCTCCCTCTGCTGTCTTTCACGGTCCACTTGTGCGCGCACACCCAAGGAGCCACTCAGCAATCGGACAGCCACAGCAGCGGACGTCTGCGGCCGGGACTTGAATGGCGTGAGGAATTCGCCGTAACGTTTCACCTTCGCCCTGGACTGAACGCAGGCCTCGGAAATACGCCTCACCTTGACAAGCGGAGTGCGTAGGCCAAGGGCTTGAGTGGCCGCAAGCGGCGTGGAAAACACGGCTAGCGCGTGTGTGTCATCCACCCGTTTTATCGTGAATTGGTGTTCGCTCGACGCCAGCGCTGACTCCAGGTCCTCCGTGTCGAACTCGGCGGGAAAGTCGTACATCTCCAGAATGTGTGCGTACTTCGGTTGCGAGAGGGTGGGAGTAAGGTATTCGAACTTGGTGTAGTCGATCTCCACTTCAGGTGCATTGTGTACCTCTGAAGACGCGGTGATACCTTCCGGAACTTTTGGAGCGACACATTCCTGAGAAGTGGGATTCCACGCGCGCTCCGAATCAGCGTTCTTCTCTCGGCAGGTTCTTTCCCTTTGGTCACTACCATCTTCATTAGAATGTGTGCGTTCAGAGCCCGACCGTACGGAATCCAGTGAGATTGCACACCGAGGCCTCTCAGTTGGCGTACATGCCATTTTCTGGCGAGCACTGCCAACCTGGTCCAAGCGCGACATCGCCTCGGCAGCATCGTCCGATGGATTTTCCAGGGCTACCTCGTCACTACACTTGGCGTCATCTCCCCCTGAAAGCGGCGCACAGGTTTCCATCGCACTTTCCCTTGTACCAGTATTGGCGCTCGTTGGTGGCGCACCACGCCTCGTGAACCCTTCCCTTTCACCTGGGCCAGGAAGTCCCGCTCGATACGGCCGAAAGTTTGCATCTTCGCGGAGAGTGTCGCCTCGGCGTTCTGCTGTACCATGTGAAGTCGTTGCCTCCGCTTGTGCAGGTGTCGATGGTGCGGCACTAGCGGAGGCCTCTGCTCTACGGCCTCGGGGGACGTACACTTGCCTGTCTGGACGCTTTGGTCGCTGCCGCTCTGGTTCGGCTGCTGCTGGCGCTGGCATCTTTCTGAATGCAGGTAGCCGGCGTCTGTGATGCTATGCGGAAGAGAATCCCGGCGAAGTCCTCCGTCTCTGCAAAGACACACAGCAACTTTGCACACCGGTTCTTCTGCACAGTAGCCGGGGCTAAATGCTGCAGCACCACGGCTTTCTTTCGGGAAACGCGACTCCGCGACGGCTAGCTGCAAAAGTCGCCAATCTTTTGCACAGCAAACTCGTGGGCGAGGAAACTGTGGTACTTTAGCAGCACTGGATACATTCCTTCAACATCACATTGGCATAAATGATGATGATGATGATGACATTCCTTGGTGAATGGCACATACCCGATGACGGGAGCGGCTAATCAAAAATGTTTCTAGCGTACCTACAGAGCACTCCATAAAATAATTTAAATGCGGTAAGGAAGCCTTCTTAACCCATAACCCAAACAGAGCAAACAAGAAAGTCGACAAGTTAAAAAGGACTTCCGTAAGTTCCACGCCTCGTTACCTTCTTCACAGATGACGGATCATTGGTTGGTTGGCGCGCTTGAACACAACTGATGATGATGATGATCACTAGTGATGAATACACACCCAATCAGTGTACCGGGAATTAATCAGGGTAAGAAAAAAAATTCTTGGCTGGGTATACAGTGCAGGGACTGATGTTAATATAAAAGTGTAAAAAATTATAGGTCACGATGAAAGCGAAAAAACTAAAAACGACAGAAGTAGGATCAATAAGAAAATGATTATATTAGTCGCAGTAGTAGTGGTGGTTGTGGTGGTGGTTGTAGTGGTGGTGGTTGTTGTGGGATCAGGCGACGTTAGCCTGGCTGGATATGCCGGCAATTGCTCCGCCCAAGCTCCTCCTAATTAGCCAAAGGTAGTGTCCTTTTACCACAAGTTTGCCAGCTCCGTCTCCTCAAGGAAGCTCAGGAGAAGGCGTGACACGTCTCTTCGCAGCATCCAATGTCCCCTTGGAAAGACGATGTGGTCCAGAGTGCTGTGTGGGGCTGCCAGCTTTCGAATCGCTGAGAGCATTGCAGTCCGCTCGACATCATGCTCTGGGCAACACATTACGTAGTGGTGTACATCCCCTATCACTGCACATGACGAACACAGAGGCAATCGCACGAGGCCCACCTTGAATAACCATGCTGTGGTCTTCGCTGGGCCCGTTTGGATGCGGTACAGCAATGTTGCCTCCGATCTTCCAAGCCCCTTTGTGACGCAAGGCTGGTGATAGGGATTTCCCATAGACTTGAAATGTTCGGCCTCTGTTCGCCTGAAGTCGTTCCAGTGATTGTGGGAAACTTTAACTGTCGGTGCAAATTGCAGCGCACTCCGTGCCATCTGATCAGTCGTCTCATTGCCCTTGACGCCAACATGGGATGGAATCCATTGAAACCGCACATTGAAACCCTTGCTGCTAAGTTCTTGCACAAGCCGCAAGGAACGCTGACAGTCCTTTTTTGTGGGGATCCCACGCTGCAAAAGTTGTAGTGCTGCTTTTGAGTCAGTCAGAATTACAACTTCCAGCAGCTTATACGACTTAAGTTTTCTCAAAGCAGCCGCGATGGGAATGCACTCGGATTCGGTGGAGGACACCACATGATCCAGGCGTGCTGCCCAGGAAACCTGGGCATCAGGAATGACATACGCCGCTGCACTAACCCCTCTGTACGGATCAACTGAGCCATCCGTGAAAATTTGAAGGTGATTGGGATAAGTGTTCTCCAAATGTTCAAGAACCAAAAATCTGGCTGCTTCCACTGGCGTGTTTCGCTTGACTCTCATGTGAGGAACATGTAGCTGACACTTAAGGCTCTCGTAAGACCATGGCGGCATTGAGATGGGAAGTTTCCCCGGCCATTGATGGCACAATACCCTCAGAGTGTTAAGAGCAGTGTGCGCATGAGAGGCCGTCCTTGATCGAAGCCGCCGTATTATTGCTCTTCCAGCACTGGTTTCCCCAAGACGCATTACCTGCGTCAGTAACCTCTGTCACGGACGCCATCACGCGGAGTGTAGCAGACTGGCTCTCCCGTGTGACCTTCTCGTTTGCCGCTCCCCGAGGAACTCCATTTGCTATCCTCAGCCCTTTCCTATGCAACGCTTCGAGGCGCTCATACTGGGATTCTGAAGGGGAGATCACAAGTGGTAAAGAATGCGACTCACAATCAGAGCTAAGTGCAGCTTAATCATCGACGCCGGGTGATTCCCCCACTTGGCTCCAGCAATCTTCCTCAAAATGTTCACACGGGGAAGCAGAGCCGAAACAGTCATGTCGACTGCCCGTCGCCAATACAGTCTGCTGTCGAGGGTGACACCAAGGAACCGCACGTGAGTGGCTTGACGCATAGACAGGCTGCCCAATGTTAAATTAACACGGGTGGACCGTCGCCTGTTCCCAGGGAAAAGAACAAAACGAACAAAACAGGACTTCTCGGCCGAGAGCGTCAGTCCGACGGAGGACAGATATTTCTGCATGGTGTGAACACTACGTTGAGCCATCACTGCAGCCCGTCGCTTATGTTGATATCCGGACAACCAGATGCAAACATCGTCCGCGTACACGGATACTTGAGCTCGTTGTCGAACTTCTTTTAGTGCTGCAGGTAGCCCAGCCATAGCCACATCAAAAAGAATAGGGGACAAAACACTACCCTGGGGAACCCCCCTCGAGACGCTTCTTTTTTCGCTTAGCACACTCCCCAACCGTACTTCCATGTACCGGTCTGTGAGAAAGCCGTGAACGAAGCGAAGAAGGTTTCCTGACACCCCCATTGCATGTAGTCTGTCCACTATTGCTTGACTCAGGACACAGTCATAGGCCTTCGAAGCGTCAAATAACAGAGCTATAGTTGAAAGTTCATGCACTCGGTTATAGAACACAATAACAGCGGAAATCGATTAGCATTTCCAGTGCAGCTCCCACTGAGGCCAAAGCACACATCCCGGCGGCAGAACCACGAGTCTCTGAAGCCCCGACTCAAATATAGCGCCGGCGCTGAGATCGAAATTTCCAGTGTGTCGTCCAGAGGCACCCAAAAACGAGACGTCCGAGGCGGGAAAATTATCTACAGGACTGCAAGAAATGATCTGCGTTCTCGTCCTCATTGCAGCAACTAAACAGGGCTGATTGCAACAAGCGGGACCTTTAGATGAAACAGTCCTAGTGGGGTATCAACAATCCCGCTGTGGTCCAAAACACGAGCAAGAAATTAAAATTGGCCGTGCATCTGCTCCTTTCGTTGCAAATGTCGTCAAAAGACGATAGTCTTTGTAGACATTTGCCACGGAAATGCCCCCCTTTGCTTTCCCGCTTATCTCTCATGATGTTCCGTCGCGCTCATCCGAAGGTCAACACACTAATGGTTTGCTTAAGGCGATTTGAATTAACCGCGTTCCGCTGTAACAGGCCGGGTTCCTCGATGCCATCGCTGCAGTACGGCGGCTGCAATCTAGGCGCCCCACTTCAACGTCTATAGAACCGCGTTGACGTGCTCCCCGTGCGTTCCAAGCAGAACGTGAAACCTAGCTAGTGGAACCTAGCTAGTGGAACCTTTCGTTGCTACTGCCGCGTGATTTCTCATATGCCGCCAGGAGGTGGCGCGGGCAACAGCAGGCGGCGGTTTCCTGCAGTAGATGTAGAATAATATTTACTATCGAAAAACCAAGCATAATAAAGGAACACTATAAATATCCCTTGTGTACTAATTTCCTGACCTATATTTGCGTAATGTCTTCTTCTTGTTCAACAAAGTTGACCAGTATGAACATATAAACCGGGCTTAGACGTTTACATTTGGCTGTGAGTATATAAACTATTGCCGCATAATTCTTTTCACTTTGGCCGGGTGGCTGAATCGGGTCACAGACAGAAATACAGACAGACCAAAATGTCTGCGTTTAAGTAGCCCAAAAAACACTATCACCTTCAAAACGCACAATTCGTATCAGCAGGGCTGCATACGGTTAGTATTAAAAAATAATGAGCAACTACTTTTGTTAAAAGAAGAGTGGTATACATAATCAATGCGTACTTCCGGTGATGACATACGGGGGAGAAACCTTCGGTCTTACTAAGCTCCTTGAAAGTAAACTTGGGTCAGACAATCGATGCGTGCATGTTACGGTAACACAAACAAAAAATAGGTTCTTGAAATCTAGAGCAAACTCGTGTGAACATTCGAGATGAAATTAGGCAGAAGAGTTGGAATTGGCCAGAGCATATAAAGGGGTGACGGGCAACAGGTGGACCATTCGATTTACAGAATGGTGACAGAGCGACTGGAAAATGAACTGGGGATGACAAAGAGCTCGATTACGGGTTGAGATAAGGAAATGCGTGGGCAACGAATCGACTTGAAAAAAAAAAACAACCCCGGGCCATCTCCACTAACGTGAAACCTGGGGAGGGCTGAAGCAAGTGCGTAAGTGTATTCAAAGACTGTAAGTCTCTCTAGCCTGTTTACAAGCGTGACATTTGTGTGCTGTTTACAAGCGTGACATCTGTTTACAAGCGTGACATTTGTGTGCACGGAAATGTTTACGGCGACGTATCTGAGCGTGAATAGCACCTCCACGGCGTGCACTTTAGACGCCTCTTGGACACGCAGTGCAGAAAGCTCTGGAGCGCACTTTTGTAGCGTAAGCTACACTGGCCGAGGTTGAGCAGTTTTGCGTGGACCTTGAATGGCCGTGCTGCGCAAGCGCGAGGAGCATTGCATTGGATTGGATTGCATTGGATTTGAGTGGATTAAGTCGGAGTGGATTGGATTGAATTGGAAATCCAATCGAATTGGAGTACGCGTGTGTAGAGAATTGGGTCTGCACATTCGCCGGTCTGCACATTCCAGAAGAGTGACGTCATAGCCGCGGCAGACGCACTGGCACCGGCGCGTGCCGAGCTGTGCGCCTCCGTAGCAGCCAAGTCTGACGCTGCGCCGGAGCCGCTTGATAGCCGCTTCGCGTGGCTAGCTCCTGGAGAGCCGTGCTGCGCATGCGCGAGGAGCAGTGACTGGACTGAAAATCGTTTTAGCAGCAGTAAGCATGATATTCAGCTAATCCTAGACAACCAGGAAACCAAGAATAACCAGCTGAACCTTAGCTCACGCTTCGTATATATCCTGGCATAGCCGAGCTAAGCCACTGCTATTTTTTTAAAGAGGCGCCTGATACGTCCTATACGGCTAACTACTGCGAACAGCTCAGACAGGCCCAAAAAGTTACACCAATGGCCAGCCCATGGAACGGCACTTGGGTAATAGTCCAAAAACGCCGCTGCGCCAGAGTCTACGCAAAGGAATCGCGTCAGTATCCACTAAAGTGGCAGGAGTGTAGCATTTGATGTTCCGTGTTGGACGAGTGTCCTGGTCTACGACATCACGTTGCCGCGGCAGGCAGGGAAACCCGGAAGCTTTGCGTGCGCCCTTAATTGTGGGCAGGAATTCTGGGAATTGCACATTTCCTGCCCCCTGCCCGTTTCAAACTGTCCACTTCCAGAGAGCTCTGATTGGCTGAGAACAGACGACACCCCCCCCCCTTCCCAAGGCAGGGTGGCGTTTAAACGGACTACAGAACTTTACGACGATGTTTCCGGTGGCCGAGAGAGAGAGAGAGAGAGAGAGAGAGAGAGAGAGAGAGAGAGAGAGAGAGAGTGTCGCGAAATTCGGGCCCCTCCATGGCTGTCTCTTTTTTTTTTCGCTCGCCATATTGGGACCCAGCGGGAGGATCCCGGCGGAGCAGGAATGTTTTCGCCGCCATTTCGGCCCGCGGGGCAGTGGGCCATGTGTTTCGGAAGAGAGGGGCGAGAGTGCCGCGGCCAGCGGAGGTTCCACCCGCTTGGTTCTCGGAAGAGGCGCGGTCCGAAAGACTGTGCTCGGTGCAGCGCGGGGTTCACGACTCGCGGGGAGAAGGAAGCGAGCAGTGGCGGTGGAAGGTGGTGCGGTTGAAACGCGGCGGCCGGTTCTGTGGGCTGCGCTGTAGCCCCGAGTGCGACGACAGCGGCGACCTCGGCCCCCGAGAATTCCCCTCGAGGAGGGGACGGTGCGCGGCCCAGGTGTGCCCGAATTGCGTCGCCGATCAACGGGACTCATCGCAGACGACCGGCGAGCCGACGCATCTTCCCCGACGAGACCACCGACCAAAGTCCAGCTAAGACCTCCTCCCCTTCCCCACTCTTCTGCAGACTCTATAATCGCCCTCACTATTATCTTCCTCCTTCGCATCGACTCCGCGGACTTCATTACCCTCTTTTCTTAGTGTACCCTGTTGTGTGTACGGGAGTGTGCGTGTGTGTCTAGCGAGCCGAGTGTTAGAGTAGTTGGGGGGGGAAGCTCCCCGGCCCGCCTATTGTGTGCCTTACTCCTTCCCTCGTGTTTGTTAAGCCGAGCTTCGTTTTCTTTGCCTGTATTACCCTCTCTGTCTATCTGTTTTGAATTTCCCGTGAATGTTAAGTAAATTTCCGTTGTTTCGAAACTGTTTTCTCGTGCCCCGTCTCGTGCCTCACGCCCGCGGCCAATCAGGCGTGGATCTATCGCCGGTTAGCAGGTCCGAACCACATTCTCGAATTCGCACGTAAGGGGGAGTTGTTTGTCGCTCCTCCCGTCCGAGACATCGGCCACTAAATTATTACTTCGCTTAATTCCGTGACAAACTGGCGTCCGCGACAGGACCGCTAACCACGATTGGCCCGGGGCGTGAGGCATAGGGTAACGGGTGATCTTTCCGCGGCAGACAGAATGGCCGATCTGGAGCGTATAGTTGCTCTGGGTAAAGAGATGGGCTTTGAAGGGACCGCTCTTCAGGAATTTTTGAGAGAGGAAAGAGCCGCAGAGCGCGAAAGGCGCCGGGAGGAGGATGAGCGTGAGAGGGAGCGCGAGGTGCGCGAGAAGGAGCGCGAGGAGCGTGAGAGGGAGCGCGCGGCGCGCGATAAAGAGTGCTCAGCACAGAGGGTGCTAGAAATGGATAAGGAAATGGAACTCCTGCGCACGAGGAGCGAGGCTGGTAGTAGCGGCAGTGCAGTGGGCGACTTGAATGAAACCGAAGCAGCATCACGACCGCCCGCGGTTAGCCTGCACAAGCTGATGGCGGCGTTTAACGAGAAGGGCGACGATCTCGACGCCTATTTGACTCGTTTTGAACGTGTCGCGGAGGCACAGAAATGGCCCCGAAGTCAGTGGGCCACGACGCTCAGTACTTGCCTCACGGGGGAGGCTCTCAGCGTTTTCGGACGAATGCCCGCGTCCGATTCCGCTGACTATGACAAGGTGAAGCGGGCACTCCTTCTCCGCTTCCGCCTCACGGAAGAAGGTTTCCGAAAGAAGTTCAGGGGGGAAACGCCGAGAGACGACGAGACTCCATCGCAGTTCTTCGCCCGACTGGAAAATTATTGGGAAAGGTGGCTACAACTTTCCGGGACGGAGAGGGCTTACCAGGGGGTCAAGAGTCTGCTCCTGTCCGAGCAGTTTTTGGAGAACTGCGGGCCCCCTATGGCACTCTTCCTAAAAGAAAAGAAGACGCGGGACACCGAGGAGCTCGTCCAAAGGGCGGACGACTACGTAATGGCTAGGAACATGAACAACTTTGGGAGGAAAGACCAGAAGCGGGAGGACCCCCTGGCGGGCAGAACCGCAGACCCAGGCCGGCGCGAGCAGTTCGACAGGCAACCACATCCGCCAGCACCGGGCGTACGCTGCTACCTGTGCTACCGGATGGGGCACGTCGCCGCCCAGTGCAGAGCGAACCGAGGTCAACAAGGCCCGAAGAACACGGGTCTGGGGGCCACAAGGAACGTGTCCGCCTGCTTGCAACAGGGGTACTCGAGCCTAAGCGAGGACAAGCATACCTCTGTAGACAACGCTGCCGAGCCTCTCGGGGCACCAGACCTGCCGGTGGTGGAGGGCCGAATCAAGGGCCGTCGCTGCAGGGTTTTACGAGACACGGGGTGCAACATCGTCATCGTCAGCCGAAGATTTGTGGACGATCGAGAATTAACCGGGGCCCACCGGACTGTTCACTTGGCGGACCGTACTGCTAGGAAGCTACCGGAAGCTCGGATCCAGGTAGACACGCCCTACTACAGCGGGGAGATAGTGGCGGGATGTATGGATGACCCGCTATTTGACCTCATCCTGGGGAACGTCGACGGGGTGAGGCCACCAGGGAAGCCCGACAAAACATGGACGGCTGAGACAGAGGAGACACAAGTCAAGAGCGCGGTGACGGAGCCTACCTTACCCGCAGCGGCGGTGACGACCCGGCAGCAGGCTAGAGCGAAGACTTCGGAGAACTTCCGGGCCCTACGTGCGCCGACGCTTATCTCCGACGTCAGTGCGGGAGAAATGCGAGAGGATCAACAGGCAGACGAGACTCTGTTGCGGTGTTTTGAGGCCCAAAGACGGGGAACGAGGTCAACCTGCAAAAGAAATGGCTCTTGCGGGTTCTTCCTGCGCGACGGTCTCCTCTTTCGAGAGTATGTACCCCAATCGGGAGCCCCTTCCGTGCAGCTCGTGGTGCCGGAGCAGCACCGATACAAAGTTCTCCATTTGGCACATGCGGGCTTGATGGCGGGGCACCTTGGCCGGGCGAAGACTATTGATCGGATACTGGCCGACTTTTTCTGGCCGGGCCTTCATGGGGACGTGAAGAGGTTTATCGCGTCCTGCGACATCTGCCAGAGAACCGTGGATCGCGGCACGGTCAGAAGAGTACCGTTGGAACGGGTTCCACTGGTGGACACCCCCTTCCGTAAGGTCGCCATCGACATCGTGGGGCCTCTCAAGCCGACGACGCGCAGAGGCAACCGATACATTCTAACGTTGGTCGACTACGGTACTCGCTTCCCCGAAGCGGTCGCGCTGCCAAGTATTGAGACGGAAAGGGTGGCCGAAGCTCTGCTGCAGATATTCTCGAGGGTGGGTGTACCAGAGGAGATGCTCAGCGACCGGGGATCAAATTTCACTTCCGAGCTTATGACCGAGGTGGGGCGCCTACTATCCTTGCGACTACAGACCACGACACCCTACCACCCGATGGCCAATGGCCTGGTCGAAAAGATGAACGGCACGCTAAAGAAGATGCTGCGCAGGATGTGTGCTGAACAACCGAGAGAATGGGACAGATTCTTGGAACCCCTTTTGTTTGCGTACCGGGAGGTTGCTCAAGCCAGCACCGGATTCTCCCCGTTCGAGCTGCTTTACGGCCGAAATGTTCGTGGTCCACTGGCCATCCTCAAGGAGCTGTGGACCGGGAACAAGGTGGAAGAAGAGGTCAAAACCGCCTACCAGTACGTCATCGACCTGAAGGAGAGGCTTGAGACAACGTGCCAACTTGCCCATGAGGCGTTGGAACAGGCAGCCGAGCGATACAAGGCGTACTACGACGACCGAGCCAAGATGCGTCACCTCCAGGCTGGGGACGAGGCGCTCGTCTTGTTACCCACAGAACATAACAAGCTCACCATGAAGTGGAAGGGCCCGTATGCCGTGGCGGAAAGGAAGGGAGAAGTTGACTACGTGGTGAATGTCGAGGGGACGCCCAAGACGTTCCATGCGAACATGTTGAAAAAGTACATCAGGAGGGAACTAAAATCAGGTGTCCCTGTCCAGACGGTGTCAGCCGTGGCGGTCGACATCGGGGCCGAAGAGATGGCGTGGCCCCTCGGAGGCGAGGTGGGACCGGAAGACATTGTCGTGTCGGATCACTTGACTACCCGACAAGCGGGGCAGCTGCACTCTCTGCTGTCGAAGTACAAAGGCATATTTTCGGATCAGCCAGGACTCACAACTTGGGCAGAGTGTTCTTTGTCCACGATGACGGACGCGCCGATCCAAGTGAGGCAATATCCGCTTCCTTTCGCTGTGCAACAGAACATCGAAAGGGAAGTGTCGGCCATGGTTGAAATGGGGGTGATTGAGAGATCCAGCTCACCGTATCACGCACCCGTCGTGCTGGTCAGAAAACCGGACGGCACTTACCGGTTCTGTGTGGATTTCAGGAGGCTGAATGACGTCCTAGTGCCCGATGCAGAGCCTATTCCGAGGGCTGACTGTCTAATTGCGGAAGTTGGGGGGAGGAAATACTTTTCAAAGATGGACTTTTCTAAGGGGTACTGGCAGGTGCCCCTCGATCAGGCCTCCAGGGAGAAGACCGCCTTCTCGACCCCTAGTGGACTGTATCACTTCAAAAGCATGCCCTTCGGTATCAAGACAGCCCCAGCAGTTTTCGCAAAGCTCATGCGGCGAGTACTGGACGGCATCGACAACGTCTACCACTACTACGACGACGTGCTGGTGGCCACAGAGACGTGGGAAGACCATTTGGTGGCCATCGACCGGGTGCTCGCGCGAATCTTGGAAGCCGGAATGACGGTCCATCCCAGGAAGTGCCAGCTCGGGTTCGAGCAGTTGTCGTTTCTGGGTCACACCATAGGTCACGGACACCTAGGTCCCATGGAGTCAACCCTTGACAGGATCCGGCACGCTGCCCGTCCGGTGACCAAACGTCAAGTGCGGGCCTTTTTGGGGTTGTCTGGCTATTACCGAGATTTCATCCCCGGTTACGCCACAGTGGCCGCCCCACTAACCGACCTCACGAAGAAGCTCGCCCCCAACACGGTTAAGTGGGGGGACCGGGAGCAGCGCTCCTTCGAGGAACTGAAGCGGATCCTTTCCGAGGCACCTGTTTTGCAAGTCGTCCATTTCGACCAGCCCTTCGTGTTACGCACCGACGCCTCCGACCAGGGGCTCGGGGCGGTTTTACTGCAGAGGAAAGGCGCCGTGCTCCACCCTGTGGCATATGCAAGTCGGAAGTTGCTTCCGAGAGAACGGGCGTACTCAGCAATAGAGAAGGAGTGCCTCGCCATAGTCTGGGCGGTGAAACGCTTCAACTTCTACTTGTATGGGAGGGCCTTCACTATTCAGACGGACCACCAGCCACTAACTTACATCCGCCAGGCTCAGTTTACGAACGCTCGCGTTCTCCGTTGGGCCCTCCTGCTCCAGGAGTACGATTTCACCATCGCCAGCATTAAGGGGCGAGATAATGTCGGGGCCGACTACTTGAGCAGGGTGTAGAAGGACTACCTGGCTCCTGCGGCCTGGAAATGACAGCGGCTCCATTTTTTTTTTTGCTCGTTCATGGGCCGGGTCATTGATATATGTGAAGTGTTCGTGTGCTCCGCGGTGAATGTCTCGGTGAATGTATAGCCAAGTGTACCCCGTGCCACGCTATGTAGTCGAATTTTCGCCTGTTTCTATTGCGGCTGCGCGAGATCATGTGTGAGTGGGGGGTCCGCATGGCCTCAGAACTTTATTGCGCCATTGCGAGTGCGTATTGGAGTGTACTATGTATGTAGACAGTGTGTAGCTTTTTCTCTTTATCTTCCTCGACTTAATTTTCGGTGTATGCGGAGAAGCGCGGCCCTGTTCATATGCAACGCGCTGTTACTTTGTTATCGTGTGTATCCCCTCCTATGGCTAGTATGGCCACCCCCTTTTGGGCGATGTCGGTTACTTGGTGCACTCTTAGGCAAAAAGGACTAAAAGTTCGTCCTTTCGGGGACTAACGGCCTCTGCCACAATCATTAGTCCCTTTGGGGACTAACTGCGAGGGCACGAACGGTTAGTCCCCCACCCGGATGGTCCGTTCCGATACTCCCCAAGGACAGAAAAAAGAAAAAAACTCCAGCACCGGCAGGGATCGAACCCCTGACGCCCTGAATCATACAAAAGATACCCGACGCGCTATCCGCTAGACCACGCCGCCAAGTGGTTTTGGCGGCAGATAATATTCAAGTGTACAACGTGTAGTTCTGTCTATAACGCAACAGATCCATCGCAACTTGTGCCTGAATTTGTATCTGTGCAAGCGAACGTGACCGCGTTTTGCGCCTTGCGCTTCGCTAGGTTTAGGGACTATTGCTCAGTTCGATTCGAAGTAGAGCCTCACAACCATAGTTTTTTTCGTAAATAACAATCAACTCGTCGTCGCCTAGTTGAGATAGGTAGCTGGGCGATCGGACGACTCATTTGTTTCCGCACAACTTAGCGCAAGCTAAGTGCTTTCTTAGTGTTCGATACATATGTTAAGTGCTCTATGTAACGTATGTGAAAGGTGTCGTCTGTGTGAGTGTTAGAATAAGGAAACATGCCATATTTTCCTGCATCGGCGAAAGCGAATTCGGTGTTGCTTAGCCTGAATTCCTCAAATTCGCGTCGCTAGACAATTGCGACTGTGAAATGCAAGCGGGTTTTACAGCAGTTGCAGCATTGTCATAGCTTTGGTGCACAAGGCAATTATGTACCGAGTGTAAAAGATAACTTCGAGACGCTTACCTGTAGCGAGCATTTTCGTTTTGCAGTTGTCATCAGCAACATGCGTTTTTTCTAGTCTGTTAAACATATACATATTCATTACGCTCAGGAATCCACTTTTGCTATTGTCACTAATTTTTGAGTTACTGTTAAGGCGCTTGAAAGCTTTCATTGGTCGTTATTATCTCGCACGAATCGTATGCAACACAGCGTATCAACATAACCTCGCCGAGAAGCGTATGACAATCGCGCTTCGCCGCTCCTTGCCATTACCCGCCGCTCTACTAACCCTGGGCGATTTTCTTATAACGAACATCAATATTTTCTCCCGTGGCACCATCTATAGCACCCAGTGACTGCAATGCCTTGTGTTTGGAAATATAAAACTGTTCGCAGACATATGCGCGAAAGGGCAACGACGACGCCATTAGGGGATTAACGACGCAGCAAAGAGACTAACTGCATGCATTTCGTCTTCCCGTTACTCCTTATAGATCGGCGGGGACGAACAGTTAGTCCGAATTTATGCACACGGTACGTACTGTGCCGCAGATACTCCCCTTGAAGATGAACGGTCGCCCGCGAGGACTAACGGCTGTATTTTAGTCCCTATTTTAGTCCTTTTTGCCTAAGAGTGTGTGATTTTGGCTGGTGCCCGTATTTCGCTTTGGATGTTTGGTTTGAATGCTATTGGGAATAACATTCTTGATGGGGGGGCAGTGTCGCGAAATTCGGGCCCCTCCATGGCTGTCTCTTTTTTTTTTCGCTCGCCATATTGGGACCCAGCGGGAGGATCCCGGCGGAGCAGGAATGTTTTCGCCGCCATTTCGGCCCGCGGGGCAGTGGGCCATGTGTTTCGGAAGAGAGGGGCGAGAGTGCCGCGGCCAGCGGAGGTTCCACCCGCTTGGTTCTCGGAAGAGGCGCGGTCCGAAAGACTGTGCTCGGTGCAGCGCGGGGTTCACGACTCGCGGGGAGAAGGAAGCGAGCAGTGGCGGTGGAAGGTGGTGCGGTTGAAACGCGGCGGCCGGTTCTGTGGGCTGCGCTGTAGCCCCGAGTGCGACGACAGCGGCGACCTCGGCCCCCGAGAATTCCCCTCGAGGAGGGGACGGTGCGCGGCCCAGGTGTGCCCGAATTGCGTCGCCGATCAACGGGACTCATCGCAGACGACCGGCGAGCCGACGCATCTTCCCCGACGAGACCACCGACCAAAGTCCAGCTAAGACCTCCTCCCCTTCCCCACTCTTCTGCAGACTCTATAATCGCCCTCACTATTATCTTCCTCCTTCGCATCGACTCCGCGGACTTCATTACCCTCTTTTCTTAGTGTACCCTGTTGTGTGTACGGGAGTGTGCGTGTGTGTCTAGCGAGCCGAGTGTTAGAGTAGTTGGGGGGGGAAGCTCCCCGGCCCGCCTATTGTGTGCCTTACTCCTTCCCTCGTGTTTGTTAAGCCGAGCTTCGTTTTCTTTGCCTGTATTACCCTCTCTGTCTATCTGTTTTGAATTTCCCGTGAATGTTAAGTAAATTTCCGTTGTTTCGAAACTGTTTTCTCGTGCCCCGTCTCGTGCCTCACGCCCGCGGCCAATCAGGCGTGGATCTATCGCCGGTTAGCAGGTCCGAACCACATTCTCGAATTCGCACGTAAGGGGGAGTTGTTTGTCGCTCCTCCCGTCCGAGACATCGGCCACTAAATTATTACTTCGCTTAATTCCGTGACAGAGAGAGAGAGAGAGAGAGAGAGAGAGAGAGAGAGAGAGAGGGGGGGGGGGAGACGTTCGCCTTGGATCTCTCAAGCAGCCTCGTGAGTAACATGGCGTACAATAGGCTACAGTGTGTGCCCCCACTCAACCTTCTCCACTTCGCCGTAGCCTATTGTGCCCTTATATCTGCCGCCCCATTCACAATCCGACGCGTCAGACTCCTCTGGACGTTTCTCCTGTCTCTTCAGAAGAGAGGCCAGAACTGGGGGTGAGCAATGAAAGGGAAAACGCGGTGCCTTTCCGTAGAACAAGGAACTTCCAGTAACCCTCTGTTCTCTTTATTAGAGTCTGGAGGCTTTTTGTCAGAGTCAGCGCGCCTCGCTCAGGTTTATTCCGAAGCTCGACGGTCCTCGGTTTATGCGCCCGGGATACGCAGGAGACAACACGCTGGATCTCGCGTAGCCTCGGAGCATTCCTTCGGCGAAGAATCCGGGGCGGCGAAAGCGCGCTCCGCCATCCATTATACATGAGGCCGGCGCCGCATGGCCGAACCTAGCACGACGGGAAAGCCGCCCCGGCGGGCTAACGTGCACGCGACACAACGTAATGCGTTCGCCGGAGCGCCGAGAAACAAACAGCCTCGACTGGCAAGGCGCGTGGCCGCCGCCACGCATGCAGAGATCCCTTTCCGAACCGCACCGCGCCCCGCCGTCGGTGTAGACAGGCACGCGAATCTGTCGGCAGGTGCCGCGCAGACGACGGCGTTGCTTTTGTTACACACAAAAAGGAAACAGGCGGCGCTGAAAATGCGCGCTGGTTAGCAGAAGACAATGCGGAAATCGTCTGCTCCGATTCTGTTAGCAAAAGCTGGGTGCTCTAGGGGGCGACAGACGATCAGCGCTATTGTTCTACGCGCGCCGTAACAGTCCCCCCCCCCCCCTTTTTTTTTTTTTCTGATTCATCGGTTCGTTTGTTCTGTTGTAGGTTCCTTTCTTCGAAAGTGAAACGCGTGTCGATCAAGATGAATCGAGAAGGAGCTTGCGCAACAATATCACGACCGCTTGGCCAACCTGGTAAACGTATTTCAGAATTTTAGACTTTTTCTTTTTTTCTTTTTTGCAGCGAAACTGCTGCGGTTCCTTAGTCGGAATTTATCGCGCCTTCTTCATTGTCACGTCGTCATCCTAGACAGAATACGCTTTGCGGCAAAGCCGACTTTCGTGAGAAAGCTCTGTCGAAATCGATATAATGTGATCAATAAAATATAGGCTAAAAGAAAACAGTGCAGATGACCGCTAAGACGGTTCTATCACTGCGCCGAATTTCATTTACTTATCAAGTAGTTCACAGGGGAGCTGCGGACGCTTCCAAATTTTCGTCTGGTCTTCCTGCCATCTTGTTTCTAGCTAGATGACTTCACTCGGCGTGTAGATTTTTCAACCGTTCGGTGTAGACAAAGCCGGATTTTTTGAGTCACGAGGCATGTACGGCTTTCGTTTTAATAACAGTAGGCCATTGTCCTTAAGCCATTCTAGCGACATCACAAAAGCCACAATGAAGCAGATAGCCCTATGTAAGTCTGTTAGGGCAAAACTGAAGTCCTTACAAGTGATTAATCCTGAAGTACGCTAAGTTGCAAATTACAAACATTGATTTCATTTTTTTCTAGCAGCAGTTTGGCCTAGCACCTTACTTGAACAGTCCATGCGATCGTATATGAGGCGTTATCAAACCGAGATTCCCAGTAAATTTGTCATTCATTTTGCAACACCTTTATATATATATATATATATATATATAACAGCTCCGCTGGAAAAATCACCTAAGCGGGGACAAATGTCTGTCTTTTTTTTTTCAAATTCTGAAGCCTTTAACAGTGTGGATAGCGACACGGAATGAGTCCTAACAACTCTTTAATTAACCAGCGTTAAACTGTCGACGAGTGCAACCAAACTTGGCGCTCTGCTCACGAAAAAACGTCTGCTGCGAATATATGCAATCACTATCGCCGCGCAGCTTCAGAAACTCTCCCATACGAGCAATGTTGAAGTGAGCGGCTCGGCGTAGACCTCCACTAGAATAAAGTTTAATCGTGAATTAGTCAGTGGGTAAATGATTGCACAACCTCACATATAGCCGCCGTGTACATTGAGCAGGAGATAGGGATCCCGTGGCGAACTTGTGGCGCATCTTGCGCAGTGTCACACGGCAAATAAAGTGAACGAGAAGAGTAACACGACACATTGTCAATCGATGTAGAAGAGATATCGCTGTTGGAGCATCTAGCATCCCTAAATAAGGGCTCGTAAAGTATCGGCACTCTTTTCTCTCATTGTTATGTGCCGCCAGGATTTTCATTGGTGGGTCGGCACCACGTGATAGTTGTTTACATATGGGCGCAGTCATTGTGTTTCTGGGCACCCTCTCTCTCTCTCTCTCTCTCTGCTGCGCGGACGCTAGAGAGCTGCCCGTCGCACTCTGCCCGTCACTACCGGCGGCGGTTTCGTGGTGGTGGTGGTGGTGGTAAACTTTATTCACAACAAAGGTAGAAGGCGAGGGGGTGGTTGGGAGAGATGGCAACACTGCAAGCCAGAAACAAAATGGCCCCCAGACGTTTCCGGGTGCACGAGGTGGCGGTACTATTAAGCCTAGCTTAATTAGTGACGGTAGGAGCACCCGCGTAATGTTCGCTATTTGGAGAAAGTTGCCGCAGAGAGAGGAGGACACGAAACCGTTATTTCCCCAAATGCTAATTCAAGGGAAGGGTGGTGACAGGGAAAGGAGTCTCCGGCCGCCCGAGCGACGACGGCTTCTTGCACCGGCCGATCCGAACGGCCCAACGCCCTCGCCCAGTGCTCAACATCTCGATATCGGCCAGTGGGCTGTGGGGGAATCGGAAGAGGAGCTCACCCATGGTTTGGACTAGCGTCACTAAATAAGCTACGCTTATGAGTACCGCCACTTCGTGCACCCGGAAGCGTCTAGGGGCTATTTTGTTTCTGGCTTGCAGTGTTGCCATCTCTCCCAACGAAACCGCCGCCGGTTGTGACGGGCGGAGTGCGACAGGCCGCTCTAGTTAGTGTCCAGGCAGCAGAGAGAGAGAGAGAGAGAGAGAGAGAGAGAGAGAGAGAGAGAGAGAGAGAGAGAGAGAGAGAGAGAGAGAGAGAGAGTGCCCAGAAACACAATGACTGCGCCCATATGTAAACAAATATCACGTGGTGCCGACCGACCAATTAAAATCCTGGCGGCACATAAGAATGAGACAAAAGAGTACCGATACTGTAAAAGCCTTTATTTAGTGACGCCACTTTGGACCAGCGCACAGGTGGGGGGGAGGGCAGTGTGGTGAGCAGTGCAGAGAGGGGTGCATGTTCGGTGCAGGCCGTAGAGCCAATGAAGGGTGTGAGTGTACACTCAGCCTCGTAGGCGCTCTTCGTGCTCACAGTTTTCGCAGCCGTATAGCACTTTTGAGGAGGGACACTACACCGGCCGCAGCGCCAACGCTCTCGAACAGGTCACTACGTGGGCGCAGCTGTGACGCCCCGGTAAAAATATGTGACGGCGTCGCAGTGGCCTCCATAACGACAGCTTCGCCTCGATATACCGAACTCCTCGATGCGAATAAGTGGCCCAAGAAACAGTATACCGTCTTTAACACTCCGCGGCGCTCCTTTCCGTATACGGAAAGGAGTGGTTGTACGCGTACAACCGAGTTGGGCTCCCATCATACGAGAACAGCCCCTGAGTCGCGCGCTGACTATATGGGACCAGTCCACGGTGGTCGGTGTTGTACTTTCGCGCGTCCTAGGCTCAGAAGCCGACCGATTCCGTTCGTATAACCGGAATATAAGCTATTCTATAAAGGAGCCCATGCAGAAATTCGGCAGCCCAACGCGCCGTTACTGCTCGATCAGCTCCGCCCATTGAGACCACACCGTAGCTGATGCTGCCGGCCACTCGAAGCGGCCACATTTAAATTCAGAAAGGGATTCCTGGCCATATTACTTGTATAAGCTGTCCTAAGATACAAACACTGTGGTGAAAGAAATCGGTGGTTATTTAAGCTGATAAATGCTCATCGCTAAAAGGCGTAAGGCCGCCACCAATATAGGCCAGCTTAGCCAACCCATTTCTTCGTCCAATTCACTGAAGCAATAAAAGCAGGGACGGTTGCTCTCCACAAGCGGCGCAGTCTTCCCCGAGCCCGTAATCCCGCCTAATTTTGATTGTAGGGTTTAACGCGCCGACGCAACGCAGCCGATGAGACGCGCCGAAGTGGAGGGCTCCGGATTAATTTTGACCACCTGGGGATCTTTAACGTGCGCCGAAATCTCGTACGCACGGGCGGTTTTGCTTTTCGCCTCCATCAGAAAAGCGGCCGCCGCGGCCGGGAATCGAGCCCGCGACCTCGTGCTCAGCAGCGCAACGCCCTAGCTACTGAGTCACCGCGGCGGGTTCCCGCCTAACTTTCATCCGGGGCTTTTGAGAGAAGTGCTTTGTAACAGCTAAGTGCAGCGGCACACTCATTAGGACGGATCCAGTGAAAGCTCGGGGGATTAGGCCGCATTGATTATCGGGTTTCTGCGGAAGCGCACTGTTTGCGAGACGAGCGCGGACAAAGGAAACTACTCCCTCCACGGTTTCCACACGTTAATCCTCGTTCGATGAAAGCGGATCAAGCGAGCGACGCTCATCAGTGATCCCTTCCGTACACGTGCAGCACGTGATTCGCAACGGAGCACCTGCGGCAATGATTTTCTCTCCTCTTTAGCACTTTTCCCGCAACGCATTAAACTGCCCCACGAAACGGTCACCGCCAAAAATTCGATCTCCCCCATCTAGGTCCCTCTGCCAACTTTTAGGCCACTCCGTCCTTTCGGATGGTGAAATTCGGGACTCGATCGCAGCGTGTCGACTTTTGGAATGGCGGTGCCTTGAAGCGTCGCTTGAATTCGTGGCCGGTAAAAAGCGCAAAGGCTCATGGGTGCGTCGTCTGCTCCCGCCACTTCCGGTTAGAGATCTCACCTGGCATCCCGTACGCCGGCGGCTTTCACGCGCGTGTGTGAGTGTTGTTTATCTGTCACAGGGTGCGTACCTTTCAGAGGAGTCCCTAGTAGGATTCATCGTTGTTATTCATTGAATGTGCGATGCATGAGCGTTTGTTTTAAATGCAGAGCATTTCTTTAACTCACATGTAGCGTCCGCCGTGCGTCCGCAACAGCTCACCGCGCAGGCGCGCCCTCTCCCCCACTCCTCCTCTGCCGCATCACGCTACCCTCCTCGCTCTCAACAACAGGTCCGCACCCCTCCCCCTACACTATATAAAAAATAATACTTACCCGCGCCTGGTTTCGATCCCACGGCCCTGCGGGCGGAACGCAAGGTACATGGTGCTCTACCCACTGCGCCACAAAGCCGACACAGAATGGAAGGCTACGAACGCGCCTTATATCCTTGACTCATTCAAACTACGTCAAGAAGCCGCTGATACAACGCATTCACTACCTGTGGGCGGAACGCGAGGTACATGGTGCTCTTCCCACTGCGCCACAAAACCGACACAGAATGAAAGACTACGAACGCGCCTTATATCCTTGACTCATTCAAACTACGTCAAGAAGCTGCTGATACAACGCATTCACTACCACCAACTCCCCAAACACTAAACGTTAACGCAATACACCCACCCCCTATGCGACGCAATTTACTCGAGTCCCCCTCGCGGGGAGATGGGCCCTTTTTTTAGGTGTAAACAGATAAACAATAAGCACACGCACGCCTGAAAGCAGCCGGCGTACGGGAGGCCAGGAGAGCTCTCAAACCGGAAGTGGCGGGGCTCCGCGGCAGCAGACAATGTGCCCATGAGCCTTTGCGCTTTTTACCGGTCACCTTTACATGGGCATTTCAAAACGCAGCAACGAAATTTCATTGTAAAGTACTCGAACAAACTCAAGTTTTCAGTGGTTGTAAACTGGAAACGAGCTCCTAACAACAGCAGCAAGCCAACACCATTCCGAAACAGGGACGACGGTCACTATCTCGTCGCTGCTTGCTGTTCCATGCTCCCCTCGTTTCTATTTTTACCTTTGCTGGTTGGCGATATGACGGCCAACCCCCTGTGAAGGGATTACGATACCAAGCAAGGTCGCGGCTGAGCAAGGTCCCATATGTAAACAAGGTCCCATATGCAAGGTCCCATATGCTGCACCCATATGTAAACCAATATCACGTGGTGCCGACCGACCAATGAAAATCCTAGCGGCACATAACAATGAGAGAAATGAGTGCCGATACTCTAAAAGCATTTATTTAGTGACGCTAGCTATGCCCTTACATTTTGCCTCTGATCTGCGTCAAGTGTCCTCAGCCATGAAAACTGTGGACGTACATAAGCCACGCCAGCAGTTTTAGTAGTTCGGGACAATCCTGCAGCGTGTTCAAATATTCCTGCACTTTGGCCGGGAGTCGGAAGAGACCACTAAACAAACAGACCACAATTTGCGCGTCTCAGTAACACCGGAAAGAAAGTATCGTATTTATAAAAAAGAGAAACCAGCGGTACAAAAAAATTGCTCCCCCGGCGAAAAGCATCTCTCCAACTCCGGTTAGAACAGTGGGGATCGCCTCCAAAGAGAAACGCCAAGCAAACGGCACGAAAGGCGCGAAACGTGGAAACAACAACAACAAAAAAAAACTGCGGTTCGCATGCAGGAGTGTACGTGGGCACTAATATATGCCAGCCACGTGCCCTCTTCGATGTATTCCGCAATCAACGCTGCAGGATGGGATGCCAGGTGGTCTGGCATGCACTTAGCGAGGACGCCCGATTAAGGCCCCATTCGTGGCAGCTGCTGCGAGACATTATGACGAAGATGTCGGCCGGAAACAAAAAAAAGATGCGCTCCGCGGGCACGCGAGTTCACAAGCGCGGCAGGCCGGGTCGGATGAACGCTTTAACTCGATTGAGAATTCCGCGACGAGGCTGCCGTAGCTCCCCGAAACATCAATCGTTCGTGGAGGTAGGTTAAAACGGTCAACGGGTACTCAGGGTCGGTGCGCAGGGCAAAGTGCCCAGATTCATTCGGCCACTGCGTAGGACCATGCCAGTAAGGTGGCTACTATCAAGATGCATCACGTGACTTAGCTAACAGGCTCACGCACGCATAAGCCCCCGTGAGGCGTTAAGCTTAATGACGGAGCAATGACGCACGTTTTATTTTCATTGCTTTTATCGAGGCTTATAGGCGCAGCAGTCCTGAAACAACACTATAAATATTGACCACCGCGGCTGTTAACATTTTGTTACCACAAACGATGGTACCGAGTTTACAAAAATAAAAAAAAATAAAAAATCCGGGGCCATCTCCACTAACGTGAAACCTGAAGAGCAATGAAGCATGCAGTGCATGAGTGTATTCTTGGCGCCGTGGCGTTTTCGCCAAAGGAGATGAAACCGTTGGGGGATAGAGGTATACAGCTTGGCTGTAAAAGTCTCGCGTCTTTGAAGCACGAAGCTCTCTAGCGAGAGGCGTAAACGAGTTTCCCCGGTTTTTTAGTAGCGTGACTACATGAGCCGACGCTTACGACGACGACAGGAAACGCCAACAACCCCAGCCCTGTAGGGGCTTCACCCCTAATATACTGACGACCAGGCGAGCAGGCTGCCTGTAAAATGGCATTCGCAGAAAGAAAAGAAGTTGCACAGTACGTGGCCCTATTTCAAAGTTGTCAACTGCGCATGAACAGCCAGACGCAAATCTGCAAAACAAAGTGCTGATGCAAGTACGGAAGATTAAAAATATTTAATCCAACCCCTCTCAGTTTATAGGCGGGAATTATAGCCGCTGGTCGTACGGAGGTTTAGAAAAAAATAGCAGTGGCTTATCCCGGCTATGCCAGGATATACTAAGCTAAGCTAAGGTTCAGCTGGCGAGCTGAGGTGAGCTAAGGTTCAGCTGGTTATTCTTAGGTTTCCTTGTTGTCTAGGATTAGCTCATTATCATGCTTACTGCTGCTAAAACGATTTCCAATCCAATCCAGTCCAGTCTAATCCAGTCCAGTCCAGTCCGGTCAAGTCCCCTCCGGTCCAGTCACTGCTCCTCGCGCATGCGTAGCACGGCTCTCCAGGAGCCACGCGAAACGACTATCAAGCCGCTCTGGCGCAGCGTCATACTTGGCTACTGCGCAACGGAGGCGCACAGCTGGGCACGCGCCGGCGCCAGTGCGTCTGCCGCGGCTATGACGTCACTCCGCTGTAACGCGCAAACCGGCGAAAGTGCAGACCCAATTCTCTAGACACCCGTACTCCAATTGGATTGTATTTACAATTCCATCCAATACAATCCAATTTAATTCAATCCAATCCGAATTCAATCCAATCCAAGTCACGCCAATTCAATGCTCCTCGCGCTTGCGCAGCGCGGCCCTTCAAGGTCCACGCGAAACTGCTCAACCTAGGCCAGTCTAGCTTACGCTACAAAACTCACACATGAACAATGGGGACATGTAAATGCGAGGGCATGCAGTTACTGGTCTGTCCAACTGTCGAACGTGCCCTTTCGTTACCGCCAACGTCGATGACCGTTTAGACCGTTTTGTTTTCATCTCAATTACTACGACTCGGCATTTTTTGGCAGGTCTGTTTTTATTTACTTTTCCCCCCTTATACGCTTGCTCTAAATGCAATCTTTAGTTAGTACTTTTTTTTTAAATCCTGAGCATAGCTTTTCTCGGTTCGCACCTCTTTTCTGGCCAAGCCTCCCGAGTGGGTATGGGTTTTCCTAACAGAAGCCCACCATTTGGCTTGTGTGGCCTCGCGGTAGAGTTCTGAGTTCGATCCCCAGCAAGGGAAGCAATTTTTTTTTACATTTTAAAAACGTTTCCCGTCAACAAATTCTACTCATTGTATTTACCGTACTGGGTTCAGGTACGGGGCACAGCCTGCATCGCGGCGGAAGAGCGGGCTTAGACCTGCTCGGGAACGCAGAGGGCTAAACAGGGATGGTGCTCCATGGTGAATGTCACACCAGATAGCGCGACAGACCAATCACCAAGGTAAGAGAAACATTGATTGATTGATTGTCCTTATTGAACGAGGAGGCTCGTAGCGTAATGGGCGCTGTTGATTGCAGGAAGGAGATAGCCGTGTGGCTGGCCTCGGTGCCCCGTTCAGCCAGTTGGTCAGGCTCGCCCCAGACTCCTTTTTGGCATCTGGCGGCCAATTTCCCGAGCAAACATGGTTCGGTGTGGACTTCCTGTTGGCATCTTTTCTTTTGGTGCCGCTCTGAGCGGCACACGAAGAAAAAATGCTAAGTGCGGTGTGCAGAGAATTTCGGAGTCCTCGAGACGAAATCGGGGTGAACGGCCAAGTCAGCAGCGAAAACAGTGGTGATCAGAGGTAACGCAGTATGAGTGGCCCACCCAGCGTCATCGTCGTCACCAGCACTGTCACCATCAGCTGATGGTGGAACGCAGCAGCGAGGGAGGGCCAGGGGGAAGAACTGCGCGAAACCTGTGGGCGCCCTCCGAGGCGAGGCCGTCATGAGCCAGGTGGACCAGAAGGCGGCTGCCGCGGCGCCCCAGGGGCCCGGGTGCGGCACCAAGGCAGCCGCCCCACGGCAGCCGCTCGCGCCCACCAAAGAGGACCCCAACAACACGGCCGCCCAGACGCTCAACAAATTCGGCCTCTGCATGTTCCAGCAGGTACGCCTTACCTACGTCCCGCTCGTATGCCCCTTCCCCGGGGGCGCGTCGTGCTGGCCGTGTCTCTCCGCAAGCGGGTCGGTACACTCGTGACAACGCCGCCTGCGTATAACATTTCCAGAAGTGTGAGCCAAGGCGGCGAAACAGAGGCTTTCCCGTTGCTCCCTCTCGTTCGCTTTCCTGCTCTCTAACCTTCCTGTGTGCCGCCAACTTAAGCAGTGACCGCCGGCGCGCGCCATACCGCGGGTGAGCGGCCGCACTTTGTGTCCCTACTGCTCCCATTGAAAAACGCGCGACGCATGAGACAGTGTTATATAGGCGGCATTGCTTGCGAGCTCCGTAGGGCCTTCTTTCCCTGAGGAGATGCCATCGCCTCGCGTGACCTGCTCAGCCCCGGCGCATTTACCCGGCTTACGTTGTTGTGCACGGCCGTAACAGACTCGGTGTACCATCCTCAAAAGTGTTAAGGTAAAAGATGGAGGTGCCACGCGAAACACGGAGCTTGCAATACTGCCCGGGCTAGACTGTGAGGTTGTGCGCGTGCGCTGTAGCAGCCGAGTGCAGGCCAGCCTCCGAGCGCCCCTTAAGTCGCCAAAGATGCGGCGGTGGCTACTGTAAGCTCCCTCTCTGCGCATAGGCTGGAATTCTCGTCTTTGTTGCTGTTAAAATTTTCGATGACAGTATGTGGGCACTCGCCTTCCCTCGTTCACACCACCATCGCGAGCTGCGTGGTTAGCGCAGTGCGTCGATGGCGTAGCCGGGCCTACGGGGACGCCTGGAAGTACCTGTTGCGATGTAGAGCACGCGAAAGCATTGGCGTGCACCTCAGTGCTCCTGCGCGTTTCCCTGGAATTGAAGTTTGCTCTTACGCGAGCACGGTAGCCACAAAGATCGGACATTCGAACCGCATTGCCAAGCTTACCTTCATTTCTATCTAGCAGTTCGGTTACGTCCATGGGCACACGTTGAGCGTGGAGGAAGGAATACTCAGGCGAGGCCCTGATGCCCCTTCCTGTGAGGCTCCTCCCGGCACGTGAGAATGTCCACGGAGTCCGTTACCTTTTTCCTTTCCTGATCGTCTGCGCCTCTCGTTCTCCACCGTCACTTCCGGTCAAACAACTTCACCATCCCTTCCTAAAGGATGCTGACAGAAGCGCGCAATGCTTCTCACATCAAACGCGCGTCGAACCGATTGTCGAACAATCGAAAACCGGAATCGCAAACGAAGAACGGACCCATGCGACAATTTTTCGCACACTGAGTAAACGCATCCACGAACGACATGGATGTAATCCGACCGACACGTGGCTTCCGAGAGAAAGGCGTGCTATTGTGCTCCCTCTTTATGACCGATGCGCGCACTATCTTACCTGGAGCCGTTCCTTTTTCGCGGTTTTCAAGGAACCATTTTGACGGAATGGAAGCCCGGTGCCACGCACGCGCCGCGTGTATACGGAGATCTTATCGGAGCTTTTAGATCGACCAACCGGTCTATGAGGACATTCCTTAGTCTTTTTTCACAGGGCGCCATGGGTCCCACTGGGAAAGCTTTCGCTGCAATAGCAGCTGATCGGGTACACGGACGCCCAAGAAACCGGCGGACTTCAATCAGATGTCAGCGGTAGGAACGAAGCATCACTGACGCTTCGTAAACGGCCTTGGGGGCGGGGCACGGCCAAAAATGGCGCAACTACTTCCGCACTTTCTGCAATGCATTGGGGGCCTCTCCTGGGTGCTCTTGTTTCCATGACGTTGAGTGATAATTAGATCGTGGCTCTTTGAATCACTGGTGTGAGGAAGAGACTGAAGTGCCAATAGAGAGTTTTAGTAGTCCGTATGGTCTGTGTTATACGTGGTTACCGTGTTGACAGGGGCCCGTCTGGGCACTTGCGCATTCGACGCGGTAGGGGGATTCGTTCCGGGGGCAGGCCTTCGCCATGCTCTTGCATCCGTCACGGTGAGGTGCGCCTCCTCGCCATTCCTCCTCGCCCTTCCGTGCACACAGGCGCAGTCGGGTCCCGGTAATCACGGTAACTACGTAAACGACGGAACAGACGGATTGCTAAAACTCTCTGTCTGCGCGTGCCCACACGTTGTCTAACAACGGAGGCCCTGCTCCTTTTCCGAGGCAGAATTCTGGCGACTTGGTCATCCTAAAAATGCTGTATATGCTGACTCCTTGCGCTGCCTCGGAAACGGCTGAGGCCGTTTCGTTTGTCGGTTTATTCCGTGGTCGTCCTGTAAACTTCAGCGCTCTACGTTTCCTCGTGTCTAGCTACCAGCTAGCCTAACACGAAGCTTTACTGAGCCAAATAACCCTTTCACGTCAGCGTACATTTGCCCAGCTGGGCACCAATAGCTGAGGGGTAGAAGCGCAAAGGCTCACGGGTACGTCGTCTGCTCACGCCACTTGCGGTTCCAGAGCTCTCCTGGGCTCCCGTCCTCCGGCGGCTTTCACGCGCTTGCGTGCATGTTGTCTTTCAAAGAGTGCTTCCCTTTAAGAGAAGCCCCCGGTAGCATCCATCGTTATTATTCGTTGAAGGCGCGAATCATGAGCGTTTTTTCTTTCGGTGGAAACAGAAAAACATATTCCCGTCCGCTGCTGGCGGACGGGACTTTCCTTGATGCACGGCAGACGCGCGTGAATCGAGGCACCCTGAACGGGAAGCCAGGAGAGCTCTCGAAGCGGAAGTGGCGGGAGCAGACGACGTACCCGTGAGCCTTTGCGCTTCCACTGCTTACTTACTGCACGGGGCTCGCGTACTTACCCTGGGACCGAGCTAAACACTCTTATACTCCAGCACCTTATACTCCTGTAGCAAATTGAGGTATTAAAAAAAAATTGAACACTCGCGAAAGAACACGCGACGTTACCCGCAGTCACTAACTTCGAAATCAAGGGCCTATTTAAGTTTTCGCAGAATACAGAGTAACTGCGATTTACTTTTACTCTGCTCAGCAGGCTGAAAAAACTTTCAGACAAAAGCAACTGTACAAGGTCTACGCACAGCTTTTATTGCGCCACCGGACCAACCTGCCACCGCGCGTGCAGTGCTAAATGCAGCCCCGTCTCGGGTGACGCCGGCGTGTCTACACGACACGACGCCGTTCAACCCAAGCACCTGTTATTCCTTTGAAAGACTGCGTGCGCCGTGCGTGACTCAATCGTTAGTGTTCCTGATTTACACGCTTGCGACGTCGGCGCGATGAATAGCCGCATTACGTTCGAGCACACGTCTGCCAATATTTCGCTACCGTCTGAAGCGGCCGCCGATCGAATCCGGATACCTTGTGCCATAGAGTTTCTTAGTAAGTACATAGTAAGAAACTCTGCCTTGTGCCAGGTAGCGAAACACACTAGCCACTGGGTCTCTTCGATTTAGTCTGTCTCGTACTTCCTAGTCCACCAGTATACTATAGTTTGGTATTCAAATATTCAACGGTAAATCCGCAACCGATAATCGGAGAGCGTCACTCCATACAGTTCCTTTCCGTGGCGGCAAACAAAGGAAATAAAAGAACGTTCACTATTATTCAAGCTGAGACGCGCACGTTGTGAGTGAATTCCCAGTCGAAAAACACAACAGAAAAATACGACAGAATGATCCTGTGAGGGAATGGGACATCCTGTAGTCTGTAGTAAACCCTATCCTGTAGTCTGTAGTAAATCCTGTCCTGTAGTCTGTAGTAAATCCTGTCCTGTATTCTGTAGTAAATCCTGTCCTGTAGTCTGTCGTAAATCCTGTCCTGTAGTCTGTAGTAAATCCTGCCCTGTAGTCTGTAGTAAATCCTGTTCTGTAGTCTGTAGTAAATCCTGTCATGTCTGTTTTCGTAGTAAATTCTGTCATGTCTCCAATTCCAACTTGTTTGGCATAAGAAATTTACTTCCCGTGATGTTTTTTCTATTAAGTACCTGAAGTATGCATGATTTCAATAAAATTTCATTCAATTTCAATTTCAAAATTTCAATAACAATTTCCATAAAAATATGACCAACAAAAGCATTTGGTGTCATTCTTGCCTTTCTGGTACAAGCTTGAAATTGTTTTCAGTGAATAACTGATTTCAGAAAGCTGAATCAAAAGGCATTTAAGCAATGCAACTAGTGGTACATTCATGCATGCAATACAAAAGTTTGATGTTACGCAGACTGCACATGCCTGATCACAGTCCAAAAAAAAAGCAGTTTGCGGTGCTTATCCATTTTATTTTCCTCTTTTTACAACACTGTTCCTAGGCACTACCGCGGCTTCACTTTTTGCCATGGAGAGGCTTTTACTGCCCTCTTATGTTGCTGTTACACCAAACAAATAATTTTTATTAAACGAGCATCGACAATAACCATTCGAAAATTCGTTCCCTATATTAGTTAGGGCCATTAAAACACAAGTGAACAAATATTTTTTTACACTGCAAAACGTGAGAGAACGTGAGAAAATTAAAATGGAAAGTCAATCTTTAGCTGGAATGCTTGCCTTTGTGAACCTTGTTCCGTTGCATTCGCACAGCAAGGGGTGGAAAGATATCCTGTGGCGAAAAGCGCACGTCTCTGTGGTGCTGCACTATCTTGAAGAGTATGCACGCACGATACCTGCCGAAGTCACGCAGGGATCGTGGCAAGTTCAGTCGATTGTCGAAGCACATCGCACGTATTCCAAATCACGCTGCCTGCGAGATTCGTCGCATTCACTCACATTAAAGTGCCAATTATCCCAAGCACCCCGGTTAGTCGCCGCTGAAGGAGTCCTCACATCGAGATGCTTGAAATCCGGGCCACTGATCTTGCTTTTACCACAGCTTCCGAAGCTTCAAAAGTTGCTGCTGACACTCCGCGGGGACATAAGATGCACGTTTTTACAAAAAAGTTAAGCCTAACTTCAACTAGGCAAAGCGCCGATGTGAAATGTGAACGAGCCACTGGGCCACGCAGCCACCGCAAATTTTGACCGGGAGACAAAAAGCAGGAGGGAACAAAGGAAGGGTAAGGAGGGAACCGGCCGATCACGAGAAGTTGTTTCGCGACCCCTCCGCACCCCTCTCGATTCTTCGTATTCTGGTCTCCCCGTCCCGCGAGTTCTGCCGCGCCGCGACATGCCTTCAGTGGTGACGATGCTTCCCCGAACTTCTTCCGAAGGGCCGGGCTAGAGGGAAGGCGCGCGTTTTCTTTCTTTCTACATTTATTTTTTTAACACATCTCGGTAATGCAGCGAGTTCACTGGCGCCGTTTCTTTTTTTTTTTTTTCACACAGGTAGCGGCAACTGGTTCGCTGTTTTTAAAATCTTATTTTAACTATTTCGGCTTGATTGGACACATGTTTCGCGTTAAAATAAACAAATTTCTCGCTAAAAAAATAAAACAACAGCACGCAGATTGAAACAATGGGGCTCTCAAAGACACCCAGAAATACATGTCAGAATGTGCACTGCAATTATTACACCACGTCTTCAAAAAGCACATATATACTTGTTTTTTATGCGTCCGTTTTGCCGAGGGGCTACCCTTGTTGCCTGATTCTTTTATCAAACATTGTCCACAGTACAATATACGCAATTTCAATTCACTCAAAGAACCCAAGGAATTTCCGAAGTTCTCTATGTATCCATTTTTTTTATTATGGGGTACGCTTAGATGCTCCAACATTAGTCTGATTTGTGCTAATCTGTGTTGTTAATTGCAAATTTGTAGCGAAGGTTTTTTCCAACACGGCCGGAATGCTAATGGCCGCAATGCAACAAACGTTCATTACAACAGACGCTTGCAATGCAATTGAACGAGATGACCGTCACTCGCACGCAGCATTGTTTCCGTGCAGCGCACGCTAAAAAAGTGGGATTTTGCGGCACCGCACGGGCCGCAAACACCAAGTTTCGGAGCATCTGCGTCGATCGCCGCGCGCGGCATTCCCGTGTCCAGCCAAGCAGCGGCACCATACCGTCCCGGACTATCCCGTTCGTGATATCCCCTTCGCATTGGCTGAAGCCCTGTCCCCAAAGGCAATGTCCCCATGTTATTCGATGCTCTCCAGCAACCTCCCCGCGTTGCTGTCGTTCAGCGCGGCGTTTTCCTGTGTATTCCGTTCTTTCCGGGCTATTCCATCGCTCTCCTAATGCCGGAAAACGCGGGGTTTTCCGACAGGGTAAGCAAGAGATTTTGTAGCAATACTGAACGGTCTGTCATGTGACACTTTCGCAATGGATCTAAGCTTGTCTTTCACACTATAAAAATCTGCAGGGACTACAAAATGATGTCGCATGGCAGATAATAATGGTAATTACCGAATGCTGAATGTAGTGGCTGAAGGACAGTCTGCGGGCCAACAGAAGTTTGTGTAGTGCCTACAGGGTGTTGCACAATAACTGTAGTACAACAGAAAGGTCTCATGCGACAGAAATTTTGTAGTTCTATTACAAAGGTTTTTGTAGTGGGGACTGCAGAATGTCGGTCGCATGATAGATATGTCTGTTGTACTACATAAATGTCTGTCGTACGACAGACATTCTGTCATCATTCTGCAGAGATTCCTGTCTCACAACAGACCATACTGCATTCCCAACAGAAATTCCTGTTGTGCGACAGAAATGCCTGTCGTACGACAGATTTTCTGTAGTTGTACTACAGAAATTTCTGTCGCACGACAGGCCACCCTATAGTCCGAACAGAAATTCCTGTCGTGCGACAGAAATGCCTGTCGTACGACAGATTTTCTGTAGTTGTACTACAGAACTTCCTGTCGCACGACAGACCATCCTGTAGTCCCAACAGAAATCCCTGTCGTGCGACAGAAATCCCTGTCGTGCGACAGAAATTTCTGTCGTGCAACAGAAAGTTCTGTTGTGCGACAGAAATTCCTGTTGTGTTTTTCGACTGGGTTAATGAATGAATTTATTTCGAAGGGGGAGGTCGAGCGCCTCGTGGGGGGGGGGGGGGTAAGGGGAGGAAGAGGAGGGTAAATAAATGATGCGATGAGGCGCGCCGTAGTGGAGGGCTCCGGGTTAATTTTGACCACCTCGGAATCTTTAACGTGCGCCGAAATCTCGTACACACGGGCGTTTTTTTCTTTTTGCCTCCATCAGAAAAGCGGCCGCCGCGGCAGGGAATCGAACCTGCGTCCTCGTGCTCAGCAGCGCAGCGCCTTAGCCACCGAGCCACCGCGGCGGGTAATTCTTACACGCTAGCCGGCATGTTTTGACGCTATCCTTCCACGGTAGCTTTTTTCAAGACGATAGTCTTTCTTGGGCTACTTAAACGCAGAAATTTTGCTCTGTCTGTCTGTCTGTCTGTCTGTCTGTGACTTGATTCAGCCACCCGGCCAAAGTGAAACTTAATCTGCGCAATAGTCTTATATACCCACAGCCAAATCTAACCGTCTAAGTCCGGTGGCAATCTTCATGCATGTCAACATTGTTGAACAAGAACAAAACATTACGCAAAAGTGTTGCAGAAAATCAATTCATAAGTGATATTTGTAGTGTTCCTTTATTTAACAATTCATGGATGCTTGGTTTTTGCGATATCATATCAAATAGTACATCAATTGCCCGCGCCACTATAGCTCCTGGCGGAATCATAAGAAATTAAACGGCAACAGTAACGAAAGGTTCCACTAGATAGGTTCCTCGTTCCGCTTGGAACACAAGTGGAGCAGGGCAACGTGGTTCTATAAACATTGTAGCAGGGAGTCTTGAATCACGCGCGTCTCCGCCGCATGGCAGCGCTGGCATCGAGGCACCCGGCCTGGGGCAGTAGAACGCGGTAAATCTAAAGTGACTTGGGCAAACCGCTACCGTGTTATCTTCGAAGGAACGAGACGGCAGAGGAACGGTGTGAGAGGTGAGTGGGAAACCAAAGGGAGTCTTTACATGGCAGGGGTGCCAGTGGACTATCGTTTTTCGTCGACATTTGCAACAAAAAGAGCAGATGCCCGGTCATTTTTTTTTTTCTTTTCTTCTCTCGCAAACACGCGATGGTTCGATCGGCACAGAACATATTGGCTGTGCCGGCGCCCATCTAGCGCACAACACTGCCTTTTGTGTACTTATTTCCTAGCTCCCAGCTTCGCCACGACGCCTCGCGATGTCTGTGTTTTTGTTTTACCATGGATGCCTATAGGCGCATATGAGCAGCTCACAGCGAACAATAATGGTTGCCCGAACTTCCCAACCCCTTTTCGCGCATGTTTTAAATGTTTGAAGAAACGGGTCGACAACCCAAAATACATCGAATGCACGCCGTGTTGTCGCAGGCAGCCGCGGGAAAAACCGCCGGCTGCGCCCACTCAATTTTTGAGTGTAACGTCTCTTGCGGCCGGCCGTAATGACCGCCCTTTTTTTTCTAGCTTCGGTTTGAAAAGAGCTTTCTTGATCTTCGTTTACAATGCAGCGACGCAGATTTGGGCCGCCAAACTTTGCAGGTAGCAACTTTTAAGGTGTCATACTACCGGAAAATAGCGCATTTAAGGAGCCGAAAATTCCGTTGCAGTTGGCCTTTAATGCTCTTCCATTAAAACCACGCCCGCAGTGGGCATGTTTACAAGGCATCGCCGCTATGTATACTCGCACAATAATGGAGCCCAGTAAGCGTTTCTTTTCTCGAAAAAACCAGCCAACACTGGGACCTTTGCGCCACGGTCCGAGGTGGTAGGTCGCCCCCCCAGTCCAGGAAACCTCTGGCGGTGGCTGCCGTCCCCGGTTCGTCAGATTCTTCCGGTTTTCCGCGGATCCTCGTCGACGAGCACAGGGCCTTCCACTTTTCGGCAACGTCGAAGCAACCGAATGCAGGTGCGCGTATGCTGCTGCCCCGCACGCAGGTGGCGAGCAACCTGTCGCAGAACGTGGTCGTGTGCCCGGCGGGGTTGGCGTCGTCGCTGCTGACTGCGCACACGTGCTCCACGGGCGACACCATGGCGGAGCTGGGCGCCATGATCGCGGCTGCGGTGGGCAAGCAGGAGGCGCTCAGGGACGCGCTGCACGCCCTGTTCGACACCATCGACAGGGACATGGCCAAGACCGACAACGTGCTCATCTGCAAGTACGCCTTGTAGCGTCACTAATAGCGCTTTACATTGGGCGAACAGGAGCACTTCTAACTGCACCCAAAGTGCTCTCGCGAGTTCTGGCGTCTTCCAGTGGTCGGGCAGGAGCAGGGGCGTTGTGTTTCATTAGTCGATGAGGAGCACTTTTTTGGCGCCGAGAGCAGCCGTGAGCAGTTCTCGGTTCTCCGTCGCCAGCGGCGGAGTAACAGGGAACGCCGAGGAAGTCACATGACCTCTTTTGCGTCACTTCTGGTTTTAGCCCCGGGTGGCGGAGGAAAAATGGCGGAATCCAGCAGCCGTGGTAGTCGCTCAGTGCGTGCGGCAGCAGCTAAGCGCGGCCGTCTTGACAAGGAATTGCTGCTACTTTTAGATGATGAAAGCACCACAGATTCAAGCGCAAGCTCATCATCGGACAGCAGCAGCAGCAGCGACGACGACGATTTAAAATTGCATGAGTTTATGTTCGAGCACCTGTTCACCCCGCCGGAGCAGCGACCGAAGGTAGAGTCGTATCTGGAAAAGACGGTGGACGCTGTTATCGTTCGCCGCTAATTTTTGGGAGACACGATGGTGACCCCTTTATCATGAACATGAACATCCGCTCGGCTTCTTCATTCGTCGCCATGCGGAAGGCAGACACAAAACCACCGGCACGTATCTGGCAAAACTGGCGAGGAATAACTGCGTGCGGACATCACGAGCGCGCGAAATGCTCCGGGAAGCGAGCGCGAGAAACGTTTGGTCACATGACTCTTGACATCTCGCCCTCCCCCTCTTTTCACTGCTCCCGGAGCAGCGCGAATGTTTCATTCGCAGAACGAAAGCACACGTCCCCGTTACTCCCGTGTGCTGCTCTGGCTGCTCGCTCCACTTGCTCCTGTTCGCCCAATGGAATTCGCCATAAATAAGCTACGCTCAAGAGTACCACCACTTTGTGCACCCGGAAGCGTCTGGGGGCCATTTTGTTTCTGGCTTGCAGTGTTTGCATCTCTCCCAACGAAGCCGCCGCCGGTTGTGACGGGCAGAGTGTGACCGGCCGCCCCAGTTAGTGTCCGCGCAGCAGAGAGAGAGAGAGAGAGAGAGAGAGAGAGAGAGAGAGAGAGAGAGAGAGAGAGAGAGAGAGAGAGAGAGAGAGAGAGAGAGAGAGAGAGAGAGAGAGAGAGAGAGAGAGAGGGAGGAAGAGCTGCCCAGAAACAAAAAGGCTGCGCCCCTATGTAAACAAATATCACGTGGCGCCAACCGAACAATGAAAATCCCGGCGGCACATAACAGTGAGACAAAAGAGTGGCGGTACTCTAAAAGTCTTTATTTGGTGGTGCTAACGCCCTGTATGTACACGCGTGTACGCTAGAGGGAGCGCAGCTGCGTTCCCATAACGGTCAAAGACTCCATTCGCTCTCACTGCACGCGTCGACGTTCCGTGGCCTCTGTCGAAAGGAATCATCGCTGACTCTGTATCGTCCTGTACGTTGCTTTGGGGTGTGTCATCAACCCCTTCCCCTCCGGTCGACTCCGTCGCCCCGTGAGACCACGCGTGTCTACGGGGCGAGTGCCAGGATGACGTGTGCGCGGGGGGCGGCGCAGGCTGTTCGTGAACCGGAACCTGGAGGTGAACGACGACTGCCGGGCGCTGGTGGCGTCGCAGATGCGCTGCGACGTGGACAGGATCGCCTTCTACACCAGCTCCCCCACGGACGTGGCCGAGGCGGTGAACGGCGCGTTCGAGAGCTGCAGCCCGCTCATCGGACAGGTGCTGTCCCCGGACACCGTGGACCCGGCCACCAAGCTGCTGCTCGCCTCGGTCTACTACTACAGGGTACTCCACTTGCCGTACGAGTACGCACCCCGCTATATCGCCACGGCTGGGAAACTGAAGGCGGTCTGATGGCGAGTGACGTCGGTTTTTCCCGGTTGTTCCCCGCACTTAGAGCCATTAAACAAGCTACGCTTAGGAGTAACGACACTGACGCACGGCGGCAGCCATTTTGGTGGCTCACGCCAGGGTGGCCAGCTTTATGCGCCCTATTGCGGCTGACATTGACGGGCGGAATTGGTCCAGGCGACGCTTGGCAACCATGCCAGCTGTGTTGACTTTTCGAAGATTTAGAGACAGCGAGCCGCTGCGATATGGGTAAGGCTCGGTTACGCTAGCGTACCTTATTTAGTGACTCTAGGTTACGCTAGAGCCACTAATTAAGCAACGCTTTTTAAGTGGCTATAGGTTACGTAGGCCACTGTCGTTCTTTCCCAGCGGGAAGCGATGTCAGCGTTTTCCACCTTCCCGCCGGTTGAAACAGCCCAGTACAGGGCATCGCGGCATCGCTATATACTCTGTCTGGGGCATTGAAAACTCACTCTCAACGTGCCATCCAGCCGCACTGCGCTCCGAAAATCCCGACTTATCGAAGAGCGCGCGCGCAGCCACACAGAGGCACCAAAATGTCCGCGCCCGTGGGTCTTCCCGGAGTAAACAAATGTCACGTGACGCGGTTCAACCAATGGCCGCTGTCGGAGGCATAAAATAATGACAGAAAAGAGTGCCGATACTCTGAAACCTGATCTAGTGGCTCTACCCGCACCCGCGCAACCGTAACCTCTAGTACCCGAAGGACGATTCTTTTGCACGACCTGCAGAAACCTAACTACGCTGCGAAATTTCCCTATCCTCCTCGAGCGCGTGTACGGAGCCAGAATTTTCGCTACAGGACGCTCCTTTCATTTACTCGTTCACGTAAGCATCGCGTCCTTGCATCTTCTGCATCCTCCTGACGTCGACCTTAACGTGAAACGGATGCTGAGCGAGTGAGGTCGGATGTTTTCACCTCAACCTAGGCCGGCATGCCTAAGTTTGACACCGTTCAAAGAAGGTGCCCAAACAGCGTGCTATGAAGTGTGTGGCATGGACACCCCACTCACAAGCATTATGAACTAAAACATTTTCGAAGAAAACGTACCTGAAATTCGCGTTAGAGGTTAGATACTATATATACATGTCTACCCTACATCTACGTGCGCTCTGCTTAGACACGAGTATATGCGTCGCGAAGGGGCGTCGTTTGGAAATGCCGTTCCCAGGTTAAACGAGTCCAGCGCGGCTTGTTTTTGCGCTTGCAGTGCAGCAGTCGTCAACAAATCAGCTTACAAGGCACGAAAGCAACCGAGCACGCTCCGTGCCCAGCGGCCGGAAAGGCGCTAGCCGCAACGAGCAGAAGAGCTTTCTACACAAACGTTTTCATTCCATGAAAACTCCCTTTACCTGCCTTCCGGGCGCGTTCTCGATAGTTTTAGCCGTCCGTCTGTTCCGTCGTGTACGTAGTTACCGTGTTTACCGGGACCCGTCTGGGCACTAGTGCATTCGTCGCGGTAGGGGCATTAGTTCCGCGGGCCGGCCCTCGCCATGCCCGTGCATTCGCCACGGTGCTCCGTTGCTCGTATTTCAATTTATCACGATGGTACTACATCCGCGCAATCATTGGACGAACGCCGCAGGGCCTCCAGGCGGACGCGCGCTTCGAGCGGTGCGCGGAGCCCCGCGCCTTCACGGCCACGCCGACGGCCGCGGTGGAGCTGGAGTACGCGTGCTGCGTGGGCCGCTTCCTGTACGCCGACGTGGAGGCGCCCGTGGCGGCCAAGGCGCTCGAGCTGCACTACCAGGACGCGTCGCTGCTGCTGCTCATGCCCGAGCGGCCGGCCATGATGCGGGAGCTGCGCACGCACGTCACGCAGGCCCTGCTCGCCGCGCTCGCCGCGCAGCTCAAGCCCAAGACGGTGCGCGTGGAGCTGCCCCTCACCAGGATAGAGTCGCGGTGAGGGCGATCTTCTGCGTCACTGTCGAGGGACGCGGTCCTCGCCGACTTGACCTGGCTATTTTGCGCTTGAAGCCAAAGGGAACATCGAATGTAACATTTTTTTAAAGACGATAGCATGGAGGAAGAAAAAGTTAGGAGACGGCGCTACCGGAGAAACGTGAAGCCTATACATAAAAAGTAAAATCGAAGTCGGCCCAGGCGTCACTGCACCACGTGACCCCATCGCGCCGCTGCCGCGAGCTCTTCAATTTCGTCTGCTCGAAACTACTCTGCTGCCCGTTGTCGCGAAGCCTGATATATGTTGGTTTTTTTCCCTCGGGTTTTGTCTCTCACACATACGCGGCACTCCTGCCCGCACGCGGGCATGAGATCACCGAGCAGACAAATGCAGAAAGGACGGGGAAAAGCTACCGCCAACCAAACACGAGAGAGAGAGAGAGAGAGAAAAGACTTTATTTACAGGATCCTGCGTGGGGTAGGTGCCGGCCTCGCAGGGCGCGGTCTACCCTTCTAATGTTCTAGTCTATGCAGTCCTAGAAACACTGGGCCTAGAACTCGAGGGTTGAACCTGACCCGACAGAGAATACTTGGGTTCCCGCGCCCCGCGCTTGCGGGTCACGAGTTCCCGTTCTCCTCTGCCTGGCCAGGGCCCCCTCGAGCCGCTGGATCGCCCATTTCTGAGATTGGCAGTCCACCGAGCGGATCCACCGCTCCATCTGCGCTGGCAGTTCTTGGCGGGCGGTGCTGTCGTGGGCACCAGTTTCTCCGCCATGAGATTCCCCAGCCCTGCCACACACATCACCGTCGGCACCGTCGCACGAACCGCCGCCCGGTATCGCTGCACTGTCACACCTCACTATGTGTTCTAGTGTCGCCAGTTCTTGTTCACATACACTGCACACCGGGCTTGCGAACATCTCGGGACATATGTGGCGCGCCATCGCCGGGGTTAACGCGCACTTCACTTGTAGGTGACGAAGCAACACCGACTCCGCTCGGGAAAGTTCTCGATGCGGGGCCGGATATTCTCTTCTTCCTTCCCTGTGCCTCCTGAGTATCGCGCCGTAGTCGACTAGGTGTTCAGGGTCTTGTTCGTCGCCGACACCCGCGGGGATGCTCTCGCTGTCGTCCCGGCACCTGATGAGTTCTCGGGCCGCTGCGTCTGCATCCTCGTTGCGGTTGTCCACGTTCGGTAGGTCCACCATGTGGGCTGGGAACCACTTTATGGTGATGGTTGGCCCGGTCGGGTGACGTTCCGAGGTTCGCGAGGCTCTGGCGAGCCCCACGATCCGCTCCGCCTCCCTCCAGACCGTGCTTCTGGCGTAGTTCCTGACCGCTGTTTTGGAGTCGCTGAGGATCGTCCGAGTGTCCGGTACTCCCATCGCCAGGCCGATTGCTGCCTCCTCTGCCTGGCATGGGGTCTTCGCTTTAATCGTACCCGCGTTGATCAGCTCACCCGTTGACGCCCGGATGACTGCCATCGCGTACACGCATCTTCTCGTTGGATGTCTAGCCACGTCGACGAACGCGGCGTTCTCGTCGCTCTTGTACTGCTTGGCCAGGGCCGCTGCTCTCGCCTTGCGTCTTTCCCAGTCCTTCTCCGGGTTCACGTTCTTTGGCAACGGGAACACTATGATGCCCCTTGCCGCTTCGTCCCTCAGGGGGACGTGGCTCTCCAGTTCGTCGTCTTCCGCACCTCCATGAGTGGGCGGGTTGATTCCCACTCTCTCCAGGATGCTTCTGCCCGTGGCGTGCTGTTCAGTCGAGCTAGCTGTGCCGTTCGTTGGGCCTCGCCGATCTCGGAGAGTGTGTTGTGCACCCCCAGAGCCAGCAAGGCCGACGTTCTCGTGCCTGGCAGTAGACCCAGGGCGCTCCTGTAGGCCTTCCTGATGGCGGCGTCGATCTTCTCCTCCTCCGCTCTGGTCCAGCGGTGGAAGGCTCCCGCGTATGCTGCCTGGCTGACGACGAAGGCCTGCAACAGCCGCAGGAGCCCCCTCTCGTTCATGCCTTGGTACCTCGTCGACACCCGCTTCACGAGGCGGGTGGCGATCCCGATCTTCGTTACGATGTTCTTCATCGCCGTGGTGTTCGTCTGGACGCCGTCCACGAACATCCCCAGGATTCTCAGCCCGGAGACGTGCGGGATAGGCGCCCCGTCGCCCGTCCGGACCACGATGTTCTCTGCCGCGGCCTGGTTGGCCGCTTTCCGGAACCGCCCCGGTGGTGGCAGGATCAGGAGCTGAGACTTTTGCGGCGAGCACCGCAGGCCCGTGCCCGAGAGCGCGGCCTCGACGGCGCACACCGCATTTTGGAGGTTCGACTCGATCTCCCCGTCGCTGCCGCCGGTGACCCAAATGGTGACGTCGTCAGCGTATAGGCAGTGCCGGACCCCCGGGCTCAGTGCTTCGAGGCGTTTGGCTACCTCGATCATTACTATGTTAAAGAGGAACGGCGAGATCACCGAGCCCTGCGGGGTCCCGACGCTACCCAGCCGCCTCTCCTCCAGCTTCTGGTCGCCCAGCTCCAGCCGGGCTGTACGGTCCGACAGGAACGCTCGAACGTAGTTGTAAGACCTCTCGCCCAGGCTCAGGCGAGAGATCTGCTCCAGGATTGCAGAGTGTTTCACGTTGTCGAAGGCCCCCTGGAGGTCCAGGCCCAGAATGGCTCGGTTGTCTCTCCCAGGCAGCCCTCCCGGGGGGTCCAGGATCTGTCGTTGGATCAGCAACATGGCGTCCTGGGTACCCAGGCGTGCCCGGAATCCGAGCATCGAGTCCGGGTAGATGCCGTGTCGCTCCATGTAGTCGTTCCACCGGGCGTTGAGGACGTGCTCCAGCACCTTGCCCACGCACGACGTGAGCGAGATGGGACGCAGGCCCTCTATGCCCGGTGGCTTGTTGGGTTTGGGCAGGAGAATCGTCTTGGATGTTCTCCACGCTTTCGGTAGGGTGCCGCTTCTCCAGCACTCGTTGAAGTATCTCGTTAGCGCCGCAATTGATGAATCGCTTAGGTTGCGGAGCGTCTTGTTAGAGATCTTGTCCGGCCCGGCGACAGATCGGCCGTTGAGGTTCCGCGTTGCCAGGCGGACTTCCCATTCCTCGATGTCTTTGTCTAGATGGGCGTTGGGTTGCCCCTCGTAGTTTCGATGACTCTCCCGCTTCGTTTCCGGGAGGTATCGGTCGTTGAGTTGTTTGTGCAGTTCTTCTTCCCCCAGCCGTCGCGCCGTGGTATGAAGGATCTGCGCCATGCGGGTGTGTTGGAACTCTCTGCTCTTGGTTTCGTCCATGAGCTGTTTGAGGATCTTCCATGGGCCGCTGCGATGGAGTTGTCCGTCGACCTGATTGCACAGGGCGAACCATTGCTGGTTACACAGATGTTTGCTGTGCCTCTCGATCTCTCTGCCGAGCTCGGCAATCTTCTTGCGGAGCTTCCTGTTATATCGCTGTCGTCGCCATCTTCGCTGTAATGCTCGTCTGGCGTCTAGGAGATGTGCGAGCCTCGAGTCCATCGTTTCGACGTTCTCGGCGGCCTCCACCTCTTTCGTTGCTTCGTCCGCGGCTTCGCGCAGCCTCTTGGACCATTCTTCGATGTCGGTGATATTCCCTAGGTCGAATTTTCTGAATTCGTCCCAGTTCACTATTCTGTGTTTCTTGATCTTGCCCGGGTTGCCGTTGGTGTGGGCTAGCGGGATTTCTATCTCTAGGATGTGATGGTCACTTCCTAGATTGATTCCGGTATTTCTCCATCTCGCTGTGCCCCCTTCGGGAAACAGCGCAAAGGCGAGATCGGGGTTCGTGTCCCTGGCCGTAGACGTGCCTATTCTAGATGGTTGCGCCGGATTCGTTAGCAGAGTGAAACCGGCCTCTGCGGCATCTTCGAGTAGGTCCCTGCCTTTTGCAGTTGTGACCGTGTACCCCAGCTCTTCGTGCTGGGCGTTGAAGTCCCCGCAGATCATTGCTATGGCGTTTCCCATTTTATCCATCTCTTTCCCCGCCGCAAGTCTGGCGGCTTTGACTTTTCCAAAGAGGGCTTTGAATTTTTGCCCGCTATGCCTCGGGTTGCTGTATACGTTAGCTAGGAGAAGCGACGTCGACGTCTTTCCTCTCCTACTGCCCCGTGAGCGTCCTTTGCCCGTGAAGGCGAGCTCCATGACGCACATTTCTATCGCTGTGCTTCTGTCACCCAGGAATTGTTGGTGCTTGGTGTGCGCCAGCCCTTTGCGGATTAGCGTGCACACTCCTTGTGCCGCGCCCTTCCCACTTGTGCGGGCTGAGGGCGGGCTGTCGTGCGTTCTGTACCCCATGAGTTTTGGGGTCTCTTCTAGATGCGTCTCCTGAATGGCGATTACGTCGGGCCTTTTCTCTGGCTCCAACGATCTAATATGTTGCTGTAGGACAGCTTTGCGGCATCTGAAACCATTTGCGTTCCAGTGCCAGAGTCTGATTGTGTTATTGCTGTCCATCCTGGGGCTTTGGTTCGCTTCGATGTTGTTGCAGCATGTTAGCGAATTGCTGCAGCATCTGCTTTTGTAGCTGCTCGAGTTGTTGAGCCATTTGCTGTTGCATAAGCTGAGTACATCGTTGGATGATTCTCTCCTCCATCGCTTCTAAGTTCCTATCCCATTTCTTGTATGTGCTTTCTAGCCTCGTCAGTCTGTTACTGAGGCCCGCGTATCCCACGGGTTTCGAGGCCCTCTCTCTGCTTTCTAGTCCTGTGGCCGTTGATAGCGAGTCGTCGTCTTCTTCGACGTCTTCGACTTCGCTCTCGTTGACGTTCTCGTCGTCGGATTGTAGCTCGATCCCTCTGGTCGCCGCAACGGCCGCCGCTCTGGACTGAGGTCTACTTCTGACTGCTTGTGTCGCTCTTGAGTTGGGGTTGTGTGCCGCTTGCGATTCCCCCCCTCCTGCTGCGACCGGCTCTTCAGTCGCCATTTTCTCCTCGGCTTCTTGTTTCCGCCGATCTTTGCGCCCGTCTCCTCGCTGGAAGCCTGTAATTATGGCATCCTGTTTGCTGATGTGTTCGCGCTGTTGTTTGATGGTGAGCTGTAGCGCCGCAACCACCGCCTGCAGGTCTTGGAGTTCCTTTTGCGTCTTCTTGATCGTCGCTTTGAGCTCGCGAGTTTCTGCTTTGGATTGTTCTTCGCGGTTGCTCGCTTCGCCTCCGCTCTCTCCGCTCTTGCCTGGCCCTCTCTCTGTCGCCCTGGCAACGTTCCGCGGCTCGGGTTTTGCCGGCCTGGCGCTGACGTCAGACTTGTTTACCGGCTCCAGTCTGTTCTTGGAAATCGAGCGGCGCCGCGATGCGGACCTCCCGCTCGACTTCGAGCGCTTTCGTTGCTCTTTTCCGGATGTGACGTCAGCCCACGTCAGCCCGTCCGGCCTGTTCTTGCTCTTGCTCCTCGTCTTTCCTCGTGACGTAGGAACTTCTCGAACCTTCTGTGCGAGAAAGTCGTCTCTTCTAGAAGGCCTGGTGGCCGGGCGGGAGACCGGCGCCATCTTGCTTGACGCCATCTTTCCCGGCGCCATCTTGCCTTCTATAGTTCCGTTTTTTAATTTCGCCGCCATCCGTTTCTTTATCTGCGGTGGCACTTTGAATTTGTTTTTGCAGCTCCCTGCTCCCGTAACGTGAGAGCCGCCACACAGTTTGCACCGTGGCTTGCAGTGGTTTGCGTGTTCTTCGTCGGGGTTTCTGCGCCCGCACGCGAAACACACCTTGACGTGGGGTGCACATGTCGGACACACATCCTTCCTGTGCCCGATCTGCCCGCACGTGCCGCACACTTCGCGGTGTTGTCTGTACAGCGTGCACTTCGTTACTACTCCGCTGTACTTCACGTAATATGGGACTCTATCCCCATCAAACAGAATTACCACCGATTCGGTTGTACCGAGTCTGTGGGCCGCCATGATCGTCGGATTTTGTTTGTTGACTAAGCACCGGGTGATTTCTTCCTCGGTCTCGTCGATCCCTATCCCATTTATCACTCCTCGCGAGGTGTTCTCCGGGGTACTCTTGTATGCGAACGCTTCGTACGTTCGATCTCCGATGGTAATGCTCTTGATCGATCCGTAACGGAAGGATCTCTCTTCGCTCGGCGTACTGAGCACGACGATGTTTTGCGCGGCGTTTGGAGCGATCGAGTCGTCCTGCGCTTCCTCCCTGGTGATTTTGGCTGCCGAGGCGATAGCGTCGCGTAGCGCCGATATTCTCACGTTGTTAACTGCGAGTCCCCCGCGAGGCCTAACTACCACCCGGTGCTCGTCTTTCTTGACGAACGTCGGCATTCTGGCCGCTTTCGTCATATTGGCGTTAACCCGAGCCACGTATTGAGCTTTCAACACTCTACGACGCTCCTCTTTGCTCTTAGCAATTAAAGCCGAGGCTGGCTTGCCTGGCTTACCTGCAGCCGGTGTTCCTCGCTGCGATGAGGTCTCCGTTTCTAGAAGCTTCTTCCCGCGTCGACGCGGACCCACAACAGTCCACCCCGCACACGAGTTCACTGGGTCACAGTCACTGTCCGCACCGAAAATGTCCCCACCGGCCTCGTCGGCGGCCGGACGACCGCTTCCGACGCTCGTTGAGGCGCCTCCGTTGCTTGCGTGGCCATTCTCCCTCGTTGGTTGAGTCGCTCGCTTCGCAGCGGCGGTTAGGCCTAGCTGGCCCGGCCGCCTTTCGCGTTCCGATTCCGCTTCATTTTCGGTTGACGAGGTATCCATGACTTGAAATCCATGAGAGAAGCGCCGGAGTCAGAGACCGCCGCCGCCGCCGCCGGCCCACCCGACCATGGAGGTCACGTGCTGGGCCGACTTCGGCGGCTTGAGAAAGAGAAACGGCGGAGGGAGCGGCTTCAACGGAGCTGGGCTTGCGAAGGCTAGCTGCGTGACGTCATGCCGTCTCCTAACTTTTTCTTCCTCCATGGACGATAGTCTTTCTTGGGCTACTTAAACCCAGAAATTTTCGTCTCTATGGGTGCGTGCCAATTCGCGGACAGCTTGGTAGACAGCTTACGAAGCAGTCTAACTAGACGTCTAAAGGGATAAGAATTGGAACGGCGCAGCGAAATCTATGGCGCAGCGGTCCCGAACGAAACATCAACGCAGACATAGAGGAAAGAAACCTTTTCTTTCCTCCATGAACGCAGACGACAACCTCCTAGCAGACATGTTGAGCAACGGAAGCCGTAGGTTTCGTAAATAATATTACCGTTAATATTACAAACCAGGGGGGTAAAGCGAGCTGCGAGACCGTACGAATCGTGGGCGCTGACATGATACAATTCTCATGGTTGCCAGATCAATTTTATTCAGTCTTCTAAACAGTTGTTCCGTAATTGTTTAACTAAAACAAAGAACTTAAGCAAAATAGTTACAAATAATTGCCTCAGTGATTAAACTAGCTCTATAAAAGAACTTTTACTGTAATAAGCTTTAATTCGCGAACAAAGAGTAAGTGCGTAGTTCAGTTTTGGTTTTGATTTTTGTTAAGTTTGCTAGGAAGGGGCGAGGCCCTTGCGCCTGACTTGCGAAGTGTGTGTGTGCAGTGGTGCAGTCTCCAGCTCAGATCTGCGTGCGTCAGTGCTGCCACTGCTACTGATTTATCAGTAGATCTGCTGATGTTGTTCAATTTCTGCTGATTTAGTGATAAGAGTGCAAAATCTACTGATTTTTTTGCTTTCGGCACATCAGGTTACCGAAAGCTACCACAATTTTGACATCAGCTCGAGTTAATCAGGGCGTATTGCCCATGAGAGTCACTTGAATTCACACACGTGGCTCTACGAAGAGTGAAACCAGAGATTTTGCCAGCCATTACTTTGAATTCGCGGGGGCGGCGGCGGCGTCCCGAACGCAACAGCATCGTCGGCCACGGCTGGGCTAGAGCGGCGGACGCCGCCGCCTCGCCGCTGTAGCACGGCCGTGAGGCGGGAGAAACAAAACGGAGAGGAGCGTCTTTCGGAGGGTGAGACAGCGGAACCTAGCCATCCTTATGTGCTAGCTTGTGGCTGCACCACCGCGCGACACAAGCGCAGACACCGAAACGATTCGGCGTGTGAGCTTAGTGATTCCCATTTATACTTATTTAAGCAAGTTATTTCAGTAAGTTTTAGAATTGCGAGAGAGCTGAGGGAACTTTTATAATCGCTATTTATCAGAACCAGTTTCTCCTTTTGCCTTTTGTAATACCTCTTAAAACAATAGGTATTCACGAATTTAGAAAACGGGGTCCCATTCGTGGCAAGCTGTGGGCAAAAGGTAGCGTTTCTCTAGCGGCCAGATGTCCGTATGTGGTTCCCGCCCTGCAAACCAATCCTTAAAGTATGTTCGCCGCACGGCCACTTAATCCAGTGGGGTGCGGGTTACCCTGGTGGTGCTGTCGAACAAGTTAATCAAGCCGTGCAAAGGCAGCGCGCAATGGACTCGAAGCTGCGCCAAAATAGGCCCAAAAACAACCGTCGCTAAAGCAGACGACAAAGCCGTACCGCGGACCCCGCCGCCGGCGAGCAGGCACTTTCGCGCGGGGAACCCTGGGTAAATTCGCCGTGCCATCTACAGTGTGTTCCGTGGATGAACCCCCCTCCCCCCGCCGCCGCCTCCGCCGCGTTGGGAGTTTGTTGTCCCGCACGCTACGAAAGAACCGTTGGCTGGCAATGCTAGAAAGCTTTGTTTTAAAAATGTAGTTTCCGATACGATTTCATTGCGAACCCCTCAAAATTCAGTAGGAACGAAGCAAATGCGTGTTTTATTGTAACAATGTAATTAACATAAGGGGTATAAATAAAGGGTATAAGGAGTATAAAGGGTATTCCGGTCAGTTTAATGAAACTCACCGGAATTAACCTAATAAAAACCGACGACAATACCCGCAATACACAGTTCAGCTGTTTGCGACGCCGACGCGCACAAAGCATATAGTACCCGAAAAGAAATAAAAAGAGAAGAACCATAGTTTCATTTGCGTATCTTCCCCCTACGCGGCGCCACCATACACGTGCGCGTGCACGAATTAGCTAACGAGCGTTAAAAAATAAGTTTGAAATGGAAAGTTGCTCTTTCTTACTTGTTTTGAATGGAAAAATCTGCTGATTTCTGCTGAATTTTGAGCCAAATTTTAATGATTTCTGCTGATTTTTCAAGCAAAAATCTACTACTACTTTTTCTTTGCCTGTGGCAGCACTGGCGTGCGTGCAAAACGTGTACAACTGGTACAACTCGGATGCACGCGCTGAGCAAGTGCCTTCCCGGGCGCTCGCGAGGCTGTCATTCGTTTCTTCACGTTAAGCACCCTATCTATTGCCCCTGCACTGACGCCGGAACAGCGATTCCGATCTGACCTTGACTACCGCAAGTTCACTACAGGCTACGGAGTGGCAGCCAGCGATCATTCCCGTTGGAAGAGAAATAAAAGGAGCTTTATAATCGTTCGGTTCCCGTTGTTTTATTCATGGTACTTCTTACAGCTCTCCATGCTTCGATGTTCTGGGCAAACGTTCGTGAAGGTAGAACGAAACAATAGGTAACGAAATGCGGGTTCTTTCTAAATCAGTCACAATAAGACAATAAGTCAATGTTCTCTCCCCGCGGGCTCTGTGCAGCAGATTAGTGCCCATTCAGTCCGGCAAGCTTTCCCTTTGAAGTGGTGGAAAGCAGCTAGAACTTGACGAACACAGACTGAAAGGAAAACGTGACACACCGCTGACTGTATTTCGCATACTCCTTTGGCATGCATTCTGCCACTCCGTTGGCCTGCGATGGACCGCGCTCTTTCGTTCCTGCGCTTCAAAGGGCCGCGACTCACCGGCAATATCAGCGTTGGCCCATGCGATAACGTTTTTTTTTCTTGGTGTCAATAAAGGCTCCATATTAAGCTAAAGTCACAGTTCACTTTACTTCATTTAAAAAGCATTGAGCGACGCGCAAAATGTCACAGAATTGCAAATAAAGCGGTACAGCGCAAAAATGCTTGGAGATCGTGACAGAGATTCATTTTTCTGTGCGCCCCAGTTGCCCAGTACGGATCAGCTGACCCCTTGGCGTCCTCGCGCATGCGATCAGTCGCATTCGAGCTTGCGCGCAAGTGTTGTGTGAGCGTTGCCACATCTTGCTCAAATAGTCTCAGTACATATAAGTCACACGCTGAACCGAGAACACGTCGGTTACCTACCCACAGGAGATAAAACTACGCAATGCTGCCGACGCCGCCTGCACAAAATCCGCCTGGCCAGCGTTCCGCCATGTTACAATTAATCCCGGCATGCTTCGCTAGCCGGACGCGGAAACGACACAGTCGAACGTTACCAGATTACAACCCATCGCTTTCACCGTTTTTAGTAAGCAAAAGTTCAGCTGGCAACCTTCAAATCGTTGTATCATGTCTGCCTTTGTGTGTCGTACGCTTCCAATGCATTGGCTCAGCGGCGCGCTTTCCCTCTAGAGTCAGTATATTATCTCTATGTTACAAACATTATGCATGATTTAAAAAATTAAACAAAATTATCTTCAACTCTAGTAAATTATATTAAATATTTCAATAAAAGAACAAGTGGTTTAGTTACAACATCAATACGAAAAAAGGTGGCGCTGGCGTCACTTATTGGTTTAGACGTTTAGACAAGCAGGTAGCCTGCACCGTTGCTGACTTGTATGCCGTCTCCTCGAAGCGGTCCTCGTTGACTGCTTCATTTGGATTTGAACAGGGCTTAACACGGCGGACTGTCCGCGAAGACGTCTGTCTGTCTGTCTGTCTGTCTGTCTGTCTGTCTGTCTGTCTGTCTGTCTGTCTGTCTGTCTGTCTGTCTGTCTGTCTGTCTGTCTGTCTGTCTGTCTGTCTGTCTGTCTGTCTGTCTGTCTGTCTGTCTGTCTGTCTGTCTGTCTGTCTGTCTGTCTGTCTGTCTGTCTGTCTGTCTGTCTGTCTGTCTGTCTGTCTGTCTGTCTGTCTGTCTGTCTGTCTGTCTGTCTGTCTGTCTGTCTGTCTGTCTGTCTGTCTGTCTGTCTGTCTGTCTGTCTGTCTGTCTGTCTGTCTGTCTGTCTGTCTGTCTGTCTGTCTGTCTGTCTGTCTGTCTGTCTGTCTGTCTGTCTGTCTGTCTGTCTGTCTGTCTGTCTGTCTGTCTGTCTGTCTGTCTGTCTGTCTGTCTGTCTGTCTGTCTGTCTGTCTGTCTGTCTGTCTGTCTGTCTGTCTGTCTGTCTGTCTGTCTGTCTGTCTGTCTGTCTGTCTGTCTGTCTGTCTGTCTGTCTGTCTGTCTGTCTGTCTGTCTGTCTGTCTGTCTGTCTGTCTGTCTGTCTGTCTGTCTGTCTGTCTGTCTGTCTGTCTGTCTGTCTGTCTGTCTGTCTGTCTGTCTGTCTGTCTGTCTGTCTGTCTGTCCGTCCGTCCGTCCGTCCGTCCGTCCGTCCGTCCGTCCGTCCGTCCGTCCGTCCGTCCGTCCGTCCGTCCGTCCGTCCGTCCGTCCGTCCGTCCGTCCGTCCGTCCGTCCGTCCGTCTGTCTGTCTGTCTGTCTGTCTGTCTGTCTGTCTGTCTGTCTGTCTGTCTGTCTGTCTGTCTGTCTGTCTGTCTGTCTGTCTGTCTGTCTGTCTGTCTGTCTGTCTGTCTGTCTGTCTGTCCGTCCGTCCGTCCGTCCGTCCGTCCGTCCGTCCGTCCGTCCGTCCGTCCGTCCGTCCGTCTGTCTGTCTGTCTGTCTGTCTGTCTGTCTGTCTGTCTGTCTGTCTGTCTGTCTGTCTGTCTGTCTGTCCGTCCGTCCGTCCGTCCGTCCGTCTGTCTGTCTGTCTGTCTGTCTGTCTGTCTGTCTGTCTGTCTGTCCGTGACTCGATTGAGCCACCCGGCCAAAGTGAAACGCAGTCTGCGCAATAGTCTTGCATACTCACAGCCAAATCTAAACGCCCAAGTCCGGTTTATATGTTTATTGTTGGTTTTAAAACGAAGACACAAAGGCTTGCTCGTGTTCTTTTTTAATTTTAACATTCGTCTACCTTCGCGCTGCAACTGTGTTCCACAGCTGCTTGCTCTAACCTCGTTGTGCTCCCTTTAAACAGTAGGGGCACTTTTTTTACCTGAACTGGTACAGATTAGTGCAGTGTCGTGCAGATCAGTGATGAGTGCTACTGGGGATATCAAATAGTTAAAAAAATGAACATATGCTGCACTGCTTGCACCAGTGCAGCCAGTTCAGGTAAAAAAAATGCCTCTAGTAATTCTAGGTCTTCCTCTGGCTCCTCATCGTACAAACTCCCGTCCAAGGGGCTCGCCAGTCACGCCATAACGTCGGGGGGAGAAAGGGGGGGGGGGGTCTTCTCGCGGTCACTGTGTTGTGTGGTTGCGCGTGCAGGTGCACGCTGAACACGACGCTGTTCAAGGCGGGCGTCAAGACGGCGTTCATGTCGGACGCGGAGTTCACCACCCTGGTGCCCGCGGGCGGGGCCCGGCTCAACGACGTCCTCCACAAGACGGCGCTCGTGCTCGACGAAGGCCTGCCTGTGCCCACCATTCCCGCGCCCACGGGCGGCCCGCCGGCGTCCAAGCCGAGCTGCGCCAACAAGCCGTGCGACGCCGAGTTCGCGCTCACCAAGCCGTTCGTGCTCGTGCTGCGCAGGTTCTCCGACGGCCGCATCATGCTCGTCGGAGTCGTACACGAGCTCAAGAAACTCCAGTAGACGCTCCCTACCGCCATCTTGTCATTTCTCCGCCTTATAGCCGCAAATAACGCCACTTGTAAACCGCAGCAGCCCTCGTCGTGATTACACGTTGGATAGCCACGTCGGAGCTTCCCGGCGCCTCAGGTCTGTTGTGGGGACAGTTCCAGAGGAGATACTCGAGCGTTTCGGCTGCTCCGATTGGGGAACACGTAGACGGAAAGAAAGCCGAGTTTTGCGGCAGATAAATTCCACCCGCTAACCAGTCGTGAGGGGCCGGAATGGCTCAAGACAACACCCTTCTGTGCTGGCTCTCCAGAAGCGGCACGTGGTTACCAAAGCGACCAGAATATATCAGGAATCAATTAAACTTCCTTATACACGCTGACCTTTCTCTTGTGAGTTGCGCACGGGCTTCGCGAGCGAAAGATGAACAGCACACGTTACTGGTGTATCTTGCCAACCGGATTCACAACCTGTTTCTTCTACTTGTATCCACGCAGCGGACTGTCTCTGCCTCTGAATCAGTGAAACCCTTTCCGTTTAACAGCCACACGCCTCGCGACCTCGAACCGACCCGAGTCCGCAGACACCAGGAATTAACAGGCTTTCAATTAAAATACACTTTAGAATGTAGTAGCCATCTATTTCCCGGTGACGCGTTTCCAAACGCTTCGCTGCACAGAGCACCCACGTGACATGTGTGATGTCACTGCGAGCGGTATTATTTTGAGCGCCTCGATGAGTGGCCCCGAGTGGCCTCGATCCAAGCTTCGCGTTCCAACCAAAGAATCCATCACTGAGTGCTGGTGCTGAAGGCTTGGGTTCGAACTCCAGCAGGTCTATCTTATTTTTGCATGTTTTTTATGCTCGAGGCTGTGTCCCTCCCTCCCTCGTTGTCGTAGTCCGCCATCCGCACCCCCACTGCGCCTGGCCAGGCACCGCTGATGATGATTGTGGCATGATGCCCCTAGGGATTGGCCAACCAAAGAATCCACGAGATAGCTTCGCGTACAACCACCGTCGTCATCTTCCCGTAGGGGAACCCTGAGTACCACACTCCCAATGCGCATGCCTGGCCAGGTACCGCTGATGATGATTTTGGCAGGATGCCCTAGGGATTGGCCAACCAAAGAATCCATAACGAGATAGCTTCACGTCCAACCACCGTCGTCATCTTCCCGTGGGGGAACCCTGAGTAGTATGCGAGGCATTCCTCCACTCCTCTCCGACACTCCTCTCCTCTCCGGCATTCCTCCTCTCCTCTCCGAAGCTCCTCTCCTCTCCGGGATTTCGCAACGGATGGCAACACCTGCGGCTCCACGCGCGATAATGAGAAGCAGCTTAGGGTTAGAGACGCGACGGTAGCCGCTGCATACTCCGCTGGGGGCGCCACTGTAGCTCCGCGGTATAAATGACGCGAACGCGCACTCCACTCCCCTCATTCTCCTCCCGCATCGCCGCGATCGAACTGAAAACTAATGGCAACTTGAGTCGACCCCATGGCTGCTTCGCATACTACTCAGGGTTCCCCAACGAGAAGATGGTGAAATTTTTTTCTAAATGTAATTTCCTTTTTTTAAAACTGAAATCTGCGCATTGTTTCTGTTAATAATGGTGATTTGGTATGTTTTAGGTCGCTTTAGGTTTGGGGCGCAGCCAGTGACCAAGTTGAATTACCGTTCTGCATTCCGCGAACGGACATATCACGTTGGTGCTGTGCAGCGAATTTTGGAAATGCGCTTCCCGGTGACACCACTTGGACATATGAAAATGGCGTCGTCTCACTGCTGCTGATCGGCAGGCGAAGCGCACGGATGCCAGAGGTAGGTGACGACACACAACCTTATGAACAGCGCTTATAAAATCCAGCTTTACGCGTAATGCTTGGCGATAAAGGAGTCCCAAAAGTTGGGCCCAGCGCAGCCACTATATCCCGTAGTCCGCTCAGGGCCAACATTTAGCGCAACGCGTAAAGAAAAGCGTGAGTTTCGCACGGCGACTCGAGGCAGCGCGGCCCACTCGCAAACTCCAATAACGTAGCCCAGTATGGCAACATTGTGCAAAGCAACCAAGATGGCGGGCGCATGCAGGGTCGCAGCGCAAATTAAATTTCCCGTGCCCCCTTGTTTAGAGTTTTCCACCGCAGCATCTACTCGCGGTTTTAAGGCGAGAGAGAGCCTGCGACCGTTGTTGATGTCCGCTTCACAAAATGGCCGTCGCTGTAAACAGTTAAAATGCTTTTAACAGCGTAGCAGATCGTAATTTTTCGTGCCTCGCGGTGACCGCCCGGCATTTAACAAAACCAAGAAAATGCCGAGCGCTCGTGTGTGCGTGCCTCGCGATGACCGCACACCGTCCCCCGCTCAGGTTTGTCAAGCAAGGCGCACCCACTTAGGGAGATTGGCCAAGATTGCGACGACCGCACGACAGTTAAAAAAAACAAGAAAACGCCCAGCGCTCGTGTATGCGTGCTTCTCGGTGGCCGCCCAGCGTCCCCTACGCACGTTTGTGAAGCAAAGCATAACCACTAAGGGAGATTGGCCAAAAAAACTTCACCGTTTGCCGTAACCGTGGCAACACTTGCTCGGAACGAGAAAAACACGTCATAGCGTACGCCCCTCCAAGGTGATGTCCAATGATTATCCCTCCCAAAACATGAAAGAAGCTCACGCTTATAGCAACAATGACGGAGTAAAGGTCGCTGCGGCAGCGAAGGCGCAAACCGGCTGCAATCGTGCACTTAAACTTCATGATGGCGGTAATGGTTGCGTGCAGCTTAGCTGCCTTCAAGACTTACGCTTCAGTGTGAGCTACCGTCATTTTTTCAGTTCCTGTGGGATTCGAACCCCGGTGCTCCCAGTAAGGGCCGACTGCGCAACCACCGCACGTCGCCAACTGCAGTGGTGCAAGTGAGAATAATGCGTGACACGTGGGCGTGACGGCCCTGGAGTACAACAGGGGCTTGCCACCCGCTCAGGAACTCTGATGCAGGGAAAGCTGTGGCCTGTAGTGTCGGAAGTTCGCCTGCCGAAGTATTTCACGCCGAAAGACGAAGTTCGCGCGCACACAATCCAGCAGTAAGGAATCCTGAGAATTTCATTTCCCCACACCCTGATACCTCATCCCGTATTGATTCATTCACATTGGATGAACACACTATTAACCTGATGATACTGTTCGCCACTAAGAGGGGTATAGCGGCAGGTATGCCGCGATGGCCTACACCAGTGAATTAGGCCATTCAATTCTGAACAACACTCCTATGAAAAATGGCAGCATCTCCACTCCGTGGATGATGGCGAGGGTGCGGAGTACGGGGACTCGAAATGACATCCAAGTTGCGCCCCGAGTGACATCCGATTTGCGCCCCGACCATCATTCGATTTGAGCCGTGAGTTGCACCTTGATTATTCCCTCAATGAAACTGCAACTCACGGCTGAAATGGAATTTCGCTTGATTTACGCTTCATGGTGGTGTGCGCACGGATGGACGTGGACGGATATTGGGAGGTCCTAGAAACTCCGCACCCTTACAGGCGAGGGAGTAAGCCGTTTGACTTCCAGGTACGGACTCACGGTCGTAGCCCAACGGGGAAGACGACTGTCACTAACTCTGTCTGGTCTACTAGACACAGGCTCGAATCCTGCCGGTGCCTGTGTGATTTTTTTGTGATTCTAAATGCTATGCACACGGACGCGGACGGACATTGTGCGGTCATAAGGCACTCCGCACTTATAAAAACACATGCCAACTATCGACAGTCATGAGGTCATGACCTAGTAAGAACAGCTTTGATCCATTACTCCCCCCCCCCCCCAGCAATCAACTCCCTTACGAGGCCCCGGCCTTCCCTTTCTTGAATAAATTTAGATTTAACAACTACGTAATTCGCGCGAAAAAACAAAGCAACAAAAGCGAGGAACAACGCAAATACAATGTAGGAGCACGGAAAAGTATCACCACGTAATAAGCTTTCGCCTGCAAATCACGTAAGCAGAATTCGGTACCCCGAGGAATTTTATCGAGGCAGAGTGTGTCGGTAGCAATGACGCACTCTGCGTCGATAAAACACGGTATTGTACAGACACGCTCCCACATGTCCGCCGCGGATCCTTTCTGTGTTTCGCATTCCCCCTTAAGAAAACAGCCGCCGTTACCGGATTCGAACACACGACCTCGAGTTCAGAGGTCTTGAGCAAGCTACGCCTCAGCCAGTGGCAATTGGACTATTCGGCCGCAAGTTTAATAAAACACCCGCCCCTTATCAAAGCTTCTTGTGAGACTCCACCGAGAAAGAAGCGCCACTCGCACTTCATTGAGCACAGCAGTTTTCACAAAAGCGTGCCACCGATGCGAGGTCCTACATATGTCACACGCAAGTCTTCTAAACGCACAACACGTGCATACTCTTTTTAATCCTCTTTCAATTCTGGATTAATGCACCGGCTAAATGAAAAAAAAAATTATCAGTGGCTTAGCTCGGCTATGCCAGGATATACGTAGCGTAAGCTAAGGTTCAGCTGGTTATTCTTGGGTTTCCTGGTGGTCTAGGATTAGCTGATTATCATGCTTACTGCTGCTAAAGCGATTTCCAATCCAATTGAATCAAATCAAATCCAATCCAGTCCAGTCCAGTCCAGTCCAGTCCAGTCCAGTCCAGTCCAGTTACTGCTCCTCGCGCATGCGCAGCACGGGTCTCCAGGAGCCACGCGGAACGGCTATCAAGCGGCCCCGGCGCACCGCCAGACTTGGCTACTGCGCAACGGAGGCGCACAGCTGGGCACGCGCCGGCGCCAGTGCGGCTATGACGTCACTCCTCTGGAATGCACAGATCGGCGAATGTGCAGAACCAATTTTCTACACACCCGTACTCCAATTGGATTGGATTTTCAATCCAATTCAATCCAATCCAATCCAATGCTCCTCGCGCTTGCGCAGCACAGCCCTTCAAGGTCCACGCGAAACTGCTCAACCTCGGCCAGTGTAGCTTACGCTACAAAAATAAAAAGGACAAAGAAGAACAGGCACAGCGACCGCCCTTAATAGCCGCATCACTCACCTCCCCTGCGCATATTCAGAGCAGTCATTTTTGTTGCGGAAAGGCTGCATTCATGCGTGAGAGAGGCCTGGAGGTACTACAGCTGCATGTGAATTCCAAAAGCTTGTGCATGCACAGCGATGCGAGCGTATATGACGGCGACTTTGCGCGGACGTCGCGAGGACAAGACTTTATGTAAATCACGCGTTTTGCGAGTCTCCGGCGTTCAGATTTACGTATAGAGCATTGCCGCGGTCGACCGTTCTGCACGGAGGCGATTGGGAGCGCTCAGTGAAGGGCGCAACCGGCCATCTGCAGCGACGACACCGTAAAATAAATTATAAACCGCTCGGCCGCATGCATTTATCGGATTGCGAGGCTGCAAAGCCACGCCGCGATCATTCCGTCCAGAGCTCGCAAAGAAGCGATAAAGCGGCATACTTAGCTCGTATACGAATAACATTTCGAGATGGGCAGTTCGTTCCTCGCTCTCGCTCCAATCCGCATTTCTTTTTTTTTTTTAATGATAGGCCGTTCCGTTTGGCTCACATCTGCAGCCTTCGCCCTCTTCAACGTTCAAATACGCATACGCGTTAAGTGTTATATATCAAGTGCCACCACATTAATCCGTCTATTGCCGTATAATGCGGGACTTTCTGTCCTCCATGGCTACCATCTACATACAACAGGGGTTTTAAACATGCGGTCGTTTCGGCAGCCGCAAGTAATGAATGCGTTTTAGAATCTCGGCCGCTGTCCTGTGCCACAGCTTATATATGCCTTTCTCGCCCCCACCGTATCAGCGACAGCACCAGATGCGAAGGACGTCTAAAGGCAGCAGTTATTTCCGCAATGGTTAAACGCATAAACTGGCAGTTAGTAGCAGTGAAGTCCACCGTTACGCCAAGTTACGGCGCTGGCGGCTCCTTCCCTCCACCGACGATAAGCGTGCACGCGTGCATGCCCTCCAAATTCATTTTAGGTGCGGAGTATACCTTAGGACCGCACAATGTCCGTCCGCGTCCGTGCGCATAGCATTTACCACCGCAAAAAAATCACAAAGACACCGGCACGATTCGAGCCTGTTTCTGGTACAGATCAGACAGAGTTAGTGTCAGTCGTCTTATCCATTGGGCTACGACCGTGATGTTAGTACCCGAGAGTCAAACGGCTTACTTCCTCGCCTGTAACAGTGCGGAGCACCTTAGGACCACCCAATGTCCGTCCGCGTCCATCCGCGCGCACACCACCATCAAGTGAAAATCAAGCGAAATTCGATTTGAGCCGCGAGTTGGTTTCATTTAGGGAATAATCAAGGAGCAACTTACGGCTCAAATCGAATGACGGTCGGGGCGCAAATCGGATGTCACTCGGGGCGCAACTTGGATGTCATTTTGAGTCCCCGTACTCCGCACCCTCTCCATCATCCACGGAGTGGAGATGCTGCCATTTTTCTAGACACTTTCGAGAACCAGACTATAGTTTGGCCTCTGCAGGTCTCGTCCAACTGCGAATCTGACCACCTGCGTGGCGTTGAGCCACACAGGCGGTCCGTGGCCCCAAATGAGCTTTTGAGGCCCCATATGCACTATCCAGCTAGCGGAATCCCTCCACTCGGTAGACAACAGGTGCCGTTTAAATCAAACACAGCGAGGAACACGCCATCCATAGCTCCTCGTACGACACGTGGCACGAGTGCGTACGGGTAAATGGGGCACGTGGAACGTGCGGGCAGGGCTAAAGACCTACAGTAACGATACCGCAGAGGGAGAGGGGAAGAACAAAGGTTTATTTGATGAGCTAGCGTTGCAATGAAAAAAATGTGGTTGATCCCTCTTTCATAGGAATCGGTAAAACACGAAAGAGAAAGCTGCCTTCACAGGAGCATTACTGCTCCTGTTGAATGCTAAACGAACCTCCTTCATGTGCGAAGGGTTTGCGAGCCTGACCCCGCCAGACGAGGTGGCGCCGACACGCAAGAAAGAAAGAAACAAAAAGTAACAGGTTGATTTCGGGGAAACAAAACCAAAAATGACATGTACAGAAACAGCAGCTAGAAACACAACGGTCAGACGAACAATGCCACAGCGGAGCGCGCCCCCCGTACACGAAGGCGCCGGCATCGAGACGCCAACTGTCGGCGCTCGTTAGTGTCATAATGCGCTACTTCGCCTTGCCTCTCCTAGACGGCAGTACCATCTGAATGAGTCATAGGGAACGAAATAAGGCGCGTTTCTAGAGCTGCTCACGTCTCTGCTCATAGCGCAGTCGGTAGAGCGCCACGTACCTCCCGTTGCTGCGAGAGGGCTCGACAGGGCATGGGCTCGAATCCGGGCGCCGCAGCATTAATTGCACTTTTTCTGGCTACGCCACTTCCGTGACGGATATGACGTGAAGGAGATCTTGGTGTACCCGAGCTTAAACGCCTTCGTGTTAATAAGAGTATAATATGAGTTCCTTCTACTGACGGCATACTGGATAACTGTCTTGAACAGATGTAACGACAATGCGTACATCGCTGAAGATGGGAGTCTTAAGGAGTGCTTTACAACAGACAAAGAAACACGTTCGCAGAACCGGAACCGCACTTAGACTTTGCTGTTTTAAAGCAAACCTTTCTACCTCTACCAGCCACCGGTTCCTTAGTGGCGTGTGGGACAAGAATCTCCCAACGCGGCTGAGGGAAGGGCGTTTTTTACTCACGGAGCACAGTGTAGATGGCGCGGTGAATTTACCGAGCGTTCCCCGCGCGCTCACGCCGGCGGGCGCATCGGTGCGACCCGGCTTTGTCGTCTGCTTTAGCGACGGTTGTTTTGGGCCTGTTTAAGCGCAGCTTCGCGTCCATTGAGCGCTTCCTTCACACGGCTTGATTAAATTGTCCGACATACCTCCTGGGTAACCCGGACACGACGAAATTAAGTGGTCGTACGGCAAAGATACGTTGAAGATTGGTTTGCAGGGCACAAAAGCAAAATGTAGAGACCACATACAGACATCTGGCCGCTAAACAAACGCTACCTATTGCGCACTGCTTGCCACGAATGGGACTTCGTTTTCTAAATTCTAAACACAACCGAATACCAATTCGGTTGTGTTTTAACAGGTACTACAAAAGGCGAAAGGAGCAACTGGTTCTGACAAATAGCGATTATGAGAGTTCCCTCAGCTTTCTCGCAATTCTCAAACTTACTAAACGAACTAGTTTAAATCGGTATAAACGGGGAGAGAGGGAAAATCTTTATTAAAGAGGAAAATGCAGAGAGGTTGGCCGACATCAGTTCGCCGGCATGCTACTCTGCGGGGAAAGGGGAGAGGGGAAAAGGTAGTAGGTGTAGTGAAGGAGAGGAGAGAAAAGATAAGAGAAAAAAATAAAATAAAATACGGTCCTTCTTCGGGGCCTTGAGTTCAAAGTTTCTTGAAAAGAAGGGACGACTACAATTTCGTTGACACACCATTGTCCTGGAGGAATTCGAATAGCGCGGACAGGATTTTGCGCTGAGCGGCGGGAGAGGGCCATGGTCCAAGTACAAATCTCAGTGTCAATGGTATCATCACATTTTTTTACATTGAATAGACCCATATATCAGAATACGGCTGCCAGAACGTCTACCCCGCCACTTGGAGACGCTGTTCCATAGGCGAATTCGTCTTAATGCAGCACTAACAAATTCCTATCTATATCGGATCGGCCAGACATCAAGCCCATATTGCGATAATTGTGGTTCACTTGAAACTGTCGAACATATATTACTGGAGCGCTCTTCTTATGCTGACTCAAGGTGCCGTTTACAACATAAATTTGATTGCCTATCCCCCGGTATCAATGGGAATCACGAAGTTCACATGCCGAATTGTTTCGGTGCCTGGGCTTGTGTCGCGCGGTGATGTAGGCCCGAGCCAGCCCATCAGGATGGCTAGGTTCCGCTGTCTCACCCTTCGAATGACGCCCCTCGCCGTTTTCTTTCTGCCGACGCACATCCGGGTTACAGCCGCGGCATCCGATGCTCTCGCCCGGCCGTGGCCGACGCTTATGGGTTCGGGACTCCGCCCCTGCGAATTCTAGGTAACGGCAGCCAGAATCTCTGGTTTCAATCTTTGTAGAGCCACGTGTGTGAATTCAAGTGACGTCGCATGTGGAACTGTTGTGGGGGTCGTTCACAGCTTTGCTTTCGAACCACCTTCACAGCGTGGATTGGTGCCAATTTCTTTTCGAGTATCACGCGTATGCAGCTGAACTTCGATCTAATGAATTCCTCACTAGCCACGAACTACTTGGTTAGATCAGAACCCCAGTGAAACTGATTGATTGATCGATTGTAGGGTTTAACGCGCCGACGCAACGCAGGCGATGAGGCGCGCCGTAGTGGAGGGCTCCAGATTAATTTCGACCACCTGGGGATCTTTAACGTGCGCCGAAATCTCGTCCACACGGGCGTTTTTGCTTTTCGACTCCATCAGAAAAGCGGCTGCCGCGGCCGGGAATCAACCCGCGACCTTGTGCCCACTAGTGAAACGTTACGTCTATACAGAATTGTGGAAATACGGTATCCGTACGAAGTATTACGCACCGAGGCGTAACTAATGCAGATAATATTTCCAAAAACTAGAACAGACGGATTTGTCTGAACACAAACGTTTAGACAGTTCTTGTATTTGTGGCTTAATCAAAGCGCGAAATACGGCACCGTATGTATCCGTACACTCCAGAATTCACGCGAACCTTGATTTGAAAAAAAAAAAAAAAAAAAAAAAACTTTGCTAAAACAAGAAAGCATCAAAGCTAACAGCAACTGCGGAGGCTCAGGAGATGAATTTGTTCGTTAATTCGTGGAAATACGTAAAATCTGGTTTCTAAAGCCCAGGATAATTGGCCATCTACTGTTTTGTCACGGACAATACACACTGACCGAAGGCGAGACATGGGCGGAAACGTTATCGCAATGTTTCCAAAATAAACATTCGAGTTCAGTCTACTTCGACTGTCTCCAAACCTTTTGGCCGAAAGGGCGTACCGTCAACCACATCGGAGATATATATGCACGCAATTCAACAGCGCCTGAAGAGGCGCCGCTGAATGCAAAGGTCACAGCACGCTGAGGCAAGATACCAATAGCCGGGTCACGTGACCGCAGGTGGGTGCACCGCGGGCACAGTTGCCGTAAATCGTCTCCACGAAATGCTAGCGCGTTTAGCACAAGCCGCACTGACGACAGATCCACTGCTGCCGACGGACAAGACCCTCGGCAACTCATATAGAATAATATTAAGAATAATGTTTATTTCGAAAGGCACTGAATACAAGTGCGGGCCAGCACAAGCCAAAAAAAGGCTTGTGGGACCCTGCCCGGCAGTTGATACACATCACGGACGCAGCGACACGAACATTACATCGCCCGTAAAGAAAAGCAAAAAGAAATGCCAGCATCTCCACTCCGGCGAGGGTGCGGAGTACGGGGACTTGAAATGACATCCAAGTTGCGCCCCGACCGTCATTCGATTTGAGCCGTGAGTTGCGCCTTGATTACTCCCTAAATGAAAGTGCAACTCACGGCTGAAATCTAATTTCGCTTGTTTTTCGCTTGATGGTGGTGTGCGCGCGGATGGACGCAGACGGACATTGTGCGGTCCTAAGGTACTCCGCAGGCTAAAAGAAAAACAAAGAGTGTACAAAACAGAGTTGGTGAATAAAAAAGCGCCAGAGAATACATACAGCAGCTTCAACCATTCAACAGTCAACCACGTAATACAAGAACAGCGTCTCTAACTTGAGCACGGGTGCTAAGAGAAAACAGTTCGGAGGAAAGGGAGTTGAGGATGGAAGGAACATAGAAAGTGCGCAACCGCTCACCACACTTAGCAGGAACCCTCGGCACAACAAAGCGATCTCGTAAGCGGAGGTCACGTTGAGGCGTGTACCGTATACAGTGTTCATTGGACGAAATAAATTTCAACACCACTGTCTGTTTAAACAGCACAAAGAAATCGGCCATTATTGACAACTGAAAAACGTCTACATGCGAGTCAAGCGATACACCGTACATTACAAACCTAAGAATTGATTTCAATACAAACTTGATTTTGTTTTTCCAGAAGGCGGCCAAAAGTAAAAACAGCAAATGCCATACCGCAAGCCGCTATAATCAAGTGCATAGGATATTTGTTTGCGTACGTATGCATACCGGGCATAAGGCTTTAATGGAAAACAGGAGGCAAGCAACCTTGCGGAGTTGGTACATACGTGCGCTGCATGGCTATACCAAGACATATCAAAATCAAGCAATAAATCTAAGTATTTGACAGTAGATAGTTGTGCAATAGGTGTACATGCACAGTGGGCACAGTTACTGGTGTGTACATAAATTGGAACGTGGTGAAGAATAAGCTTAGCTGCGTTACGGAAACAGACTAGTTGTGACGTCTTGTTGTTTATTGTAATTAAATAATCGCAGTACCACCGCATACTTGCATACAGTAATGCTGCAGGTACTCCATGGCTAGTACATAGGTATTATGTCTGGATACAAGCATCGTGTCCGCATATTGGAACACTGCAATGAGTGCAAGAACTGCCGAGATCGTTAACGTATATATTAAATAAAATAGGAGCAAGAATAGACCCCTGAGGGACGCCTGAGGTTAAATGCTGTAGATTGCTCCTGATTGAACGCAACGCAACTATTCGAGAACGATTGGATAGGTACTGGTTAAAGACAGAAACGGCTCTCTGAATACACACTGGAATAATTTCTCAGATAAAACGGAGTTATGATTCGAAACTTCTTCGAGGGCTTTTTGTGTTCCACACCCTTTGACAAAACTGAGTTGGTTGGGTGAGATCACATCATGTGCATTAGGAAAACTCAGCATCACTGTGGCAATGTGTTTTTTCTAAAATGAGGGCTTTCGTAGGAAGAATGGAAATACCCCGATAGTTCATAACGCAATTTTTCGGGCCATTTTTGTACAATTGAGCGACAAGAGCCTTTTTTAAGCCCGAAGGTAGTAATACAAGTTTAAGACGCTCAAAATGTCTACAGAGAACTGCAACAACAATGCCGTCAATTCCTGCAGATTTATTTTATTTTTTTATTTTTTGAAACTCAATAGGATGCAGGGCAGGTCATCTTCGGTACAGGAGGGTAAAAAAGCGGATTCATTGATGGAGTGCAGCCTGTTAGCGGGGTGGCAATGCGCATACGTTGCTTGGCCAGCGGAGGGGAAACAATCATTAAATTGGTCAGCTAGCGTGATTGATGCACCGAAGTTTCGGGCGACGGTAGCGAATGCCTCTCTGGATTTTCTGCCGCGCAGTTCATGAATGGTGGCCCACGTTTTAATCGGGCTTGACCTAGAAAGCCTGAACTGTGTTGAAATGCTTACCCTTTTCTGCCCGTATCAAGGCATTTGCGGGCGGTTCTGATTGATTGATTGTGGGGGTTTAACGCGCCGACGCAACGCAGGCGATGAGGTGCGCCGTAGCGGAGGGCTCCGGAATAATTCTGGCCACCTGGTGATCTTTAACGTGCGCCGAAATCTCGTACACCCTGGCGTTTTTGCTTTTCGCCTCCATCAGAAAAGCGGCCGTCGCGACCGGGTGCGGGTGGTTCAATATAGCGATCTCAAACAGTTGCTCATATCATTTGGCAATGCCCTCAAAACTCATTCCCTCTCATCTTTTGTGTGGAGCACTGGGAGGCGGCGTTAGGCAGCCCAGATCCGCGGGTCCAGCAAGGACTCGCTGAACGAGCAGCCCAGGTCACCGGCGCCCTTCAAGCGCTGGTCACCACTCGTCGTTGACCCAACGGTTCCAGAATAAAGTTTCTCTTCTCTCTCTCTCTCTCTCTCTCTCTCTCTCTCTCTCTCTCTCTCTCTCTCTCTCTCTCTCTCTCTCTCTCTCTCTCTCTCTCTCTCTCTCTCTCTCTCTCTCTCTCTCTCAAATAAGCATTTTTTGGAGCATGCCTACATCAAGCCCAAGCTGATTCCCTCTCTGGCAATGGCAGATAGCCCAGCAGTATTAATCCAAGGACACCCAACTTGTCTTTGTCTAATATAAATTGTTTTTTTCTACGAATTCTGAATGAGCTGAAATGCCTCTACAACCCGGTTGTAAAGTTCAACTGGACAGCCAGGAGGGCATTCCAATCATGATTCTCAACTGCCAAGTCAAATTGTTTTCTGTCAATTATTTCTACTCCGTCGGAGTGCAAGGAGCCTTGCCACATAGCCACGGTAGGAGAGAAAACACGACAGCCAGTAAAAAAATGATCCGACATTTTTTGTCCGACAATAAATGCTGTGTAGTCACTCTGACCCAGCCGGACATTAACGTGGTCAAGACAGGAAGAAACAACTTTTTCGCGCAACAGTTTGATGCGAGTAGGAAGATCAATCGCAGCTTAATTCGACACCGACGTGCGCCAGAGTGTCTAGATATCCTACCACAGTATTCCTTTAATTCTTTAGAAGGTCCATGTTTAGGTCACCAGCCATGCAAACACGCGCCGGAGTGGTGTGTTCCACTATCAGCGGGGCACGATAAATGGGAACTTGCCGGGCCTCGACGATCCAAAGGAATCTGCAGTGACAGAAAGGACGAGTTCAGCGCAGGTCCGAAATGTGCCGGCAACTGCCGCCAAGAAGGTGCACGGTTCAACTGGCGCCATTGTTTACAAAACAGTGCGCTGCCGCCTTTTCCCGTGCTAGTTGCACAACTTGATTTCGCCATGCACGCACATCTAAATAGAACGCATATTCAATGCCGTTCCTCTCACAACCTCGACCTCGACGCCACCCCCATGTTCATTCTTTTTGTATTTTTCGCTTCCTGATGACTGCTTTCCTTGGTTCTTTCTTGTTCTACGCTTAAATTTATACTTCGAAGAACGACGGAACCCAGCCTTGAAGACGCGTGCACAAGGAGTAGTAGTTGTAGTAATAACTTTATTTTGCCCAAAAAGTTGTGGTGATTGCACCAGCTGTTCACTCAGTCATCTAGACAGCGGGGCTCCCGATGTTTTTGCAGCGTAAGCTACACTGGCCAAGGTTGAGCAGTTTCGCGTGGACCTTGAAGGGACGTGCTGCGCAAGCGCGAGCAGCATTGTATTGTATTGTATTGTATTGTATTGTATTGTATTGTATTGTATTGTATTGCATTGTATTGTATTGTATTGTATTGTATTGTATTGTATTGTATTGTATTGTATTGTATTGTATTGTATTGTATTGTATTGTATTGTATTGTATTGTATTGGATTGGATTGGAAATCCAATCCAGTTGAAGTGTGGGTGTGCAGAGAATTGGGTCAGGGGGATGAAACTCCGCCGTTTTGCTGTCCCGTGGCCGAAACGATCCCAACGTTTGGGGGCTGTACTACATACGAGCATAATTGAACGTTGTTGTTGCATTTTATATTTATTACCAGGTTACTTAATAATTACGGAGTTTTTAATATGCAAGTGAACTTAAAAGTTTCAGTTCGAGACTGCGAAAATACGAGCGCCACCCGGAGTGGAAAACGGGAGCCACGCCTTTCTATTTCGCACCACTGAAAAGGGCGTTTCTTGTAGCGCCCACAGGTATATATGCTATGATCCGGGGTGTTCCGAGGGCCGTGTTTACCATCGTAAAGTTAATTTCAGCGCGAAACAGACGCATGAATGGCTTCGCGCCGTCATCACAGATCGTGCTGTACTGAGTGGTGTCAAAATTCTTCACGCCAGGCCGGCATAAAATTCTTTTGTATCCCGGCGGACGAAAGGTACGGTCTGCATGCTGCTCGTTTTGCTTTTCTGCGCTTGCACGAGATAGCAGGATGCGGTTGCAGCAGTAGCTTTATAATTTAAGTGCGCATACACGTGCACTATTTATTTATTACGTTCTGATTGTCTTCTTTGGCTCTTTAATTACGCATGAAATGCGCGGCAGAGCATCTGGTAATCAATCTAATGTCTAAATTAGCTACATACGTTTGTTTATACGTGCCTTATTGATTGAATGCGTTTAGATCGTGGGTTTTGCTTTTTAGCACAAGTGAATGCACGGTATGCAGCAAAATGTGTATGAGGCAACATATACAATAACTAATAGAACAGTGTGAGCTTATATGCACTATTTTTATTATCTTTCGATTGCCCGCGTTTAGTTTATTTTGATAGCATGCATTATTGTTGTTATTATTATTAATATTATTGCGATTATTATAATTATTATCAATATCATTGTTATCGTTATTATTATCAGCCTGTTTATGTCCAGAGCTGGAGAAAGGCATCTCCCATACACTTATGGCTGAAAGGCTGGGTCCGTAGGTTCATATCGAGTTGTTAGCACTATGTTAAAGGGACCCTGCAACACTCTTTGAGCAGTGCAAGTAAACCTGCACGACGCTTAGCTTATACTACCAGAAATATCTGAACCAAATATAACACGTGCACGTGAAGCGGTGAGCGCGCAAATCGCTGTGAAAGACGCGGAAAAAACAACCGCACTCTCTTCAGTTCTCATTATGCACCCCTGGCATGGCCAAAGCGACCTCATTGAGGCCATGGCTGTCCGATCGGCTGTCACTGGTCAACTTCGCGGCTAATTTCTAGCATTTCCTGTGAGCCTCGGCCGTCGTCGGCGCCGTGTACCAACTTCTTCTATGCCTGAACCTGTAGGCACAGTTTTGCCATTTCTTTTGTGTTTCGAGTGCACGCGGAGTTTGAGGGATGAGCTCAATACTTCCCTTTCAACCAGAGACCACTCGACAACAAACGTTTATAGCTTCAAAAACGCCCTACCAGCCACAGAGCGCTTGCGAGCAGGCACCCATGCCTGCTTTTTTGTGGCACCAGACCGTAAATAGACCCCTCCAGGTTGCAGAGAAAAGGAGAAAACTCCCCGGCCTGTGATATATCGAAGGCCGCGGAAAAAAACGCCGCGATCCGCCCCCCTCTCCGGGAGAGAGCGCGCAGCTTTCGTCGCGTTGTCCGCGGTCGAGTTGAGAGGGAACGATTATGCGCGATTTCTTATCGCGCGTAGTTTCTTTGATAGTGAACATATTTTCATAATTCTCGCAGGAGGCGATTGCTGGGACAATAGACTTTATCCCAAAATACATTCCTAGTAGTCGATGCTAAGTGCTGCAGGGCCCCTTTAAGTAGTGACTGCATAAATTATTTTAGTGCATTTGAATTGTGCGTTCTGCATGTTGTCTTCACGTGAATCAACGGCACAAAGCAGAATGTTGCAATAACTTCACAAACTAAGCAATTACTGTATATGTCTATAATACAATCTTAACTATAATTCCGCCACTTATAATTTATAATTTACGTTTTAGTTCCGTGCTTCGAGTTTCAGCTTTAAGCACAAGAACGATATATTCTCAAAAACGCAGTTACAGCTATAAGCTGATAAATGATTAGACAGTGCAGGCTTAACCTTTAATAGAAATGTATTAGGGATTTTTAAATAAGGTTTTTCTAACCGGTTTATTGCAGGGCCCGAGAAATACCTGAGGAATACATAGGGCGCGAAAGTAAATATGCATGAATAATTGCTTAGCGGTTCCAGTGTGGGATGGCTGCTTTTGTCTGCAGAAATGTATTTTGGATTAGGAGGAAAGGTGGGTCGTTGCCACCGAACATTATGATCGCACAAATAGAAAAACGTATTCGCGTCTCTTAATAACAAAGGCTGATTTTAATCTAAAATTTGCCTTTACGATTGGTGTTTTCACAAGTCTTCATTGTAGCCTAAATCAATTTAAGAAAGAAAGATTCCTAATATATCATGTAACGTTTATTTCGAATACAGATCCCAGTTTTCACTCAAAACTATGTGCGCCTGAAAGCACCAATAAAGCTAGTATTCATTCTAACCCAAATATACACACGTGCTTGTCAATGTTCCAGATCTCGCGTTTGGCTCCAGTGTGTGAGAAGGCAGGACCTGGCTCATTTACCACCTCGCCAGAGCTACAGCAGCTACCGGCTGTGTCCTGCCCATTTCACCACCAGAGACTACGCGGACCTTTGACAGACATGGCACTCGGCAGATATGCAGTGGCTGGATACCTATAGTTATTAGCATGCGACCATGTGCCATGCACTTTTGTTTGCGACTAAAAGCGTAAAATATCGAAGTTGTGTTTTTACTGTATAAATGGTACATTTAGGCAAGTGTACTCTTTATTTTTGAATAGATTGTGTGTACAAATAAACCAAAACAACGTCGTACTTAGAACAAGTGGTGCAAAAAGTGGACGCACAAAACTTCATCAATCAGAACAAAACAATTGCCCTTTTGATAATGTGGCTGGTTGCGCAACAGGAACAAGGTCGTGCGCTGGCCATCTGAATATCTTCCACGCGCTCAATTTACCTTGCATGTGCGTCCCAATTGAATTTGGCGCTAAATCCCCCCCCTCCCCCCCAGCTCGGCTTCTCAGTCATCATCAAGATGGCGCCTCCCAGTGCATGTCTGCAACGCGCCGCCATGTACCGCCCGGCGCTGCGAGCGAATATCGCGTCCAAGGGCGTCCGCAGAAATTTTTGCAAGGGGGGGCATCCATAGCTGAGGGGGGGGGGGGGTGTACGGTTGGGTAGCACCAAAAATGTGGTATTTGTGGTTTAAAGTACGCATATGAAACAAAAATGATAAACAGCGAATTAGAACCACACTTGGAGAATATACATTGGATTTTATTACCGAACAAAGAACTAAAGTTAATAACGAAAATGCGAAAAGTTACTGTCCCTTCGTAAATAAAAGTGGTAAGTCTTGCTGCGTGAGGGTCCTCGACTCATGCCAACAGATCACCAGCACATAGCACAATACGTTCACAAACATACAACTGCACTCCGTCAATCTTCCTTGAACAGCAGCTGCAGACGCCTCGGGTTTTTCTGGGCAAATTGCAAGATGACATGTGTGATGAAGTCATTCTTATGTTTCATTACACGCTCTCGGTGCACACTCATCATACAAAGGCCGTCCAGCCTGTCATTTGTCATTGTAGATCGTAGCCAAGTTTTTACCCTTCTCATTGTGCTGAAGGAGCGTTCGACAGTGCAGGTCGTAACTGGCAAGGCAAGCGCAACCTCAATTGCTTTTGCTACAGCTGGAAAGAATGGCTTGGCCTGAAGCAAAAGTTCGGCGTAAGTTATTTGTGAGGGGTCCCCCGTTTTGTTGCGCCACACTTCGTACCAAGAGATGCCTTCTTCCTTGAAGTTTTCAATGCTATAAAAGCCTTGGAGTTCTTCAGCGATAGCATGAAATTCAACGCAGCTCAAACACTTCATTTTTGCTGGATGCAGTTGGAGGAGTTTAAAACTCTTCGCATTGCTTTCAGAGAAGCGGCGAGCCAAAGAAGCAGTAAGCGAGTCCAAGTATGGCACATATATTGCCACGCGGTAGTATTCCTCCGGTGACTGAATCCTGTAGTTTTGTCGGTGGGCCTGACGAGAGACTTGTCTTGGCACAGATATCAACACGTTTAGGTGATCGGCTGCCTCACTTGCTGTTTTCATGATGTCAGGAAACTGCTCTTCAGCGCTAGTCCGGTGGCCACCAAAACTATTCTGCAACTCAGTGATGTGGTCGTGTACAGAATGGATGTCCATGGATACGCTCTGCAGAACGTTCGTAACCGGTTCCAGCCGTGCGCTATACTTCGCTACAATGTGCAAGCAGACAATAAAAGATGAACTTGTTGTTGCACAGTAGAGGATGTGAGCGCGTTGCTTAGTTGCAGCGTTCGATGTTGATTCCATTGACGCGAGCTCTTCGAGTGCTTCGACTATGGCCACGTAATGCTGAGAGAAGATCCTAATTGACTTGTATTTTGCAGACCACCTTGTTTCACAGAGCATCGGAATGTTGGGCACTAATTCCCTTCGAAGCACGCTCTCACGGAAGAAGTTTATGGTTTGTTTGATAACCCCTATTGTGTTACGAATTTCAGACACTTCATTCAAATCGTTGATCACGAGATTCGGCTTGTGACTTGCGCAATGGAAGAACAGTGCCTTTGGAAGCTCGTTCTGTATTAATCTGTTGACTCCAGCTTCTCTTCCAGCCATTGTAGAGCATCCATCGTACCCTTGTCCAACGAGATTTGAAAGAATCAGCCCGGTGTCCTTTAAAAACTTCACGATCGTAGCAGCGATGCAAGCAGAGTTCAGTTGCTCCAGCTCAACAAATCCCATAAACTGCTCTCGAACGTATACGTTAGTTCCCGTCTTGTCAATGAAGCGAATACCTATAGACATCTGCTCTGTTCCTGCAATATCTGCGGTTTCGTCCGCGAGGACGGAAAAAGCAAACGCTGTGTTAGCTTCGGCCACTATGTGCTCTCTCAGGGTGTCGCCACAGATTGTGATGATCTCGTTCTGGACTCGTACGGATGTGTACTTAGCATTGCCAGCACCGGATGAGAAGTGTTCCTGAAGACGAATATCTCCAGCTTCTACCCGAAAGTCAAGGAGATCATTGAAGACTCCATTGCCAGACTGCTTCCCGCGAATTGGCATGTCATGCGTTGCGCAAAAGATGATGGTAGACACAAACGGAAATAGTTTCTGGCGGTTCCTTTCAACTTGATCTTGCAGTGCTCTGTTGAGCTGCTGAACAACGGGTAGCTGCTTGCCTGTCATCACATCCATAAAGTTCTGTGAGGCTGCCATTGCCTCCCGGTGCCATTGGGATTTTACGTGATCCCTGCACGCCTCGTGCATTTTTTTGTAGTTGGTGAAAGCGCGCACGATAAAACTACCTTGGGTACCCCGGTGAACATTCGGCGGAAAAATGACGCAGAAACGACAAAGGGCGCCTTTCAACGTCGCTGAATACGCAAGCCAAGGGGCGTAATCTGCCAGCCATTGGTAGCGAAATGTCCTCTTGTCAGACGTTACATCTTTCTTAAAGTCGTATGTAACATTTGGCGACCATGGGTTAGTCAGAAGGCGTAACTTCAAACAGTCCGAAATGCCCGTGTGTTTACCTTTGCCCAGAAAGTCTCCTAAATCGTGTTCTTGAGACAAGTTAGTTGCTTTCTTGCTACTCTCACCGCAATTCAATCCCAAGGAAGGACAAAGGGAATCATCATGACTTACTACGTCACGGGAGCTCACTGATGACGGAGTCCCTTCCATGGAGTCGACGACCTCAGCTTCTGTCCGCTGATGAAAGTCTCCATCACTCTGGTCAAGTGGTGCAACGCTGTCACATGTCACACTAGATTTTTCGGCTGGGCTGCTGGATAACCCTGCGTCAGACACCCGCTGACGCTTGAAGAAGCGTCGGATATCCGTCATTTAGGCCCGCACAAGGCAAATCTCGCTAGAGAGTTCCTGGTGGTTGATAATATTAGAAAATATACGCTAATTGAGTGGATGAATAAATAGTTATGCGGGAGTTGAAAACAGAAAAGCGCCTCATTTACAGGGAAAACTTATTTACAGGCTAAAGTATACGCTCACAGCTTCGTACATGTCGCTCGATCTCGCTCGCGCACCCACACAGTCGAGCAACCGCACACACACTGCTGGCCAGTGTCGTTCTCTCGTCAGCTGTCCTGGTTGTTCCCAGCTCTGTTGACAGCTGGACACTTAAAAACACCGAATCACACAAACACACACAGAGACGCACGTGCAGGGGCTTACTATCGAAGAAACGCCACAATGTGCAGCTCAGAAACACGTTTCCGTGTCGGCTCTTGTAAACGGGTGTTAGAGATGTGGGCCCTTGGGTTGTCTGACTCGTCCAGGCCCGCAGGTCCCGGTTCGGCGTGGTGTCGGACTAGAGACTCGAGATGACTGCTTAGCAGGAAAATATACAGTAAGTTTATTCACACGGTGACAGTCGAGACAGGAGTACCAGAATAGCACAAATACAGTCGTTTAAATAGAGTTCGTATTCCCCAGATCCCTAGCTGGGGAATTTAGCTTCACACAAGAATTGTCCAATCAGTTGAGCAGTTGACGGCACTTGATGTACCCATGGAGGAAGAAAAATGTTTTCTTTCTTTCCTCCATGGATGTACCGCCCACGACATGAGGTGGGGCTGATGCACACGGGCCACTTGGGCGAGGGAAAGGGTGAATGTCCACGTCACCGATCATGCCTTGTGCCGGCGTTGCACCGCTTTGCGCAAGTCTTGATTTTGGAGGCCCCGAGAGAACGGAATCTCAACTCGCCTCCCAGCATGTGAAGAGGAGTGACCTCCTGCTCTCGCCGACGGTTGGAAACCGAAGAGCTTGGGCACTTGAAACCGCAGCTTTCTTTCGGTGGACCCTTCTATCGTCCGGGTATGAAGGAAGGAAGTGGCCCGCAGCGTCCGGTGAACCGAGGGTAGAAGCCGCAACTTGAAACCGTTGCCGCCGCCGTTGGCGCCAGCGGTTCTTGCCGCCTCGTGCCTCTGGGTGATTCATCCACGTACACCTTGCTAGAGAGCTTGCGAGGAATTTTTCCCAGGCCAGCGTTGGCCGATCCTAACACGGGGTATTGCCCGCCGCAAAGTGGGCGGATGGTCGGAACCGTTTACGCGCAGCCGCCGCTGTGGCGAGGTTCCCCGGCCGCTACGGAGAAGCGGCATAAATCTAGAGTTTAGAAAAAGAAAACGTAAAACCTTTCACAACTGTTCGCTATCTTCAATAGCCAGCACAGGCAGTCTGTTTCACTCCCGTGACATGACCGGCAATATTAGTCAGTGTTTAATGAGCAATGTTGACTCGCAGTCCTGAATGGCGTTTCATACGGATACGCGGGACCTGAGTGTGCTATCATTTGAATAGCGTGGATTGTTGGGCTGGTTGGTTCACGTACATAATTTTAAAAACTTTGCGCTAAAGGACCGGACACAGGGGAGAACGTCGGTGTTCTTCTCTCCTCTCCTCTCTTTCGTCCTTCAGGGCAAAGTTATTTTTTACACGGGCCAATAAAGATGTGCAGCTTTTTTGTAGTGCATGAAAATATCCGAAACTCCAGGGGGGGGGGGGGCAGTTGCCCCCCCTTGCCCCCCTTCCGGACGCCCATGATTTCGCGTCCCTTGCAAAGAATAGGAAGTTTCACTCCCCTGATTGGGTCTGCACAATCGCCGGTCTGCGCATTCCAGAGGAGTGACGTCATAGCCGCGGTAGACTCACTGGCACCGACGCGTGCCCAACTGTGCGCCTCTATCGCGCAGTAGCCAAGTCGGACGCCGCGCCGGAGCCGCTTGATAGCCGTTTCGCGTGGCTCCTGGAGAGCCGTGCTGCGCATGCGCGAGGAGCAGTTACTGGACTGGACCGGACTGCATTGGACTCTACTGGAATGGACTTGACTGGACTGGATTGGATTGGAAATCGTTTTAGCAGCCGTAAGCATGATAATAAGCTAATCCTAGACAACCAGGAAACCTAAGAATAACCAGCTCACGCTACGTATATCCTGGCATAGCTGAGCTAAGCCACGGCTAATTTTGGGGGGAGATTGGTGTCTTAATTCAGCCAGCTGGGCGAGGGCTTCTTGCACGAGGGGTAATGGCTAGAACTAACAGCCTGCCACTCTGGTGCGGATGATATGTTATGAAGGGCGGGGTGATTTCTTAAAGCAGCGCAACACACGCTGCGGTGTGTTGTACTTCTGTCTCCTTGTGTACTACAATTTACCCCAACTAAGCTTTATCTAATTTTTATGTACCTGCATGTGTTTGTTTTCCTCCTCTTTTCTCTTCTTTGCACGCACCTTTCTTTTTTTCGTTTTGGTGGTGGTGGTGGTGGTAACACGCGTTTATTTTATGTACAAGGGATACAAAAACGCCATGTTACGCTTTAGCTAATTTTGGTGTCTAAAGTGCGGGGAGGGCACCGTCAATCGTCAATATCTGTGAGTAGCTACTATAGTCGTCCCTTTCTGGCGTGCGTCGAAAGTGGGCTCTGAAGCACCCTCGGGCGGAACGTTTCGGCGCGCGGTGAACGGTCCCAGCTGGTCTCAGTCATTTTCGCAGCCCTACGTATACGGGTTTCTTCGGTGCGGAGCGTCCCAATTTGAGCGCTATTTTCAGATCGCCCGCTACGCTACAAAGGCGATTTCGCCCTCACCTAGTTGGCTTGGAGAAAATGGAAATCAAGAAAAGAAAAGGAAATCGTGTATTGAAAGTTAAAGCTGCGACACAATGAGTGTTTCGCTGATTCGAATACGGAGTACGAATCAGCGAAACACGCGTTAGCCTGTGCCGTGATTGCGAGAGTAGAATAAAGGAGCAGGTTAGTTTGAGTGAACCGCGAAAAAATGGGGAGGGGAAGGGGAGGGCCTTCCGGCCACTATTTCCCGCATTCGTCGATTATGGAGCGAGATGGATCGATGAAGCGGTCGGCAGCCAGCGGCCTTCGTGAATTAAAGGCGTTGCAACGTACGCTTCTAATTAACAGACCTCTATACTACCTCTAGCTGCTTCTCTTGACTACGCACTAATATTTCGCCTCGAATCCATTGTCTGAGCTTTTCCCATGGATAGGAAGAATGTCGGCCCGCTCAAACTTGCTCGCCAACTATGCGACCATTTCTCAAGCGCGTACACGTAAATCTCGATCGAAAGCACTTTACTTTCTGAGGTATTTTGCGGCAGTGTACGGTACCTCTGCATCGCGTGAACGCGGCTTCATGAGAGGAATAAACGCACAAAAGCGTACCGTGGTTCGCCCGGATGTACCCTGCATTTACACACACAAGAGAAATAAAGCCTTATTGAGGCTGTGAATTAATGGTCCGACTGGAGCAGACAAACTGTACCCGCCTGCGATTGTGATCGCTCGCGCTTCCCCACAATTTGCTCGCCAGATATCGCGACCGATATGGCGCTATTGTTTGACCAAGCGCATACATTACGCGTTACTTTGGCGCTGGGAAGGCCGGCCTGCCCCACCGTGATGCATTACGGCGCGTCGAAGCGCGCACTACACCGCTGCCGCGGTTGCACCCGCTGGTAACAAAATGTGTATGCTTTAGTAATGACCGTGCGCGGAGACCAGCAGAGCGCAACGAGGGAGAGAATTTTCGGCCCCGTTTGGAATTCTGACGTCATAGTGTCATATGACAGCCCTTGGTGACGTCACTAGGTGGCGCCAAGTTTGACGCTTTGAAGGAGCTGCCTCCGTGTTGACTTTTTTACACGACAACGACGCCGTGCAAGGAAGCCTCGTTTGGTTGCTAAGAGAGAAAACATTTTTTTTTGCACAGATTCAAGCAATGTTGAAATAAACTGCCACCATGATATAAACTGATGCTACGGTAGTTAATTTAGTGTTTTGGAACATCACTTATTTCACAACGCAACACGGACATAAAGAACGCAGCGATGCCCTCGATAACCTTGGTGTCTTTTAATCCCTACTGACTTTCATAACATCCCCAGTAGCAGGCAACTTAGGTTTTACCTGAAAGTAGAAACTCCGAAGAAGGTAAAAGAAAAAACACTGTTGGTATCCCACACTTGCAACTCCGAAAAAAAAATCTAGACTCTCTTAAGCACCAAAAGTACATTTTTCTTGTAGTACGTACGCTTGTCCCGTCGTGGGACTTCAATAGCCCGAGTTCTCCCTGAATTGTGTTCTAGCTCTTTTAAAATTAATTTATTCGCATTTTGATCAAGAAAATTTAGCTTACATTGGCAAGAGAAATATCAACAAGTTGGAAAATTTGAAAAGAGTCATTTGATAGGCACCTTCATAGTGATGCAAGCGTTCGCTATTACTGAGAATGTTTTCAAAGTTTTTTGCATTACTTGTGCGTAAAATGATTTTTTACGAGTACTAATATTTTAACTCACTAACATTTGAGAGGAATCCTCCGGGGTCGAATAAGCTTCTGCAAAGGAAGAGGTGGCAAGCACCTGAAACGCAACCTGATGTAAACGAAACAGTCGAACCTATATGTTGGTAGAGCGGCATACAGAATAGGCAGCTGAAATATGCGCGTGCACGGCGCAAACGACCAGCAAAAATAAGCGATTTTGGAAAGGAACTCGAGAAGAGCGCGGCCATTACGGCCAGGCTGAAGTGACTTTCCAGCCGCCGAGCGAGCGGCCGCATGCGGCGGAGCAAATCGGTGCGCAACGCTTGGCGCTCACCGCAGCACTACGAAAAGAACGACCGGTTCTCCTGGCGGGCCGTACGAAAAAGCGCAGGGCCGGCCGGTGGTGGTAACACGCATTTAACACGACAGTGTTTTATTCAAGGATACACAAAGATTTCAGTGACGTCATATCCGTCACGGAAATCACACCAGTACCACAAAGCAAGCGGCCTGTAAAGGGTGCACCCCTGCACACAAGGTCTTCTTGCGGGGAAGCAGCCTTTGGTACTAAACAGTACTAAAGAACAGGATTTTGTGCATGCCCTAAGCAGCGCTAGTATTAAACCAATACTATAAAACATAGATATATTAGTCCTTTTTGGTAAGATGACATGTCATCACCCCGCTACAATAGGGAAACCAATAGCAATCATCATCATCAGTAAGTTATTCGGGTTGTTCATTTTCGGGTTTTATATTTTAACACAAACGTGTTTCATGCCGGGATGCACCAAGATTTCACTGACGTCATATTCGTTAACGAAATGACGCCAGTACACCTTGGCCGAAGCGACCCGCCAGAAGGACGTCGCTCGCCAAGCACAGCCACAAGACAGCCGCCGACCCGCAAATCGTGGTCAGCTGCAGATTTCACTGCACATTTCTCTTTCGTGTTTTACCGATTCCTATGACAGAGGAATCAACCACAGTTTTTTTTACTTACAAAAAGATACAAAAACGCCATGTTACGCTTTCGAGAATTTTGGGGTCTCGCTTACGCTTTCATGGCTGTTTGCGCGAACCAACAGCAGGTACAGCATCGCCTGCGACGGGGCTATTTGAAACGTCTCCAACTAATTAACAACGCGTTTTACAGGGCTACCAGTCACGCCCCGCAGTTGTTTTGGTGGTACGTTCAAAGTAAATTTGGCTGAGGTGAAATTTGAGTGCGGTTGAACTTTGAGTTTATAAGTTTATACAAAATGCCGTAAGGTTGAGCGAAGGTTGGTTCTCCTCAGGTACGATAGCACTTTCTCGCTGTAAAAGCACACTGCAATCGCATAGACTTGAACTGTTCTTGCCTTGACGAAACACTGAAAGAGGTAGTTCACGCAGAAAAAGGTTAGCCCACAAGCAACGCGGTTCCCGCACATATGTAACGACACTTGAGCAATTTCTCCAGCATCCGTTTAGCTTAAACAGTGACCAATAATTGCTCGCTGTAGACAGACGATATTCTAAAGCAACACTGCGAACGAGCGAGCAAGAGACGCTTGGACGGAAACGCGAGCCCGCCAAGTCCCGCAGATTCGCTTGTAATCACAACGCTTGCAAGGCATGTTCGGCGGCCGTTCGGTGCCGAGGCAAGCCGGCAGAGTGACGTCACCAGGTGCTGTCACGTGACATTATGACATCAACTTTTCAAACAGCACCGAAAATGCTCTCCCGCGCAACCAGGCCGAACGACGAAGTTGCGGGTTTTACACGTTGTGTGCAAGCAGACGCGAGCGAGGAAGAGTCACCCCCCATTCCTTTTTCGACGGCATATTAGAGAGTTTTAGCAGTCCGTCTGTTCCCTCGTGTACGTAGTTACCGTGTTGACCGGGATCCGACTGCGCACGCCCCCCTCACGTCTTCGCCAAGTGTCGCGCCGTCGAGCGCCCCGTGTGGGGACAGCATACTGTTCCCTCCCCTCACCCACCGCACACTTTTGGAGAGCGCTTGCTCGCTCCGCCACGGCGAACCGCCCTCCCATCCCAATTTCGCGACACTTTCCTCCTTTGCTTTCTTTCATCGTTCCCTTTTTCACTCGTTGGTCTTGCCATCGCTCACTCGGTTACGCCGACAACGCGGCAGAGACGGCCGCCAAAGGGCTGCGCCCTAAAACACCGTACACAACACCAGCGCGATACCATAATTGCTCCAAAGCGCGACATAGCAGGCCGGCTGATGTTTGCCAGAGCTGTTGGAGTCATCCGTTGCCTGCCCCGTGCTGGAAAGTGGTTGAACGTCGGTTGTCCGCCATTTTCTGTGTCGGCTAAGCGCGGTCCACTTCACAAGTACGCCGAAAATGTTGAAGCGCAACAGAGAGAGAGAGAGAGAGAGAGAGAGAGAGAGAGAGAGAGAGAGAGAGAGAGAGAGAGAGAGAGAGAGAGAGAGAGAGAGAGAGAGAGAAGCTCTTTATTAAAGGAGGAAAGGCAGAGAGGTTTGCCAACATGGGTACGTCGACATGCTACTCTGCAGGAAGGGGAACGGGGAAAAGACAGATGAGTAGTAAAAAGAAGAGTAGTAGGTGAAAGAGGGAAAAAAAAGAGAGGGTCATATAAACGGACATGCGGCGTAGCATAGACTGACCGCTTAAGGGGGGCTATAAAGTCTCGGTGACGCCAATATCTTCAAGATACCCAAATAAAGCATCCAGGACTTTCCGTTGAGATGACGGAGAATGCCATGGTCCAAGTAGCAGGCTCAGCATAATTGGTCCAGGGTGAAGACATGTGATCCTTTGCTCTAACCGACTCCTTGCGTCAATGTAGGCGGAGCACTCTAGCAGGACATGCTCGACGGTTTCGGGGGCGCCACAGTTGTCGCAATGTGGGCATGTACTTTGGCCTATGCGATGTAAGTAGGCATTAGTGAACGCCACATTAAGTCGCAGTCTATGAAACAGTGTTTCCTGCCGGCGAGGTAGTCGTCCTGGCAGCCTCAGTCTTATCTGTGGGTCAATTGAGTACAGAAAATCATGATGATGTTCCGGAAGGGTCCATAAGCGGTTTCTTTCTGCTAGAGCTAGGGCCTTGGTCATAGTTGAGGCATCATTTTTTGTAAAGAAAATCTTTCTTTTGTTAGGGGCCTAGAAGCGCAACAGACGTATGCACTGCGGCGATAACAGCCAAGCGCCAGGGACATGATGCTGCTTTGTCCCAGGTCACGTACACGTACCTAGCGTGTAGTATTTTATAAGTATCGCAACGAACGAAGGCACGATGCCTTCGCGTTCAAGCCACGTGAGTAGGCCCTCACTCCAACCGGCTCACTCCGTCCACGCGGCCAAGATCAGCCGAAAATTTCCACCAACAAATACTTTGCCGACACTAGCCGTTCCCCAGACACCTTTTGTAAACGGTACACCCCATCACCACCACCTCGATGTCTCTACTGCTCATCCCCCACACCCGGCGAACATCAAGAGGAACGAGGTTGTTGTTGAGTAGTGTTTTCTTTGTCGAAAACAGTACGGAAAACCGCAGGCGTGAACTTGCCTTTAGATATTAGCGAGTTCCCGCTCGACTGCGCGTAACTTAACGGGGCGGCTGGTGCCGCGCGCGCAGGAGATCTCCAAGGAACGATGCGAACAGTTTGGGGTTCACTTGAAGAACTGTTTTATTATACTCACAGGTATACACTACAGAAAGAGGGTAAGGGCACGAACAAAGAGGAGAGTTTCGGTGCCTCAAATGGCGATGGTTGGCGTCGGTTCGTCTGCAAGCGCGCACACATATAAACACACGTCGCTCGCTGGCGCCGCACCGTCCGTGGTCTGTGGCATGGTGTCGGATGCGCCGCATGGTGTAAACAGCGGCCGCTTTTCGTTCCGATCCTCGTCTTCGGTTACTTGATCCGGGGCCTCCAAAGTCCTCCCGAGCTCTTCCCCGTCAGCGACGTGTAAACTTTAGACACGCCTTCCGAGAACGGAGGAATTCGTAACATCCTCCCCCCCCAATGAGCCTCTGCTCATTCTTATTACAGCTCCAGAGGGTAAAGCGCTTGAACTGGCCGCCGTAATTCTTTCTTGTTAGGAAGAACTATTCTGCAGGCCCGAGCCTTTCCGTCTCTGGTTGTAGCGCAAGTAAAGAGCGCTATATAAGACTTCCGCATGCTTCCTTTGTCCGTGTAAAATATGGGGCCCGCGAAGTCTACACCCGTAACCTCAAAGGGGTCCGCCTGAGTCACCCTGTCAGCTGGTAGCGGGGCCTGAGCTTCCGCGGCAGGTCGACAACTCTGTCTTTGACACGGCACGCAGCGTCTTATGGCTGATTTCACGGCTTGTCTTGCACGAATGATCCAGTAGTTCTCACGGAGGTGGGATAACGTATCTCGTACTCCTGCGTGTAGAAGCCGCTTGTGTTCCCCGCGAATCAGAAGGCCAGCGTAAAGGTGCCTCGCAGACAGAATGATCGGATGTACTGTTCTCTCTTGCTCTGTACTGTTTTGCAGCCGACCTCCAACCCGTAGCAGTCCCTTGGTGTCTAGGAACGGGTTCAAATCTTTTATCGGGGATTTTCGGTCGAGCGACTTGGATGCACTGAGGGTCCGTACTTCATTTCCGAATGTTTCCATCTGTGAAATCCTCAGCCAGTACCTCTCCGCCTCGGTCATCTCTTCGGCTGACAGGCTCCCCATCCTTTTCTCCGAAGAGGTTCGGCAGTTGTAAAGGAAGCGCTTGATCCACCCTGTTGTCCGAAGCACTCTAGTGAGGGCATTTTTTTTCGCTTAGGTTTATCAGAACAGCTGGTTCGCCGTCTGTTATGGTGTTTAGCACCGGCGTTCTGATTTCTTCTTGCCAGAGTTGTGGATCAGCAAGGCAGGGTTCGAAGGCGGGGTACGTTTTGCTTTTGTTGAGCCACTCTGGCCCTTCCCACCATTGCTTAGCATTCACCAAAACTGATGGTAAGACACCCCTGGTTAATATGTCTGCGGGGTTTTCCTTTCCGGGACAGTGCTTCCACACTGCGGGATTGGTCAGTTGTTGCATCTCTTGGACTCGGTTTGAAACAAAAGGCTTCCATTTGGAGGCGGAACTTTTGATCGTTGAGTCTGTCCAGCAGTGAACTGTCATGCCTTCAATTCCCAACTGTTCCGTCAGGTTTTTTGCCAGCCTTGCGCCGATAACGGCTCCCATCAATTCCAGTCGCAGTAGTGACAGTCGCTTGAGAGGAGCCACTCTCGCTTTAGCCATCAACAATGTCACCGTGGTGCATCCATTTTCTGTCCTTGCTTTAACATAAGCAACTGCGCCGTATGCCTTTGGGCTGGCATCACAGAACACATGGAGCTCCACTTCTGTGCACGCATGGCTGAGGTCACGAGCGAGCAGCCTAGGTGTTGCGATCTGCATCAGCATAGGCAGCTGGTGGCACCACTTGTCCCACGTCATAACTATATCGGGCGGGAGACCTTCGTCCCAGTCTGTCCCTCGTTCCCACAGGCTCTGAAACATTACTTTCGCAGTAGTCGAAATTGGCGCGAGGAAGCCAAAGGGGCCAAACACGCGTGCAGATGCCTGCAGAAGAAATCGCTTCGTGTCTTGTCGCTTGCTCAAAAAGTCAATCAGCGTGTTCATCTCAAACACAAAATCGTCACTTTCTGGCCTCCACTCGACTCCAAGAATTTTTGTCATCGTCACGTCGGAAAATCCGCTTTGGGTTCGATCTGTTTCCGACAATGCCTCTTCGAGCTTGAATTCGTTCGATTTCCATTTACGGAGGTTCATGCCAGCTAGCTGCATGATTTCCTGTGATTCTCGACAAATCTTTTCCGCCTCCTCCAGGTTGTCAGCTCCCGTTACAAGATCGTCCACGTACAAGTGGTCACGTAGCATCTCTGATGTTGCAGGAAACAAGTTATGCACAGAGTCGAGATAGTGCTTTAAGGTAGCTGCGAGCAGAAATGGACTAGAGGTAACTCCAAAGGGCACTCTTGTCATTCGATACTCCTTGATCGGAGGAAGAACTTCTCCCCGTCTGGGAACGCTTTCGTACCAAAGGAAGCGTAGTGCATCGCGATCCATTTCCGCAAGCCCAACCTGGAGAAAGGCCTTCTCAATGTCAGCCATGATGGCCACATTGTGCATCCTGAACCTAATGAGGATATCCGACAGGTTCGGATTTAGGTTCGGCCCAGCAGATAGTACCTCATTCAAAGACCGCTGACCTGGTGCGCTTGACGAAGCATCAAAAACTACTCTTAATTTGGTAGTTTCACTGCTCGGGCGCGTTACGCCGCGATGCGGCATGTAATAAACAGGCCCCCTCGGGGACTCACCCGCTTCGGGAACTTCCTCAGCGTGTCCGGTAAGGAGGTAGTCCCGCATCGCCCTGTCGTAGGCCTCAGCCGTGCCTTCACTGCGCAAAAGCTTTGTAGTCAGAGAGGAGAGCCTCGCAAGAGCCGTCGTCTTGTTATCCGCAAGCTCGTGTTTGTTTTCTTGCCAGGGAAGGGCAACGCAGTAGCGACCGTCCTTGTAAGCGACGTTTTCTTTGAAGTCCTGTAGCACTTGCTTCTCGGTGTGGGTGTTATCTGGCTTGTCCGTAATGCCTATGTGCTCCAGCTCCCAGAATGATTTTAGCTGCTTGGAAAGATTGTCGTCATCCAGGTCGGCGCTTACCGTTACGCGCAAGACCCCGGTGCTGGCGTGATAGGCGACAGCGGATGACGAAGTTGACGCACTTCCCTGCAACGTCCATCCGAAAACCGTTTCCACGGCGACGAGCCCGCTTTGTAGGCGCTTGATGTTACCGGTGGCCACCTCCCAGTAATAATCGGCTCCTAGGAGGAGTCCTACTTCGTCGAGACGGGACCCATCGACCGAGCAGTCGGCGACCTCCATTCCTTGTTCATTAAGGTATGCCACGGTGGTCATCTCAGGAGCTGGTATCACGTCGCAGCAAATATGAGGGACCTCCAACGCTTCCACTCGGACTTCGTTTCCGCTGTGTTGGTTGCGCAGCCACAGCTCGACGCGGCGGCATTTTCTTTGCTCAGTGGGCCTCTCGTTGCCAAAGGTCATAATTGTCAGTTTTTCCTCTCCCAGGACGCGGAGTTTTAGCCGTCGCGATAGTTCTTGTTTCACAAATGTGCGCTGACTTCCGCCGTCGAGAAGGAGCCTCACTTTGGATCGCTCGTGAGGTCCCTCTGCCCAAACTTGAGCAGTTTGCAGCATAATGCGGACAGCGCCAACCGTCGATGCTGCCTGAAGTGACGACTCTGCGGTAGGCGCTGGCGGGGCCGCAACCTGGCTCGATGGTTCCCGGGCGGGTCTGTTGTTGAGGCTGCAAAGAGCAGTGGCGTGTCGAGCTGAGCACTTCGCGCAAGTGAGCCATTTTGCCGTACGACATTCAGCTGCTCGATGGTTTCGTTTGGCGCATTTGAAGCAACGTCTCTCTTGTTTCAGTATGTTGCACTTTTGTTCGAGAGAAACACCCGCCTGGCAGTCGGCTGTCAGGTGATCACGTGCTTTGCAAAAGGCGCATGCATTTTCCTTCTTATCCGCGAACGCTGACAGGACTGACGACGATGCCTGCTTTTGGTCGTTTCCCATGCGGTTCTGTTTGTTTCGTGGCGAATGAGACTCTTGAAACCGACAAGTACCGTACTCTGCTCTCTCTCTCTGCTCTCGATTTCATTTCGCAGGAAGTCTAGAAAACTCAGAAGCTCATCCTCGGTTCCATCACTGCGAGCTGTCTTCCTGCGACAGTACTCCAAGCGAAGCTCCTTTGGAATGCTCTTTCGGAGGACCGTGAGCAGCAGCACTCCGTAGCCGCTCGGCGGCACGCCCAACGCCTCCAAACTTCGGACACCAGCCTGAATTTCATCGTACAGCATCCTCAGCCTCCCTGTTTCCTCGACGTTCAGCACGGGTCGAATCGACAGCAACCGCGACATATGATCCTCGATGATCACCTCATCTTTGCCGAACCTCTCCAAAAGGGTTTTGACCGCGGTCTCGTAGTTTCTGTCTGTCAACGTAAGGCCTTCGATTGCAGCGGCAGCTCGTCCTGTCAGATAGCTTGAGAGATACTTAAATTTGTCAATGGCTGGAAGCGCTGAATTCTTGTGGATTGTCGACTCGAATTCGTTCCAGAATTTCGGCCATGAGCGCACGTCTCCGTTGAATTTTGCAATTTCGAGCTTCGGAAGTCTGGTGGTTGCCTCCTGTGATTGAAACGACGTCGTACTTGACGCGGGAGCCGAGGACTGTGTGTTGCTCGTTGAACTGGTGTTAACTTGCGATGAAACCGCCGGGGTGGTGTCGCTAGCTGTTCCCATTTTGATAGCTCTTTTGAGGATTGTTTTCATCGAGCTTATTTTTGTGCTGTACGCACTACAGCTGGCCAATTCTTCATCAAGCTGGTCGATGTCTATCTTCTTTTCGACGTTCTCGTTAGCTACTCTAAGCTCTTCAGATTGTTGGATAAGCAAGTCAAACAATTCTTCCAGCTCACCGATCGCTGCTGGTGACGCTTGCAGTAGCTCGTTGGCGGTTGCAAGGGTCTTGTCGATGCTGTTGCGAATTGCTGCTTGCTTTCTCTGGAGTCGATCCATGATGCTCTCGGTGTCGCTTGGTCGACTTCTCCCGGGTTTCGGCACCAAAATGTTGAGTAGTGTTTTCTTTGTCGAAAACAGTACGGAAAACCGCAGGCTTGAACTTGCCTTTAGATATTAGCGAGTTCCCGCTCGACTGCGCGTAACTTAACGGGGCGGCTGGTGCCGCGCGCGCAGGAGATCTCCAAGGAACGATGCGAACAGTTTGGGGTTCACTTGAAGAACTGTTTTTTTATACGCACAGGTGTACACTACAGAAAGAGGGTAAGGGCACGAACAAAGAGGAGAGTTTCGGTGCCTCAAATGGCGATGGTTGGCGTCGGTTCGTCTGCAAGCGCGCACACATATAAACACACGTCGCTCGCTGGCGCCGCACCGTCCGGGGTCTGTGGCATGGTGTCGGATGCGCCGCATGGTGTAAACAGCGGCCGCTTTTCGTTCCGATCCTCGTCTTCGGTTACTTGATCCGGGGCCTCCAAAGTCCTCCCGAGCTCTTCCCCGTCAGCGACGTGTAAACTTTAGACACGCCTTCCGAGAACGGAGGAATTCTTAACAGTTGCTTTAGGTGCGGAGTACCCTAGAACAGCACAATGTCCGTCCGCGTCCGTAAGCATAGCATTTACAATCGCAAAAATCGCACAGGCACCGGCAGGATTCGAGCCTGTGTCTGGTAGACCAGACAGAGTTAGTGTCAGTCGTCTTACCCATTGGGCTACGACCGTGAGTTTGTACCCGAGAATCACATTTGCCTACTCCCTCGCCTGTAACTGTGCGGAGTACCTTAGGACCTCCCAATGTCCGTCCGCGTCCATCCGTGCGCCCACCACCATCAAGCGAAAATCAAGCGAGATTCGATTTGAGCCGTGAGTTGCAGTTTCATTTAGGGAATAATTAAGCTGCAACTCACGGCTCAAATCGAATGACGGTCGGGGCGCAAATGTCATTTCGACTCCCCGTACTCCGCACCCTCGCTATCATCCGCGGAGTGGAGATGCTGACATTTTCCTTGGGTGAGCATGAAGTACGGCACCACGCGCGCCATTTTCATCAAAATGCGCATCCGTGTAATATACTTGAGCCTGCTGGCATTACTGCTCAAGGGAATTCATGCGCTTCCAACGATGAGTTGGCGCCGTCCCTGGCCCCTCGCGACGACCACCCGAGCAAGCGGAAGCATTAGTTGTGTTCCAACTTCCCTCTGCAGGTATTACAATACACAGGAACTCGTGCGAATAAGTATTTGCGCCGACTCAGCGGAACTCGTCAACAGTCTCAACTGTGTCTCCAAACACCCTGTTATAGTCACGAGTGTCGTTCATGCTAACCTGGAACAACGACGATTTCGTGTCCGCATTCACTGGGTCCAGGGAAATCCCCTGATTCTCCAAGGCAGGCGTGCTGCAAACATGTGCGAGATACAGCTTGAAGTTATGCAGAGCTGTCAGAAGCTGGCAAAATTACTGCATTACAGGAAACACGCTTTTTAATGCACCGAAGCATCAAAGCGGGCGATCACAGGCACAGCTGCCCGGCCGCAGAAGCGGAGTGTAGCGGACGACGACAGCGACGCGAGTCCCTTAGCTGACGTCAGAGCCAGAGGGCGCCACCCAAACATCTCCCCGCCAATAGGGAAATGCATTAGTGTTCTCACAGGACAGTTTTCGCTTTAAACAGGCGGAACACAAGCTGCCACCACGCCCCGTGTTCCTGCCGTCATGGCCGCTCATAAAACCACCGCATCATCTAACATTGTCGGTAGGGTGACCAAATAAGGTTACTAATTAGTGACACTAATTGTGGGTATCCCTTGCCCTTCCGCTGCGCATCATCTGGACTGTGGCCGTCGTCAGGGGGGCTAGCTAATCCATGCGCTTCACAGCGCGAAAACAGACCAGGGACGACACAAAGAGTGACCGTGCGAACAAGCGCTCACTGCCAACAAATTCTAATCAAATGAAAAGAAAAGAAAAGAGAGATTACCGAGGCAGCTGTAATAGCAAGTGAAGGGGATAAGTGCGTACGTGTCCCGTACATTCTATTGCGAAAAAAAAACGAAAAAAAAAAACAGAGAGATTGCTTACTTGTGCGCCCATTTGCGAATATTCCCATGCCTGATGGTTTTGTCGTATTTTCCTTGTTTCGATGTCTGCCGACAGCGGGTCTTAATCTGTTTTGGACACGTGGCTGTTTTGCAGCTATGGTATATGCCATGACGTTGCGATAGAATGTGTGTTTTATGTGTCTGTTTTCTTTTTCATTAAAACTAGTAGGAAGTCAGCGCTTGTTTGTCGTCCCTGGTCTGTTACCGCGCTGTGAAGCTCGTGGATTACCAACTAGCCGGAACCATCACGCATTTGGGCTAGCTAACGCGATGGTATGGTGTAGTTAGCTTTTTTTTTTTTTTTGTCCGCGGATCCGTCATGGACAACAACGGCATTAAAATCTACTATCAACGAACCTACCCCTGAACACTCACTTCGGTATAGTACGTGTCGCCAAGTGGCCATATGAGAGAATTTTAGCAGTCCGTCTGTTCCGTCGTGTACGTAGTTACCGTGATTACCGGGACCCGACTGCGCATGCCCGCGCGGAAGGGCGAGGAGGCGCGGACATGGTGAAGGCAGGCCCGCAGAACTAATCCCCCTACCGCGACGAATGCACAAGTGCCCACACGAGTGCCGGTAAACACGGTAACTACGTACACGACGGAACAGACGGACTGTTAAAACTCACCATTGCCTCGCCTACCGCGATTTGCGGCGTGCGCTCTCAAACACCGCGGCACACAGGCCGCGTATCTGGAGCGAAGCAATAAAAAGTCAGCCTCGTCCCTAGGCGCACGTGGAAGCAGTCTCCCCATATCGGCGATTATCCGGCCAATCGCCTGCGCCCAGCCAACTTTTTTTCCCGTTTCGTCTCGGCGCGTCTCCAAATTTACATCGCGGACTTTTCGGCACACGCTTCCTTTCATACAAACACGCGCCGCCTCCGGAGCCACCACGGGGTCTATTTCAGTCTCCGGCAGAGACAGGGGCTCCGTCTTCTTTCACTTCCCTCTTCATTCTCCGCCCCATCCCGCTCAGGAATGATCGGTCGCGCTGCATGGCTGGCCGCGATTTGGCGCGCTTTTACCTCAAGGCGTCGTCGGCAGCGAGCGAGACGCTGCCGCGCAATCACGCGCCGCTGCGACCACGCCGGGGCGATTCTTTTTCGCCGCCCCGCATAACATAAATGCGCCCGCTGGTGCGTCTCTATCTTCACCCGACACGCATTTTTCTCTTCTCGGAGGAGCAGGGCATCTCGCCCGTTCCACGCCCCGAGCTCGAACGGATCCGCCTCCCCTCCTGCGACAGACGCTGAAAACGAAGCCGGACAGAATAGAAAGTCGTACCAGAGCGGAAAACCAACCCAGGTACGGTATACACTAGCGTCACTGAATAAGCTACGCTTAAGAGTTCCCCCACTTCGTACACCAGGAAGCATAGAGCCCGGAAGCGTCTCGGGGCCATTTTGTTTCTGGCTTGCAGTGTCGCCATCTCTCCCAACGAAACCGCCGCCGGTTGTGACGGGCGGAGTGCGACCGGCGGCTCTAGCGTCCGCGCCGCAGAGAGAGAGAGAGAGAGAGAGAGAGAGAGAGAGAGAGAGAGAGAGAGAGAGAGAGAGAGAGAGAGAGAGAGAGAGAGAGAGAGAGAGAGAGAGAGAGAGAGAGAGAGTCCCCGTTTCCTTAATTGGGTGCGCTGATAGATGCGGGGTGTCGACTCAACCGAGCAAACAACCCCACCGAATCTACAGGGCACAAATGACGAAGGGGGTGGCCGTCTGATGTGCGGCTTTCGCCGACCAGAGCGGTAAGAATGAGTCAGAGCCTTGAACGAACAACAAAAGAGACTTATATTTGGGCAGGAAAAACACGGTACAAGCACGAAGACATGTAACGTTAACGAGAGGTAACTTTGAACGAATACAAATGCGGGAAACAGTTCAAAATTATACAAAATGATACAATCAGAAACTCTAACAATGAATATTAGGAGGTTGAAAAGTTAACTAGAAGGAAACAGTTCGATGCATATAAGAGGCAGGGTCCCACAAAATTCACCGACCGGGCCGGACGATACACCGCTGTCGGAGGCGATTCGGCTACCTGGCAAGCGTGCCTTCGTCGTAGGCCAGGCCGTCCGTGACGATCACGGTGAGTCGAGGCCGGGAGTACGTTGGAGTACTGCAGGGCGCGGGTTGCCGATGGTGTGGTGCACAAACTAGCAGAAGCCGTTGTTACATCACGACGTCCAAACGTAGCTAATTTGCTTCAGCGCGGATTCTCTTTTTATAACTGCCGGCGCGGAGAGGGGGGTCACGACACAACGCGCCAGCCGCCGCCGAGCGCACAACTTCCCTCTTTCTCCCTTCTGGAATCATCGGAGCGCCTTAGCACTGGCAAAGCTACGCTCGCCCCCTCAAAAGAACTCGAAGCTTCGGTGAAAGCTGAGCGGCGGAGCTTTTATTTTGGTATTTTCGTGCTGGCGAGCCGGCGAGTGGTCGCGTTACCGCCGCTTCGTTAGAGAGAGTTCCAGTGTTTTCTTGGGGCGAATAGAACCGAACTGATTGAATCGGACGACTGCAACAGGAATTAGGGGCTGTACAATAATATGAAAAGGCTATACGGTACTTTTGAAAGTCGTACGCTCGAGTTTGTGACAGAGAGAGAGAGAGAGAGAGAGAGAGAGAGAGAGAGAGAGAGAGAGAGAGAGGGGAGAGGCGCCTAGAAACAAAATGGCTGCGCCCATAGGTAAACAATTGTCACGTGGTGCCGACCGACCAATGAAAATCCTGGCGGCCCATAACAATGAGAGAAAAGAGTGCCGATATTCTAAAAGCCTTTATTTAGTGACGCTAGTATACCGACCGGTGCGCGCGCAGAAAAGCCGGCAGCGCTGGTGCGCCGACCACGGACCAGGGTGACGTAGCGGGACCGGTTTTTTTTTTCTATACATTACAACAGTTCCTGAGAAGCCGACGTTTGAATGGAACTAACGCGAATCCAATGCAAAGTGATGCCAATGAAGGATACTGACAAAGCACAGTTCAAAGACCATTTCACGAAGTCAAACGGCACCGCCAAAGAGTCGTAAAATGCGTGATTTTGAAGCTCGACAATGAAGTAAGCGACCAATTCTTTTTCATAACGGCCAGTAATGCCGTTTTGCGTTGACGCCACGCTGTTTAGACGCCACCAGCTTCAAGCGCAAAGAACGCGGTGCGCGCATAGCCCGCGGCATTCCCATCCTGGTCCCGCGGGCACGGTACGTGCAACGGGCGCGGGCGGCCATGACGTCATATGGGCTCCAGTGAACAAGGAGCCACTCCCAAAGGGCCACACAACCCATTTTAGACGCTCTTACATGTACTATCCTCTCTCTCTCTCTCGCTCTGATGTAGCTTCACCGGGTAGCGCACCGTAAGTAGGGCGGAGCATTGGTAATCAGAAGTTGTCTTTAGCTGCAAATTTTGGGAAAGTTCTACTGATAAAACCGTAAGAAATGCGTACAGAGAAGGGGAAAAAAGGCTTCCTAAATTGTACAATAATTTATTGATAACGTTTATTCTTGTAGCGTAATATTGTAGCGTAAGCTACACTGGCCGAGGTTGAGCAGTTTCGCGTGAACTTTGAAGGGCCGTGCTGCGCAAGCGCGAGGAGCATTGAATTGGATTGGATTGGAAGTACAGTCCAATTGGAGCACGGCTGTGTTGAGGATTTTTTTTTTTATTGCGCAAGTTTGCTATTCGGCTGTGTTGAGAATTGGGTCTGCACATTCGCCGGTCTGCGCATTCCAGAGAAGTGACGTCATAGCCGCGGCAGACGCACTGGCGCCGGCGCGTGCGCAGCTGTGCGCCTTCGTTGCGCAGTAGCTAAGTCTGACTCTGCGCCGGGGCCGCTTGGCAGCCGTTTCGCGTGGCTCCTGGAGAGCCGTGCTGCGCATGCGCGAGGAGAAGTGGCTGGACCACACCGGACCGGACTGGACTGGACTGGACTGGACTGGACTGGACTGGACTGGACTGGACTGGATTGGATTGGATTGGATTGGATTGGATTGCTGAACCTTAGCTCACGCTACGTATATCCTGGCAAAGCCGAGCTGAACCACTGCTAATTTTTGCCCCATAGCATGAGCTGAGCAGAATGGTCAATTTTGAAGAGGCCTTTAGAGTCTCGTTAGGACGACCTCTGTTATGACGAATTTCATTTATTTCATTTGCAAGACTCGCCATTCAAATGTCCAAATTTTGCTGGAGGCTGCGTGCATCGAAGTGGGTGAGTGATTGCGGTTGGACAGACCCGACTTTCCTCAGGGGCTGATCCAGATATGCCTGCTGATGGCAGGACGCAACCAACCAAAATGTCCCGATTTCTTCTCACTTGCACACCGAGTGCTTTTTTAATCAATATATTGTGGACAACCACGTGACCGGTTAAAAAAAAAAGGCTCCCTCCTCGCTGTGACGCTGCTACTTTGAAGGGGAAAAATTGGCTGTGGGCAGAAAGTTATTAGCGCACTCCCGCTAAGGCGGCGGTTGCGTGAGCCCATATCACGTAGGGCAAAAAGTTAGGAGTGAGGGGTGCTCTGCTCCCCGCGGACAGCGATGGTCCCGGCTGCGGTCTAAGGTATCTACAAGTGCAGAAACATCAGCCCCGAGGGTGTGGAAGGGGGGACGGGGGGATTTTTTAGTGGCTGCGCCCCCTCTGGATCCGCCACTGGTTTCGCTATGTCGGAAGCCAGAGAAAAACCAGAGAAAAGTGGCAGCATCTCCACTCCGTAGATGATGGCTAGGGTGCGGAGTACGGGGACTCGAAAGGACATCCAAATTGCGCTCCGAGTGACAACCGATTTGCGCCCCGACAGTTATTCGATTTGAGCCGTGAGTTGCAGCTTGATTATTCCCTAAATGAAACTGCAACGTACGGCTCAAATCGAAGTTCTCTTGATTGTCGCTTGATGGTGGTGTGCGCACGCATGGACGCGGACGGACATTGTGAGGTCCTAAGGTACTCCGCACCGTTACAGGCGAGGGAGTAAGCCGTTTGACTCTCGGGTAGTAACTCACGGTCGTAGCCCAATTCTGCTTCCAGCTACTGCGCAGTGCGGACGCAGGATGGCGAGCTCCGTTGAAGGAGCGGCTTTGGCGGGCCTTTCGGCCCGCGGTAACAGGTCAACCGGTATTAATAACGCCCAGGATTATCAAGTTATGCTGCCGCAACTGCCGTCCGGACCATCTGTGCTTAATACGATTTTTTTGCACGCCGATTTGAGAGCCAGGCCGTACAAGGTTGAAGAATTCCGCGACACTTTGGTTCGTCTGGAGCTGTTCCCCGAGGTTATCGCCTTGGGGGCGTACCAGATGAACCGTTTGTGGGCGGTTACTTTCAAAGACTTCGAAGGGGCGAAGAAACTTGCTGCCGCCGGGGAACTCCAAGTCAAGGGCCGTCGTTGCCTCGCCATCGATCCCCGCCACCAGGACATCCGTTTAAAGCTCCACTGGGAGCTCCACAACGTCCCCGACGACGAAGTGCGAAGCGCCCTGGGGCTTTACGGCAGTCACGGAAGTGACCCGGGACCGATGGCGTGTGCCAGGCTGCTACGCGCAGCTCTCGACTACGCGCCTGGTCACAGCTCAAGTCAGGCGTCAGCGTGGACGACATCCCCCACCCGGTACGCGTCGCCGGCGAGCAAGCCCTAGTCGTGGTGCCCGGGCGTGCGCCTGTCACCGCTGTCACTGGAGCGGACATACTCGAAGACAGTGTAGGGTGCCCCGCTGTGCTCTTTGTCGCCGCTTCGGCCACGACGAGAGCGGATGCGTTCGCACCTACGCAAACGTCGCAAGACCAGGAGGGGTTGACAAAACGTCCGAGTTCATCATGGATACAGAGGAGGCAGAGGAGGCAGCAAGGGGCAAGGTAGAGGTGCCGGCGAAAGAGGTGACGCCCCCTGAGCCAGCTCGCGTCGTCCCGCCGGAGCCCAGCCCGCCTGCAGTGCCGGGGAAAGACCCTGAAACCCCCCAGGAACAAGTTGCCGTCGCCGAGGTGTCTAATGACAGCGAAAGTGTTGGGGAGCCGCCCGCAGACAACATGAGCGTTGACGGGCGAGACGAAGACGGGACCCCAGGCGCAAGCGCTGTGTCTGGGAAAGGTGCAAGGGAAAGCGGTGGGGCTGAGGGAGGAGACGCCGCAGGGCCAAACCCCGAAGAGCCTCCAGCGAAGGCCGTGCCGCAGTCGAGACGCCCAGGAGCCAAGGCAAATATTCCACCGGACAAACCGAAGGGAAAGTGACCGGACTGTTGACACGGAGCTACAAGCGGGGTTGTGTGTAGGGTGGGGAGGGGGGAAGTAGGTTTTCGAAGGCGTGGTCACAGAGGACTGCTATGTTTGGCAGGCCTCTCGAGCACGAAGACGTCGGGAACCCTCGTCGCGTCCCCGCTTTTCCAGAAACGGGTTCGTTTTGGTTTTCTTTTTTATTGCTTTCATTGCTTTTTGTGTTTTTATTGTGGATGGTTTAGCATTCTCATGTTAATTTATGTAGTGCCGACGGCGCAGTTGTTACTATAAATTATGGCAGGCTTCAGAAGAACGCTTCGTTTCGCCACGCTAAATGTGCGAGGCCTTGGTGACAGGCGCAAACAGTACCAGCTGAAAAGGATAATGCTGGAAAAAGAAACAGATATCTTGGCTGTCCAAGAAACCAAGATAGAAAGTGATAACTGCACCGCCAGTATGATAAAGCCCTTTCAAAACCTGTTTAGTGTCTGTGTCAGCCACGCGGTTGGCACATCGGGAGGGTGTTGTCTGTTCCTTAGGAATAATATTGGGATTGAAATACAGAATTTTTTTTTTTCGTGTGAAACGGGCCGGTTAGTTTTTTGTGATTTTGAATATAACGGTGGTGAATTCCGTCTCCTTTGTATCTACGCCCCAAACGTAGTGCAAGAAAGAGCGGCCTTTTTTTGAAAGTTTCGCTCAATACTTAAGAACGGAAGGACAAATTATTTTACTTGTGGATTTCAATTGTGTTTGCGAGGGAAGGGATATAAATGGACCACGGTGGGGTGCAGATAAGAGTGCGCAAATTCTTTGTGAAATACTTGAAGAGTGTGAACTGTGCGATGTTGTACACTGCGCACGAAGTGAAAATGTGCCGAGGTTTACGCATTCTCAGGGAGGGAGCCACGCACGATTAGATAGGGGTTACGTTTCTTGCGATCTAGTAGCTTCCACATGCCAAAAATATTGCGTAGATGACGTTTCTTTTAGTGATCACTGCTTTGTTTCTTTTTCCGTGGGAGAAAAGAGAGAAGGGTGTAATAAATTTACATGGGAGTTGTGGAAGTTAAATATAAAGCTGTTGGATGATGAGACTTTCGTGGAGTCCGTAAAAGAAGCTTTTCGCAAACACACAAACGCAGGAGGTATAAGTTGGGGAGAAAAGTGGGAATTGTTCAAGCAGGATTGTAAGCTTAACGCGATAGAGAGGGGGACTGTACTCAGAAGGAAAGAGAAGGAAACTGAAAGTAACCTGAAGCGTAATTTGAGGGCGGAGATGCTCAGGCTGGAATGCGAAACACCTGGAGCCTTCCGTGACGACATATGGACAATAAAGAACAAGCTAGAAGCAATAGATAAGCACCGTAAGCAATAGAAATACACCGTGTGTTTGTCGTGTTCATTTGGTCTTCAGTTTGGGAGCGTTCAAGCTGAACCAATCTTTTCCGGCGTGTTAAGGAGGGCGGGGTTGGGTTGTGTCCAAGGAGGTTGTATACAACCTCCTTGGTTGTGTCACGTTTACATTCGCCAGCTTGTTAATCGGTTTTTGTTCTTACGGGATACGAATGACATTTTTCTGCGAACATTTTTACAAAGTGTGCTGTCAAAAGCGTTGCCAACATATATTGTCTCGTCCGCAGACGAAAGCTGTAGCAGCCCTAAAGGCTATATGAAGGAGGTTGTAGACTCTTTCAGGTTTCTAGCAGTACGGTTTCCACTGGAGTACTTATCAGCTGTGTCAAGAAAGGCACTCACTAAAGACCTAAAGGATGTGTTATTACCTGTGCCACTTTACCGATCGGTGTACAGATCTGTTCCTGGCCAGGACGTGTTATCTCGTGTTAAAAAGATGGCCGTCCCAGCATCCGTGAAAACCTTTTTCTTTAAACTACACACCGGTACACTTCCCGTTAAGACGTGGATGCAGGAGAAGGGCTTGTTTGTCGCTGGTCCTACAGCGTGCACTTTGTGCAACAAACCAGAGACTGTTGAGCACGTTTTCGCGGAGTGCCGGGACGCCATCTTTTTCTGGGATGTGTTGCAAAGGACCTTAAAGATAGACCTGCCCGTTTCACCCCAAGGCATACGATTTCTTTACGTACCTAGTGACAACAGTGTGCCGTATGACCCCATCATGGCTCTGGGATTGCATGCAATTTGGAGGTCGAGGATGGCGGTGCGCCACGCTGAAGCAGCATTGGCCGATAGCCAATCATTGGACGCCCCTTGGCTTCCCTTTGGCTTCCGATAGCTTGGCCAGACGCCGGCCTGTACGCAAAAGCCATTCGTGGACAACGAGCGCTATACGACCGGCCTTGAGGACACGCATTGGCCGGTGCGCAAAAAATCACACTGGACAGCGCGCTCATTCAGACGTATATTTGATCATAAAAGTTTATGAAGAGTAGTAGCCTATATGTGACGCAGGTATTTATGAGTGCCTTTACGCACGTCTTGGCATTTTCTTGTTAGTTGAATGACCACTCAAGTTCACTCAAAATATTACTGAAGTTTGCATGTTTTTGAAGTTGTTTTCACGCGCAGCGCACAACAAAAAAAGTAGTTCCAAATCATTTTCAAGCTTGTGTCAAGTATCACATTTAAATAAAAAGTATTGGCAGGTGTAAATGCCGACAGCCTTACCTGTTGTTGCATACCGCTGCATGAAGTCTCACTGTAGAGCACTTGTGTGCGTTATTTTGCGTGTGTACATGCGCACCCGGCGCGCAAGCAGCACCACTCGAGGGCAGCACTGCGGTCGTTGCCCGCGGCGGTCCCCCAACGGATAACGACGGTTAGAGCGCAGTGAACAGGCCACAACGCAGCAAAAAGTAGTTACCTAAAGAGCCACAGCACGGTGCCACGAAACAAAGCGTACTTAAACTAAAGTGCAGCTTATTCAAAACAGCGTGAGAGAGAGTGTTAAACGTTCAGTAGGAATGGGTCATTTGTGTGTCCTAACGCAACGGTGACCGTCGAACTACTTCAGCGTTGTGCCTTTGCGCGTTCTTTGAACTCGCGGCGGGGCCGGTGGGTGGATGCGTTGCACCGACGGCTCCGTCTTTTTTGTGGCATTGAAACTGCGGTAGTATTCCTGTACGTGTCTGTGAGGTGCGTTTTGGTGTCGGTGGCTCTGTGAAGTATACCTGACTGGTGGAATAACATCGTTTGCCTGCTGTGGCCGCCGCTGAAAACGTAAGTCACCATTTCATTTTTCCTTTCGCGGTGCGGAAGAGCTCGCGCTCGTTCCCGCTAAAACTTCAGCTGTCGTTTATAACAACTGGCGCCCGTGAGTGCTGCTTAGCGTTGTTGGTTCTTGCGAAGAAAAAAGCGGTCACATACATGTACTTCCATTTGTTGACGGCAGTTCTAGCTATCCTTCTTCCGGCTTTGTGTTTTCCGAACAAGCGGCCGTGCTCCCACTGCAGGTTCACGACGTTCAGCATTCGTTGAAGCAAGACTCGTGTGCAGTATAAAAGTTGCGGATGTTCTATAAGCTGACTTACTTAAACTCTAGCTATAAATGAAGATTCCGTTTCATTATTTTCTTGAGCAAAGTAAAGATATTGTCGAGCGACAAAGTAATTACACTGCCGCTGGGCCTCTCCGTCGGTTCCGTTCGCATCTGGCGCGTCTGACGAGACAGATGTGAGCGACGGCGACAGCAACACCGTAACCAGTTTAATACTTTATTTGTGGCTTTGTTTTGTTACCCCTCAAAATATAACGCATTCAAAGGTCACAAGGTTTGTATTCAACCTCCAAGTTGGCATGGATGCCTTGCAAAAAAAAAAAAAAAAAAAACTGAACGTTCGTCGTTCCGAACTCATTGTGTAGTGCATTGCCTTGTAGTCTCTGGGTCCCGCGTTGTTAGCGAACAAAACTTACGCTAATAAACCGTTGAAGGCACGACATTTCAGTCGTGATTAAATGTTTATGGGGTACAGCAGCCACAACAAAATTTCGCGGAACCGCTGCCGTGTTGATTTGTGTATTGGACTTTTTTAATTACCTTGCGTGACTGCAACAAGAGTGAAGCCCATTTTCGGTGAAATTCCGGACTGTTTTCTCAAGAACGAGCCAAGTAACTGCTACCGTAGAACGCAGTATTGAGAAATGAATAGTGCAGTACGTTTTATGTTTCATAGCGAGTTTAACAAGCTAGAACTTTAGGCACGGACATATTTTGACACGGACATGTGGTAAGGCTGGTACAAAGTGCTGTATTTAGTAAGCAGCGTGCATTTAGCATTGTAGTGAACTATTTTTTTTTTTACTTATTACAGGCGCTACGACGTAAAGGTGTTTCCCGTGGACAAGTGGCGGATGCAGCCGAGACAAGCTTTCCAAGCTGGCCTATTCTACAATAGTGCTGTTGAACAACATATCGTGATCTTGGCAGGTCGGAGAATTACCGGGGATAATGGTCCTGTTTTCATTTACCTGAATGCTTCTGTTTTGGAGGCATCTCAAGCAGTTAAACGAAGCATAATCGGTTCGCGCTTCATAAGCAGCGCTTTTTAAAAATTTTTTCTCTACTATTGTGTGTGCTTGCTTTCGTGTTTGTGTTCGTATTCTTGTTAGTGTTAAGCCAGGTTTCTTGTAAATTTGATATGCATAATAAAACAACTACAGAGAGAGACTCGGCGTGTTGCTCAATTGTTTTTGACAAGTCACGCAAAGTTGATGCAGTTTGTTTATTGTGTCTCGCGGTCCCATTTCTGTTTTATACATGTCATTGTACAAAAAATTATTTAACGAGTGCGCTACAAATAAATAACGCGCACTCGTTAAATAATTTCCTGTACAGTGGCATGTATAAAGCAGAAATCGGGCCGCGAGGCAACTCATAAAATAGGCATTGGTCATAAGGACTGGCCACAAAGCCAAAAATGTGCATGAAAGTAGCCTGGGGTCCACCTATAGACAATATCATGGCAACATACTTTGCCAAGCGTTGTCCAATATTGGCCTTCCAGAGCTTGGCCAATTGTTGGCTTGTCACCTTTCCCAAGCGCCAGCCAATGATGGCGGCCGAGGTATTGCCAAGCTCGGACACATTGGCCACTGACGATTTGCCATGCTTGGTATTGGCAATTTCTGCTGCTTGGGAGGCCCTCACTGTGAGCAAATACTTTGCACAGAGTGTTAGTTTGCTCTATGAAGTGCACAAGTGGCAGACGCCCGATATGGGATGGCTACCTGTACTAGAAGAACTGTGTACGTTTGATGTTTAAGTTTTTCCGTCAGCCGAAGTTCCGCCGACGGTTTTTAATCTATCCGTGACGTGTATTGTGTGCAAAAAAGGTAATAAAGAAAAAAAAACGGTCGTAGCCCAATGGGTAAGACGAGTGACACTGACTCTGTTTGGTCTACCAGACACAGGCTCGAATCCTGCCGCTGCCTGTGCGACTTTTAAAGACGATAGTCTTTCTTGGGCTACTTAAACCCAGAAATTTTGGTCTGTCTGTATGTCTGTCCGTCTGTGACTGGATTCAGCCACCCGGCCAAAGCAAAACAATGCCTGCGCAATAGTCTTATATAGTCAGAGCTAAAAATACCCGTCTATGTCCGGTGTAATGCTCATACTTGTCAACATTGCTGAAGAATAACAAGACATTACGCAAATATGAGACAACAAATCAATACAGAAGTGATATTTGCAGTGTTCCTTTATAAAAAATCAAACATGCTTGACTTTTGCTGAATTAAATACTTCATCGACTGCAAAAAAAGAATTCACTCCGCCGTCGCCTGCTGTCGCCCGCGCCACTACAGCTTCTGGCGCCATTTTAAGAAATCAACCGGCAACAGTTACGCAAGGTCCCACTAGATAGGTTTCACGTTCTGCTTGCAACGCACGTGGAGTAGGGAACGCGGTTCTATAAACGTTGAAGTAGGGCGCCTCGATGAACGCTCGTCTTCACCGTACGGCAGCGTTCGCATCGAGACACCCGGTTTGGAGCAGTGGAACGCGGGAAATTTAAAATGATTTAAGCAAACATTTGGCGTATTTACCTTGGGAGGAGCGCGACGCAAGAGGAACAACATGAGAGGTGAGCGGGAAAGCGAAGAGAGGCATTTACTTCGCAAAAGCCGATAAAGACTATCGTCTTTTGACGGCATTTGCAACGAAAGGAGCAGATACGCGGCCATTTTTTGCGATTGTAAATGCTATGCGCACGGACGCGGACGGAGATTGTGCGGTCCTAAGGTACTCCTCACCTAATAAAGTTAAGACGTGCTGGTCGTTGTCTGTCGCCACGTGATAAGCTTGTTGTTTTCTGTTATGCGGGGATTGAAACGGTGGTTATCGGACGGGTCGAAAAGAATCGTCAGATGAATTCCTTGTTTCGTGTCGGGGTCTTAGAAAGATTTTCTAGTAGTCGAAAGTAACGTGCTGGTTGACGAAAACTGGAACCAGGGCTCCAACGGGAAAAAATATCTTTTGTGTTTATTTATCCCCCCCCCCCCCCCCTTGCCACACCTTACGGGCGTAGTCAATTTTCTCTTCACATAAACAAAAACAGGGAGATGAAGCTCGTTTCGCTCTTGTACATCGACGTAGTTGGAACACGCTGCACGACGTCTATTACAGGAGGCTTAACAAGGCACTCGTCGCCCATACTCCGAAAAATGGCAGAGCAGCCTTCGCGAATTTTTTTTTCTGCTCGCTAGAGGACGGGACAGAGGACGAAGCGGACAAACAAGATTTGTTCACCCTAGACATGATGCCTAATTTTCGATGAGCGGTCGGTAATTTATAGACGCCATCGGTTGCTCCGTTCGCTTCGTTCTCGCACGCGGCCTCTCCTGCGCCAGCAAAATGAATCACCACAACGAGCACCCGTTCGACTCGAAGGCCGCAGTAGCGTTTGGCTAGACACGCCCCTGCTTCGCCAGACGACTGCCACTTTTCTTTCAAACACCGCTTCAAAGGAAGAAACAACAAAAACAATGTATCGTCACAAATGCCTCCCCAGCAAGGTCAGCTTTAAATGGCTAACCCCGTCCATTACATCAGTGGCGTCGCTCAGATACACAATACGAGCGTGCTGCCAAGTGCGCCGCTGACGTCCCGTTTCCGTGGTGTAGCGGTTATCACGTGCGCCTCACACGCGCAAGGTCCCCGGTTCGATCCCGGGCGGAAACATTTTTTTTTTTTTTTCAGAAGTGATGTCGTTGCGGCGACCACAGTCTCGCTAACAGCACATATGCAATCACTCTTTCTCTTTCTTGATACGTTACTGCACTCGAAAAAGACGAACCTGGTGAAACTACAATACCATTTACAGCGGTAGCGACAATATCAAGTATTCTTTCTACTTTTATCATTGTTTATGGAACGGAATGGGTTGTTCCATGATGTTATCAGCGGCACATTTTCAGACAGCTTTGTTGGCAAGGAGAAAATGTGGCCTTTGAAGAGCAAACGTGTTGGGAATCTTTTTTTCTTCTAGCTTTGTTTTTCGTGTCGCATCTGTACAAGATTACATCACGAGCGCCTTGTAAGCTAGCTCTTCATTCCTTCATCTGAGTTTTCATATTTGTACTTTTATGCCTTATTTTTAGCCTCTGTTATGTTGTGTACAAAGCAGCGAATAATTTATTGCATCATTTGCGTAGGAGGGGACGGAACTGCGTTTTGTTGCTGTCATTTATTTCCTCATTCTCAGCCGTCACTATGCCCAAACTGAATGCTCCCTTAAACACTAAATTGAAAACGTTTTTTTTTTTTTTTTTTTTCACGTGCACAGATAAAGCCTAAAGGCGCAGTTAATTTGCTGTGTTATTTGATCAGCCAGAGTTCCCTCCCTCTGTATATACCTATGCGTGAAGTGTGCATTATGTGTACGTATTCCATCTAAGAGCGCTCAACCAGAACTGACAGCACTACTAAATAAATAAATAAATAAATAAATAAATAAATAAATAAATAAATAAATAAATAAATAAATAAATAAATAAATAAATAAATAAATAAATAAATAAATAAATCGAGAGTATTTAGTTCTTAGCCTCCATTTACTATTTATTGCTTATAGTTTTTTAGACGCCATTAAAGGCTTCACAAGAAATGCAGCAATTCAACCGCAATTTGAAGCAGTGCTTCGTCAAGCAAATGATACCCAGCACAGCGCAACTGCCCTCGTAGCTCGGTAACTCCTCAAGACAGAAAAATGCTACGCAAAAATAGCACCCCGCAAGGGGCTGAATCTACGTTTCAGGAGCCGATATCCAACTTCGCAATAAGCAATGTTTACCGTACAAACAAAACGAAGCACCCGAATGTGTAATTACACACACACACACAAAAAAAGCTGGTGCACACAATTCTAGAAAATGCGTTATATGGCGAAGTTAGCGCAGCTGCAGGTGCAAACGTTTGCGAGCAACCAAAAATCCGAAGCAAACGTTTCACGTGCAAGAGTTACCGAATTATTGGATCACAGTAATAAATGACAGCGCTCTCGCCGCGGCCATTGCTCTGGCCATCTCCCAGACAAATGCGGATACCGTTATTACGGACTCGCAACAGGCTTGCCGAAACTTCCTTCGTGGTAGAATTTCCACAACGGCTCTGAACATCCTGCTGCAAAAGCCACCCGAAAGAAAAGCGATGATTATTTGGACGCCAGCCCACTCAACCCTCACCAACAGGGCAACACGACCGCCCATGACATCGCCCGAGATCTATCCCGCCAGGCGACACGAGGGTGTAGGTTAGAGACTGCGTGTCCTTTGGTTACGTATCAGGACATAACGGGGTACTATAAGTGCCAAAGAATGATATATCCCCCCGGTCATGCATCCCTAACCAAAGAGCAGGAGCACTGCCTCCGGCTCCTCCAAACAAATACGTTTCCTCATCCGCCAAAACTTCACTTGCTCCATCCCACTCAGTACTTCCAGCTGTGCAAATTTTGCGCTTCCCCGGGCACCCTGTACCATATGGTATGGGAGTGTTCGGCAAACCCCAAAATTCCAAGAATCGCGCGCCCTTCCAGTGAGCAGTGGGAGAAGGAGCTGTCCAGCTCCGGTCTCGATTCCCAGCTTAGGCTGGTGGAAAGGGCCGTAGCGGCAGGGGTCTCCAATGGGGTCCTGGAATGAGGGCCCCACACCACATTACGATGCTCCCAATAAAGTTTATCCTCCTCCTCCTCGCCACCATTTTGGCCCGAAATTGCCATTTCACTCCCACCCGACATAGAGGCCTCTATGATGAGTACAAGACAAAATACAGGTTTGGTACATTAGAAATACAGCTTTGTCCAGATAGCGAAGACAAAATTTATCGCAAACTTTGAACAAATAATGGACATATTGATTGATTGATTGATTGATTGATTGATTGATTGATTGATTGATTGATTGATTGATTGATTGATTATGCGGTTCAACGCGCCGACGCTACACAGGCGATGAAGCACGCCGTAGTGGAGGGCTCCGGATTAATTTTGACCATCTGGGGATCTTTAACGAATTGCGATATTAAAGGGACACTGAAGTGAATTTGTCAAGCTCCCGTTTTTGCTTGCACTGCGTAGACTGGCTCAAATTAGCACACTTTTCATCGTTTATCCGGTTGACAAATCGGTAATTATTTTACAAAGCGCGAAAGAAGAAAAACTACCATGCGCGGTTTGCGGCGGCCGCACCAACTAAAGCTGTGACGTTAGGAGGAGCCGCACCGTGATTGGACGATGCCCAAGGTGAGCAACCAAACAAGTTTAGGTTTCGGTTTCGGTTCTCCTCCTCCTCCTCCTGTAAAACACAACCGGTGGCGTTGTTGGATGGGCATTCTCAATAACTCAGTAATCATCGTACCGCGCTTCTGCCATGTTGTCACCTGTAAAAATGCATAAAGATAAGCCTCCCAGGACGGCTTGGAATCGTAGCATTCACTAGCCGAGGCCTACGCAGTGCATGGACGCCCTCCGCGTACCCGCAGACGCCCAAATGTCATGCGCTTTTCCCCCATATTTGGAGCTTGCCTCACTCATGAATGTACCGTAAAAAGCGTGTTCGCACCAGGCCAAGGGTCTGTTCATTCTGGCCTGTGCCTACTGCCCGCAAGCAGTCAGTGCTTATGGCAACAGCACGCCAACGAGAACTCGCTAGCGCGCCAGTGCCAGCCTGCGCGCGTTCTGTGAACTAGTTCGTGGAGCCATGAACGTTGCGGCCCAAAAAAAGGTGAACTCAATGTAGAACACATCGGCAGAAAACGAAAAAGTTAAATTACAAAAAAAAACAAAAAAAAACACGTACCCACGGGGACTCAACTCGTGAGTTGCAAAACACTTGCGGCAACATACCTAGCGCCTCAGAGCACTCGGCCACGGAACGGGCTGTCCTGACCTTGGTAATATAAGGTATATATTGGACAACAAGTTTACACTTTTATTTAGTTTTGGCATTTCAAGCAGCTTAGGTGACTATTTGTTGTATTGCGCTTGTGCAGTAAGCGTCCCCCGAGTTTCCACAATAGCTCAGGTCTAGCAATTGCATTTCGTAGACGGAAAAGCGTTCGCAGATGCGTAGTCGTGCTGCTGACCGCTGTGCTTGTTCGCCCAGCGCAAAAAAGTGCTTCCCGCACCCTATTTTTACGCTGTACGGTAAAAATATCAGTTGATTTTATTTCCTTAGTACCTATATTGACTTCGCTGACTCTTCTCCCGCCTTCAAGAGGCCTTATATTTTCCTACTGGCGTACCAGTCAGCGAAGCGTCGCATGTGCGCTTGTGTGAAGCGACCTTGACTTGGAGCTAGATACAGTGTACAAGCTAACCAAGTAAAGAAAGGCCCATTCTTCCATTCACAAACGTGTCCTGGCTTCGTTTCAACTGAGCGAACGAATTGCGACGACCCGTCGGCGGCCGGCGGACGAAACGCTGGGCCGACTGACTCTGTCTGAAGGCCGGGGAGCCGTGCAGTAGCGTAGCCAATTGCGAGCTCGGCTCCTCTCGACGTCACACGAAAACGCCGCAGAAAATAGGCGAGCGTAAAGAGAGGAGGACAGCATTTTCGAATTAATTTTTCTACTAAATAAAATGGCGTAAACGCGCCCAGAGTGGTCGTAACATGGCCTGGGGACTCCGGACTACAATTTGCGCAAGTAATCCCGCAATGTTTACATATCACTTCAGTGTCCCTTTAAAGAGAAAATAAGCAGTGGCTTAGCTCGGCTACGCCAGGATATGCGTAGCGTGAGCTAAGGTTCAACTGGTTATTCTTAGGTTTCCTGGTTCTCTAGGATTAGCTGATTATGATGCTTACTGCTGCTAAAACGATTTCCAATCCAATCCAATTCAATCCAGTCCAGTCCAGTCCAGTCCAGTCCAGTCCAGTCCAGTCCAGTCACTGCTCCTCGCGCGTGTGCAGCACGGCTCTCCAGGAGCCACGCGAAACGGCTATGAAGCGGCTCCGGCGCACCGTCAGACTTGGCTACTGCGCAACGGAGGCGCACAGCTGGGCACGCGCCGGCGCCAGTGTGTCTGCCGCGGCAATGCGTCCCTCCTGTTGGAATGACGTTACTGCGGCTCTGACGTAACTCCTCTGCAGACCCATTTCTCTGCACACCCGTATTCCAATTGGATTAAATTTCCAATCCAATAAAATCCAATTCAATCCAACCCAATGCTCCTCGCGCTTGCGCAAAATGGCCCTTCAAGGTCCACGCAAAACTGCTCAACCTCGGTCAGTGTAGCTTACGCTACAAAACACGTGAAACGGTTGGCGACTCCCTACCCGCTTTCCGGCAACTTTTCTATGACGTCACAGAATCTTGTTTGTACGACTGGCGGCCGCCGAACTAACCAATCGCTAAGACACATGACTGGACGATGGTAGTGGGGCCTCTAGTTATGCTTCACCGCATCACTTGAACACTAACGCGCAGTTAACACACTGAACAATATGCTTTTAGCGCAGGTCCATATGACGTCACCTCTGCGTGCGGCACGCCACTGTGGCGCGAAATTCGAAAGGTCTTCAATGCTTTTTGCGTTTTTTCGGCTAAAGAGGAGGAGGAGGTTGCGTTTTTTTCGGCTAAAGAAAAAAAAAACGTCTCTCGTGTCTGGAATGGAACTGAGGAAGTGAAGCCTAGTTCTTTCAAATCAAACACACTTGTATTTTAAGAAACGAAACGTCCGCCACTACTCGCCGCTTAGCAAAAATCACGACAAGGCGCTAGAAATTACTACGTGACTCCGACGAGCGGCGAATCACGCTCCGTCGACACGTTACCGCGGCCTGACTGCGGTAGGAGATAACTGTTTGCGCATCCGCGGCGGCGCGCACGCAAATCCTTGCTGCTCCTCAAAGCACAGACAGTTTATTTAAGGGCGACTAAAAAACGTTGCTTCCCCTCTTAAAGACGCACACCTTAACTCGAAAATTAGGGTGTCCGTCCGTCCGTCCGTCCGTCTGTCTGTCTGTCTGTCTGTCTGTCTGTCTGT
>NW_027526445.1:47314827-47334827 GCF_048455015.1 Haemaphysalis longicornis
CCTCGAGGGTGCGGCCTGTTGCGCTTATCTCCAGTTTTACGTCGCTCAGACTCACTAAGGCGGTCGAGAAAAGAAAAAGGTTCAGGTCGAGCTAAGGTTCGACTCTTTGATCCGCGGCGAGCTGAACACATTCCGTCGCATATGTGGCACACGGGTGGGTGGATGCGCGCACACCTACGAAAAAACAACAAAAAACGGGGCCGTTCTTGGAGACGGCTCCAGTCATTTTGATATGTGTTTCCCCGTAAAAAAATATCTTCCTATCGAAGCATTTGGGTGTCGAAGTGAAGCCCATTTTAAGGAGAACGGTGTAAGCTTGTTCTCTGTAAGCTCGATTTCCCGCCGAATTTTGCGTTGCTCAGTGAAGCTTGCAACTCGTAAAGGAATAAATATGTGGCACGGGCGTAAACGCGGCGGAGGGAGAGCGCCGACGACGATCGGGCCGCCAAGCCAATTATTCTGGACCGGGAATAACGCGAGGCTGATAACTGATTGCGGCGGCTAGACTAAAACGCTTCCTCGGCGCGAACGCGCGGTTTTAGTGGGAGTTTGTGGCCGACCGAAAACCCACGAATAGCTCTGCTGGTCACCCACCTTTGTAGAGTGCAATCGAACTGAAGTCATTTTTTTCCCCTTTGGTATTGTAAGATACCAAAGGGGAAAAGTATTATTGAAGTATCGAGCAGTATTATTGAAGTTGAAGATCATGTAGCGCGGCATGTAGATACAATAATGGCGCTGAGTTTGGGAGGCAGGCGAAAAGCCGTTTAACGGCTTTGCAGGTCCTGCTCCCGCTCTTAGTGACAAGGACTCTCGACCATGCGCAGCCTCCCAAATTTTTAATAATATAGCAGGAGCGACGACCGATCGACATGCCAGCGCCTTATCACGCACGGTGTTCACCGGCCAAACAGGCCAGAGTACGCGCATGCGCATAAAACTATCTCTTGGGGGAGTGTCGTCTGCTCCGCTGTTCTCCTCAGGACAACACACCCCCTGTTTTTTTCTTATCTTGCAAGGTCGTTTCGCTACCGCAAAAAAGTAGCTAAGCACCCTGGGGCACAAGTTTTCATTTTTACCAGATTTGTTATTCATCACATTATATCGCGCAGCGGCCTATAAGGCCATTCCGGCCATAAAATTAAGCGGTCCTGTTCTAGTTTTATTTATCTTTTCCGTGACATTCTCACGCTGAGTGGGGGCAAGTGACCCCCCAAAAAATCACACGCACATTTGATATGCGCATGCGCGTCAAATAACCACGGTTTCTCGTGAACAAAGTTATTCACATGGAGTGGCAGGGGGTGTACCCGTCTCAAGGAAACAGCGTAGCAGACGACACTCATACAGCCGATAGCCCTATGCGCGTGCGCGTACTCTCGCCTATTTCGCTGCTGAACACCGTGATGAGGCGCTGAAATGCCGATCGGTCGTCCCTCCCGCCATATCATTAAAAATTTGGGAGGCTCAAATATACCTGATATTTCCTTTGCGCTGAATGGTGTGAACTTGCACGAGCCATGGGCCAGCAGTTCAATACTCTGGAACGGGTTTGCCTGAAGTCACTTTGTGTTCAAGCATTGTTTCTTGGCGGGCGGGCGGTTGAATCGAGTGAAAGACGGAAAGACCAAGACTTGCGATTTTCGGTAGGCCATGAAACGGTGCCGTCCCTGAAGGAATAAAGCAGGCGGATGCCCGACCGGACGTGCAGGTTCACGAAATCGCTGCTTCTGTCCCAGACACGGCCGTCAGGGAGGAGATCCGCCACGCGACCAACACCTGGGCGGCGGAGCTGACCGACGGCGCCGTCAAGCGGGTCTTCGACGGCGAGACTGAAGAGGCCGCGCATGCGCAGTCCAAGGAAGCGGCTCCTCTGGCAGCAGAACCCCGGGTACGGCAAAGCGTCGCGCAATTGAAACCACCCAAAGCGGCTGTTGTATCCAGCTTTCTTCGAGTCGAAAGAATTAGCGACTTTTCTTTAACCGAACAAAACGGCAAGTACCAAAAAACAGGAGTGATGTAACCTCTGTCAGCGTTAAAAACATTTTTATCAATGTGTTCATTGCACGTGAGCACTCGAAAGTGATACCATCATGCGGAACACGTGAGCATTCGTGAGTGAAACCAGCCATGTTCCTCTGCGGTGACTGACGTTGGCGATGACGTCATAGAGAAATGGCCGAAATGTGGCTGGGGGTCTCTGCTGCTTCGTATCTGTTTTCTTTAATGTCTGGATTATTTGTGAGCAGTTTGCGATAAAAGTGGCACCCGTTTAATCGGGACAAGGCGGTATCTTTAATGAACAAAAATAGCAATTTTTTTTCGTATTACCACCGTTCGAGGACCAGTTCCGCGGGCTATCGCATACAAAACGGCGACCTATAAAACGGGCCGTATCTGTATGCAGGAAACTGCAGGGTTCCTAGGTATTCCTCGTTATCACAGCGGCATGCTCAATTACGTTAAGCCCACCGCCATTAAACCTTTCTTCGGCCGCGCTTCGCAAGGAATCGCTTGTATGTATCGGCCACACCATGCAATCAATCCTAATCTACTGCCTTACCTGGAGGGCCACAAGTTAGCATTTTACTAAGGAGCACCGGAAAACGAACTGGAGACTCGCTAACGCGTAAAGGGATGTGCAACGATAACCTCCTCACGCTGTATATACAGCCATGGTAGTATCCCCTTTTATTGGGCATAACTCGATCCGTGAGGCTCTTCCGACTACACACCGCGCAACTGGTAGCGCGCCCATTTCGCGCATGCAAATTTCAAATTGCGCGCCCACCTCCCATCATGCAATGCGCCGAACGCACCGCCTTTAAAGTATGAAACTCTATGCACAGGGGTACATACATCCCGACGGCCCATAACCCGCCTGTAACACGTGAGGCACCGGTTTATGCATGGGAATAGGCTTGGGCGCGCGTTCTTTGTGCGTGAAAAAGAAAAATCGTTTTATGCCAAAAGTTATACGTCCGATTACTTGGATATGTATATTGAGTGTATTAGTTCTCAATAAGCACCCTTTTATGATTAACCTGCAGTGTGTATCTTGTCCCGCTATCTCCTTTGTGTAAGCGTTTTCTAAGGCTGGGTGGACGGCCGCGGAGCTGGAGGGGAACAGCGTGTCGTTTTTCGACGACCTTTGCAGCGACGCGAGCTGATGTGTAATAAATTTGTTTTTCCGAGTACATCGGTCCCAACAGGGCCGCCACCAAACTCTTCTACCATTTTTCAATATCTGTAGATTCTCAGATAAAGGTTCCTCAAAGATTTTCTGCAGTGCGATTCGCGTCGGCTAGCGTCACTAAATAAAGGCCTAGCGTCGGCCATGCAAATACGTTCGCACCGCCCTCTCTTTGTTCGCTTTCCAAGCGCCTGCGTGCCTAGTTTCCTCCGGATCCTCGCGCTGGCGGTTCAATTTCACATTGCTTCTGACATCGCAACGCGGTGGCAGGGTGAAGTCCCGCGTACAGTTTCACTGGTCGTTCACCTTCGCGGCGTGGGTGGCAAATTCATGATTATTTTAGATGCGTCGCTGAGAGCATCTCTTGTCGGCGGCCCTGTCCTTCCTGCGTGCGTCCATTGTTGTTGTCCGCGTGCGTCCGTTGTTGTTGTCCGCAGCCACTCTCCCCCTCTCCTCTCCGATAGCGAACACTCTCTCGCAAGAGGCATTGGATTGGATTCGATTGGCTTGGCTTGGCTTGGATTGGATTGGATTGGATTTGGATTTGATTGGATTTTGTTGCGTCATAGCCGCGGCACTCTCTCTCTCCGTGGTCTCCTCTCCTTCGGGCGCGCTGCGCATATAACCGGTGTGCCGCTCACCACCGTCAGCGTCGCATCACACCACACTCTAAACTTTTTTTCCTCCCATATACTCCATAGAGGTTCTTTTTCGCCTGTCCTCTAGTGGTCCTCCTTGTAGGAGTTTTTTTACTACATGGAACAGGGAGGTTTTGTTTACCTCCTCAAAACAGGGAGTTTTTAGGTTATAGAAAGGAGGTATTTAGGGAGTGTTAAGAAATGTTCGGGAGAATTTAAGGAGGTCAAAATGGAGTATTCTTTACTTCCTGAAGGGCGTTTTTAAGTGATGTTTATGGAATTTTTAGGCGGTTGAATAGGAGCCTTTTATGGCTCCCTTTGGAAGTACTTATGTTCGTTTAGGGGCGTTTTTAGGAGGTTCAAGGGAAGCATTTACTTCTTTTAAATGGAGTTTGACGAAAGCTTGGGGAGTTTTGTGGGTCTTCCGAAAGGAGGTTTTCAAGGCCACAAGGGAGAATTTCTAGTTCCCTGCGGGAGTACTGATTTCACACGGTTTTTCTCGATTTCAGGTTTATTTCAAACGAACTTTCGCAGACAAGTTTACAAAGAACATGGTGTACACACGGAGGTTCCGAAATAAATACGTATGGCGACCTCATATTAGAAATCACAAATGGTACATTGCTAAATAACACGCCAGTTAGGAATTGAAGACAGCAATACGATGCTAGTTGAACAAAACGTAGAAACAATATTACTACAAGAACTGGAAATACGCGAAAAACAAAGATAGGCACAAACACAACCGCATGGTAAGTGAAATCATTATAGAATACTAGAGGATCGAGAACGCGTCAGTACTTATCAGAACTTATCAGTACGCATCAGCGCTCAGTACACAGTGAAAAAAATGGCTGCAGTGGTTTACAACAACAAAAAAAAATTCAGTAGGTGGTGAAATGAGCGAGAGCTGCCTGCTAGTTGAACAAATTGTAGAAACAATAATAATACAAGAACTGGAAATACTTGAAAAACAGATAGGCACAAACACAACCGCATGGTAAATGAAATCATTATATAATACTAGAGGATCGAGAACCCGTCAGTATTTATCAGAACTTATCAGTACACATCAGTACTAAGTTCACAAAGTGAAGAAAAAATGGTTGCAGTGGTTTACAACAACAAAACAATTTTTCAATTTGTCGTGAAATAAGCGAGAGCTGTGCAACGATTTGATATTGAAAGGTAACAAGCATTTTGTAGGTGGTAAAGGCACAAGAGATAAATGATGTAGGAGACAGACTGCAGTGAGATGGCTATGGATAAATGAGTAATATAAAGAACGAAAAAATATGCTGCGGAAAATACCAGTGCGTTTTGATAAAGACACAAATGCGCCAAGAAAAGTGACCGAGTCTGACGGGTTAATTGCAATGATATAGAACAGAATGGGTGGTATCGCGACAGCTTCTTTAGAGTGAGAACAAAAAGCCATGAAATTGGTGTTTTTCGGATAATTTTTAGTTGATTCATTTCGCACCAGTTGCCAATATTATTTAGATAATTGTTTCAAGTTAAATTAGTTTGTTAATATTATTGCTTCACTGAAAGATAGCTGTATTATGAGCATACAGAACGGCCCATCAAATATCCCGAGTGAAGCTGTATTATGAGCATACAGAACGGCCCATCAAATATCCCGTTTTCAGTAAAAAAAATAAAAAAGAAAAAGTCAGAAATATAATACGGAATTCTTTTTGACTACTATCCAATGATTACAGGATTGAAAACAAATATTAGTGAGCGATATTGATGCGATAAAAGTTTATTAGTTCTAAATCCTTCACACGTGGTTTGGCGCAGGCAAGGTCCAAAAAGCCATGTTCCACAAACGTTAGAGCTCTGTGTGCCTTCTTGGGATATTGAATGTTGAAAATCCAGAACGATGCAAACAGACTACACAGTCCTCCCAGTAAAGATGATGCAGTCAAGACACGCTGGCCATCGATGTGGAGGCTAACTTCCCCGTTCACGGAATGCAGGCAGGGAGTCAGAGGAACATCTGCCTGAAAAAGCAAAAAAGAAAAAAAAATGCCCCACACGTAAAATTCAAAACAGACACTATGGTTAAATGAACTTAATTCGGTACAGTAATAAAATTGTAAGGCCAGGTTCCCTGCGAATTCCAGTACCTAAATTAGGAATGCAAAGGCTTCATAAAACCAAGTGCCAGTACATTAACCATCGTGGCTTTTGCAGCAATAAAAAAGATATTACTTCCGCACAATATACTCGAGCACAACTTTAACTGACAGTGAAGATAAAATGCAAGTCTCTGTAGGTTGATAGATTAGTTTTTGTTTTTGACTGAAAAACACTTTGGTATTGCATGATTTTGTTAACTGCTGTTTCTTGCTTTAAAGATGCCAGCTTGCATCTATTCAAGTGAGTGGGAACACAGTTAAAGATGCAAACCCTTACACTGCCTCTCCCCTACCATGGTGGCTCACTTTCTTAGAAAAAGTGGAGCTTTTGCGAGCTGGACGGCTGTTGCAAGCCGTGGCAATACTCACTTCTGCTGGAGGGGCCAACTTGGTTTCCGAATGCAGCCTTGCCTTGTACAGCACAGCCTATCCTGCCTTAAGATCTATGAAGTCATTCAACTCGATCATGTATCAGGATCTGCAGAAGAAAATCGTGTCAGCAAATAATGAATTCATGCCGGACAGGCACCCACTGTTTCAGTTACACTTGCAGATACCTCCACCTATTTCCCTCCTGGTGTTACATCCAAAGCTAATTTGTTACGGCTTGTCTCATCAAGTATGGTCATTTGTCATAACACAGCTAGTCATACAGGAAAGTCCTTCACTGGGTCAGAAAACACTTTCTTTTTTTACAGTAGTAATAAACTAGGCGACTCAGTCATCCGTATTCTGACACCTTAATATTCTGTGTCACCGAGCTGACAAGCGTGATTGGTGCATAAGGTCATTTGTAGCCGCAACCGTTACTACAGCCTCGTTAGCTAACGTAAACCTCGTTCATGGCACCAAATTACTTGTGATTGTATGGCAACAAAAAAAAAAACAGCTGAAATGGAAACGCTATTCTCGCAAACTTACCAACGCTGCATTCCACACACACCTGCCTTAGTTAATTTACCGTGATTGTAGAAGTTTCCGTCACGTAAAACCACAGTGCACTTTTTGGAGTTGCAAGCCCCGTGTCAAAATCGGGTGTCAGATGAATCGAGTAATTTTTGTGTATGGTCTTACTATTGATTATGACAAATTTATTACCAACAAAAGAAGAGTGTGTGCATTGTTCTTGTAAAAAAACGATATCCTTTTTTATACCCGGCAGACTTGTGTCATGCTACGGCAAACTCTGTTCTCTTCCATAAGGGCATGAATTTGTGTTTTTAATTACGTGGCCTTAGCTGGCGACTGACGGGCCCCGATTGTATACAGACCCCTCATTATCATCCGAAAGGGAATAAAAACATTTCGGTTTCGAACCACGTCGCCGTCGTGGTCCACACTATATGCATTTAATCGTTCGATAGGCTCATAGCATCTTTTACGCATGTCACCGTTTCCTTAATAGGGTACGCTGTTAGATGTGAAGAGTCGACTCAAGCGAGCAAACAACCCCACCGAATCTACAGGGCACAGTTTTCGAAGGGGGTGGCCGTCTGATCTGCGGCTCTCGACGACCAGAGCGCTAAGAATGAGTCAGAGCCTTGAAAGAAAACAACACAAAGACTTATATTTGGACAGGCAAGCCATCAGGAGCGTTAACAAATAGATATTAGAAAGTAGAGCAGTTAACTAAAAAGAACACGAGCAGTTCGATGCATATGAGAGACAGAGTCCCACAATATTCACCGACCGGGCCCGACGATGCACCGCTGTCGGAGGCGATTCGGCTACCTGAGTAACCGTCACGTTGCTTTAAAACGATGCCGCGCGCGACAAACGATTTCATATCAAATGCCCCGTTACAAACCGGCCTACAAAAGAATGCGAATGCATACCCCAAAAGCCACAAACAAGTACAATAAAACGAGTGTGCGCTTTTTTCTTTGCCCGTGCGTGTACGTGCTGTGTGCGGCACGGGTACTTCGCAGTTAACCCTATCCAAACGTTTGACAAACGCATCGACTGATGAAAGAGCACTTACCAGCGAGCTGTCCACAGCTGTCGCCGTATCCAAATGTTGTTAGCGGCCGTTCGTCGTGTGACAGGGGCACATAAAAATCTTTCCACCAAATGGCACTACTAGTCCTTCTCAAATAAGAAAAAATGATGGCCCAAGGCGAGGCGCTTGAAGCTCTGGCCGCACCAAGTCACCGGCCGCGCTGCGTTGATAAGCACGGAGGCTGTTTACATCCGGGCAGCAAGTCGTGCCGCCAGGGCAAGTTGAGTCGCTGCAGTCGGGTGCGTTGGCGCGCTGGCACGAGAATTTAAATTGTCTATATATGCGCAAGCAAGCGAAGCAGTTGAACATTGCAATTGTTTGCAACGGCGAGAACTGTCTCTTTGTTAGCAGCAGAGTTTGACAACACCTACCGTCAAAATAAACAGATTGAAACAACACGGCCGCACTGTCTGCTTGTGATCGCGCTGGCTGAAGCATCTATACGGGTATACGTACGGTATCGGTTTTGTAGCTGCATGCAACTGTCACGTCCTGCTTTCTCGTTCTAATTAGCATTAGTCCACGGTTGAAGTGCTGACACACGGAAACAACACAAGACTAACATGGCGACCGCCCGCTTGAGATGATTACCCCAGATGGGGAGTTTATTGTGGACGTGGTTGTTTACAAGGGACCGAACGCCATCTCACAAATGGTGTTATGTCGTTCTAAATCCTCCCTTTTGCTACACGGATGGGCAGCGGTACTACCATGGAGGTTCATCCACTTGTTTAGACCATGCCTAGGGAGTACATTTTTTGCTATAAGTACTTTTTAGGGCACATTACTTGATTAAAACTCCATTTCCGGCTAGTTTGCGTTTACAGTGCAGGGTTCCCGCGAGGGGAGGTGGGCGTAATTTTTATATAGCGGTCACGGAGGAGTTGCTATTGTTTTACCAACGCTGCATTTATTAACACAGGAGGCGTTGGTTTTACATTCAGCCACATTCAGCTGTTGTGTGTAAGGTTGGCTTTCGTTCATTATTCCCAAGCTTGCGGAGAAGCATGCTTTACGGGGCGTCCAACAAGCACACCAGTGCGAATCTCTGGGACGTCAGTCGCAAACAGCTGTCGGTGTAAAATACAACGACGGTCAGCACAATGAACTCTCCCGTCCGACGGAGATTTTCGCACAGAATGAGTAGTTGCGATCCCGTTATGTTACTCCCGAGTCTATGTAAGGGCTCAAAGGTTAACGCCGCGGCGGATGTGTTGAATGGAACTAGAATGGCTGCAGCCACCGCCACCGCATCTGGGGCTCCAGATGGTACCAGGGCACTCTAGACGAAACCAGTCAGGCGCATCAGGAAGTATGGTCCCTAGACGGCCGTTATCAGGGGCGGTATTCCCGTGTTTTGTCCCTTTTGTGTCCCTTTCAAAAGTGTCCTTTTTGAGCGAGCCCTGATTGGCTAAAAGCGAACACCCGGATGTGACGCCTTACAAGCACGGCGGAGCTATAAGCCGTGGCTACTCGGAGCAGACGATTTGGAGCAGACGATTTTTCGTCGCCTTATTGTTGGTTCGTTCGCGGAACAAAAAAACACATAAAAGATACTCTGATACGGTTTCACTTCTTTTAAATGCGTTTGCAAGAACAGTTACGGTATTTGAATCAAAGGCCCACTGCTTAACCGGAAGTACGTCATGATGAAAGGGACGCAAAAGGGACGTTTTCAAAGGGGACAGTTACGAGAATACCGCCCCAGGTTCCTCCTGGTGGAAGCAGATTATGTGGGTACGAGGGAAATCAGTCGCTGCAATCGCGCGCTGTCGTGGGCTTCGCCATACCAGCTATGGCAACGGTCCCCGCCTTGGCTAGTGACACGGCTTCTTTACGCTTTCAAAGCCGAAATCAACAAAAAGGGACAGCATTTCTTGTCTTGCGTGAAACTGCTCAATAATCCCTCGCAATTAAAGGTCTCTTCGATTTGGCTGCACTTTGTGCACTAGTTCACAAAAATGTCGCGCAAGTGCAGCGCCAGTTCTTTCAGTGCGAGTGCAGCCGTACACTAGCGCTTTCCGGGCAGCGGCCGAGTGGAGAGCAAAAATGCACAAACGTCGTCTGCTGCGGTCCATGTTTGCGCACTCGCGTTTTTTTTTTCTTTTTTTCAAAATGGCGTCACCCTGCACTCACCTTGTGTTTCGTACACAAAAGCACTATCTTGTTGCACGTGACGACCATTCTTGTCTAAAACGGGAAACGCTGTTGTTTCTACTCCGTTTACTGACACGAGTATCATGCTGGAGCCGTCTGCTACGATGCGCACCAAAAAACGCGCCAAAGCACGCTGCACCTTGCACGAGACGAGAACTCGCACAGAGGATAGTGCAGAAGTGTAGAAGAACTCGTGCAGCAAGCGTCAAATCGAGGGCCGAAGTGCACATAGAAGAGCAGGTGGCGCTAGCTGCACTGGCAAATCAAGTGCGGGAGTGCTGCACCGCCTCAACTGGTGCAGAAAGTGTAGACAAATCGAGGAGACCACAAGTCTTTTGGAGCTCCTGCTTCGTATTAATAAAAGAACTTTAAATAATTGTACACAATAGTATTGGTGTTTTTTTAACACCAAAAGACAACTTTTGGGCTTGTGGAACGACGAGTGGAACGTTCCCACGGGCTACACGAGAGCACACTCGCTGAAGCGGGGATCGACTAGACGCCAGAGCCAAATTTCCCTATATCAGTATGAAACCTTGGTGGGTACCATGGGCGCGGTCGCGGTCCTCATTAGCTGGTGCCGCCGAACCCGTTCGTAGCTTTACTAGTACAGTAAAAGCTCGTTAATTCGAACTCCAAGGAACCCATAAAGCTGTTCGAATTAAGCGGAGTTCGAAATAGAAGGCGGCCGCTCGAATGAATGGACATCGAGCCACACTGCGCGGAAGAACACAAAGAAGCCATCTCTCGACCCGTTATCGCGAATTAGGCGCCACTCCGCACTTGTTGCGCACGCCACGGGATCGCAGGTCGAGTGACCAGCGACAACGGCACAAAGAAAAGCGCCGTTGCAGCGAACTCAGCTATCGCAGCACCGTAGCGAGCGCGCTATACGCTGTTGCTCGTCTGTTTCGTTGTGTTGCATCTGTAGTAAATTCGGTTTCGCTTGGATTTGCAACACACTGTAGTCACTCTGGGCAGACTTTTTCTGCGAGGAGCGATGGAAAGCAGGGGATCCCAGTTCGAATTGGCCGTTCCGGATACTGACGCGTTCGCATTAGTTATAGCCGATCGGAGAACCGGTACCGGTACGGCACCCGGTAGGCGACCGCCGTTACTGCGCATGCGCAGAGGCGGAAAAACTGGTTGTGCGCGCGCGCAGGTGTACCGGGTACCGTTCCGGGACCGGTTCTCCGATCTGCTAATACTCTCTATTGGGAGCTTTCCCCCGTTGCAGTATACATGGCTGTGACGGCGGGACTGGTTTGAATTAACCGGGAGTTAGAAGTAAGCGAGTTTTACCTGCGGGGTACAGGGTGGCGGCGCGTGCCTGGTGAACCTGGTGCACGTGTGCGGCCGCTGGCAGGAAGGATTCTCGCAGGCGGGCGAGCAGCCCTTCTACGCGCAGCCCGAGCGCTCCAAGATGGTGGCCATGATGAGCAAGGCGGGCGACTTCCCGTACGCGCGCGACACCGCCTTCTCCTGCCTGCGCCTCTTCTACGACTGCCACGCGGTCGACGTGGCGCTCTTCCTGCCCACGCTCAGGGCCGGCCTGCACGAGATGCTGCCGGCACTCGGCTGCTGGAAGGACGTGCGCGCAGCCCTCGACAGGACAGCCTGGACCAGCGAGGTGACCGTCACGCTGCCCAAGGTACAGCACCTTCCCTTCCGCCGCGGCGGCCGAATGTGTTTACGACTGTGCGAGAAAACGCGCCTCCCGGTTTTCCACTGATCAGTATCCTGGAGCTTATCGAGATACGCTTAGCGCACCGCATCCGGAAGGGATAACCACTCCCCTAGCGACACGCACACTCGAAGCTCTGTACAGCTGTTTATTTGAGCTTCTTGTCATTGATTTGATGCCACTGTCATCATACTGGCCTGATTTTTACTGGGGAGCAGTCTATGTCTAACCCGCTGGTTTTCATTCCGGCGAAGCCGCTTTACGCGTTGCTGCTCTGGGGCTGCTCCTTGCCATTCGCCGATTCCTCTTTCGCGGCTGTTATTCCCCCCCGAACCCACCCCTGTGTCCTTCACAAGTTCGCAATCGGCACTATTATCAGATGGTTGCGAAGAAACAATAGAAGCGCAAATGCACGCAAAAAAAAAAAAACGAAAGCCGCTGATGACGCATATGTAGCCGCAGCCGTTTCCGCCTCAAATTCCACGTTGTCGAGTTGCTGCGAATCCCTGCGTATGAAGAGCAACTTGCCCGCTTAAAATTCCGACGTCAGCGCACAATTCTTCCGCTTGAAAGGCTTCCCGAGCGACATTTTCGCCTGTGTATTTCACGCCTAAGCACGCGCCCAGCAGCGCTTGCAGGGGCGGAAGAAGGGGAGCGTGCACGCACAGCGAGTAATAATGCGCCTGTCGGTGACATGCCCATTGTGCTGGTTTGAGATTTAAACGTGATGGCCCAGTGCGCCGTGTCAGCTGTCCTCCGTGACCGAGCGGTTCGGGTCTGGGTTGGTTCCTACGACAGGGGTGGGGGTGCAGACGTCCATATGTTTGTCGGCTAGAATAAAGCTCGAGGCCTTCCGGGTTTGTACTCGCTATGGGACGGACGTATGCCGTTCACTTGGAAGGGGAAGGGCGGGAATTGAAGATGTGTCAACCCGAACAGAAGCGCGAATGGGCGCGAAAACAACGGAAAGCCACTGCCGCCACCCTTACCGTCCCAAGTTCCGGCTCGTCGAGTAGCTGCAAATCCTTCCCGCATGAACAGAAATTGTCCGATTAGAACGCTGGAGTGAGACAGTAGTACTTGTTAAGTTTAAAATGCTTTCGGATCGACATTGTCGACTTTCACTTCTAAGCACGCGCACATAGCCGGTTTATGCGCGCAGGGATTTGGAGTGGAGGGAGGAGGGCGTGCACGCGCAGCTGAAGGTTTCACGTTTCCAGTGATGGCATGACGGCTGTGCTGGCGGGAGGTTTAAACGTAGCCGTCAAACGGCCCAATGCGACCTGCCCGGTGTCCTCGGTGGTCGAGCGTATCGGGTTGGTGTTACACCAACGCTATAGCGAAACAGACAGCTCCACGTTTGTCCATCAAAATTAAGGTGAGGTCCGTCCAGGTTTCTCTCAGCAAATCGGACAGGGAGTATGCTCAGTCGCAAATTACAAACAGAGGCGTTTTGTTTCGTGCACTCTGTGGACTGCGACCAGCTTCGCACGTCATCCTTCTTCACAGAGCGGAAGGGTACATTTTTTCACACGTGGCGGAAGGACATGGAGACATCTTATACAAGGATCCTAATACGGCTTGGCTGTACAAAAATATCAACCAGATTAAGAGTATGGGGCCGGAATGAGAAAATGGCACTTCCACGTCGAAGCTGAATCTTGTGCTGATGCTGTGGTGAAGTGGAATGACTTTTAACGCGTGAGCGCCATCTGTGTCACTCGCCGAAAACCCGTCCTGAGTGCGCGCAGTCAACCTGAGCGAAAGAATGCCGTGCCAGCAAGGACGAGGAGCACCCGCCTCCGTAGATAGGTAAGGTCGGCGCATGCGCAGAGGGGCCCGAAGCTGAGCGGGAAAATACAATACCAGGAAGAAAGAAGGGCGCGCCTTTCTTGTCGACAGACACGTCCCTGGCGCCGAGCTGCACCGCTTCGCCCGGCTGTCTCCGTTCGATACTGTATGTAAAGGCGCAACCACATGCGACGTTTTGGTCGCGTTTGGAGACCGTCCGCGGCGACGGGCGTTCAGCGCCCGCCACCAAATACACAGCAGCGCGCTCGGAGCGCCGGTGTCTGCGCATCCCAGATGTTCGGTCCGTTTTCGGCGTCTGCGCCGGATGTTGCTATCCTCAATTTCCGGTCCCCCTCCGCACGCAACATGGCGGCTCTTTAGTACTTTATTTAATAGAACATCAATTTAACGTGTTTTGTTTGTTGAAGTTTTGATTATTCTTCAGTTTATTATGAATGACTTAAACAGAACGATGCTGCATCTACCAAAGTAAGTCTGGCAACTTGGATCGGAGAAGCGCTGTTCGCACTTCTCTTGTGGTTGCTCGCCCTCTCCAACGCCCGTTCCGCGTCGGCGCCAGGCGCTGCAGACGGCCGCAAGACGCGACCAAAACGTTGCATGTGGTTTCGCCTTTACGATTAGACACGAGGTGCTTAGGCGTTGCTGCATGCGCGCGAGATACGCCAGCTTGCACTGCGGAGAAGTTACGTATGTGGCGGCGAAGCCAGCTCATCGAACACGTTTCCTCAAGTGGGAGCAGCGCTGTCACGCGGGCCCTCGGGCCGGTGAGTCACAGTCAGCTGGTGAGTGACCCGGTTCAAACTGTCTCAGCCGATACGTGTTCGAGCAAGCCCTTGCAAAGACGGCCGTTGGGTCGACTACCCCTTCCACGCCCTCTCTCCGTCACGGCGTGCACCGGCATCTATCACAGGGCCTATGGAAAGTGTTGTGTATTCGTACAGGTGCCGTCAGAAGTAATTGGAGCACGGGAGCTGTGGCCGAACTAAGGTCCCAGGCCGAACCGTATCGGAGCGCCGTGTAGCTGCACCGGCGGTAAACGAAAGGACGAGAACACGCATGCGCGCCTGCCGACGGCGATAGCCCATCTATACCTCGAAAACCACTTCTTTTAACCTAACTTCGAACATTGTTCGCAGCATACTGGTCTTGGCGATGGCGCTGATAGCAGAGTTGCATCTCCCAACGCCTCTGGCGCACTTCCAGCGCACGCGACCTGCCGAAAAAACGGCACGATATCAAAGGAAACTGCAGTGACAGTTTTTCTTTCAAGTATTTTTAGGGGTGTTCGCTATCAGCGCCATCGCCGAGACCAGTATACTGCGAACAATGTTCGAAGCTAGGTTAAAAGAAGTGGTTTTCGAGGTATAGATGGGCTATCGCCGTCGGCAGGCGCGCATGCGTGTTCTCGTCCTTTCGTTTACCGCCGGTGCAGCTACACGGCGCTCCGATACAGTTCGGCCACAGCTCCCGTGCTCCAATTACTTTTGACGGCACCTGTACTTTTGGTGCCGTGCGCAACACACCGAATGCCTGTTTTGACTGTTGCATTGGAGACTATAAATCGGTCCTCTTTCTCATCGAAGGTCAGTGCGTGCTGAACCACCATGAAGAACGTTTCTGTGCCCGTTCAAGCTGTTATGTAGTAAGCACGCCAATGTGCAGCTACCTGTAGTGCTGCTGTTCTCTACTCGCCATGCATTAAACAATTAAGTTTGGCTCTCACCTCTTTGTCGTCGGCACGGAGGCAACTCCCCTAATCTGCCACGACGGGACGGGTCGTAGTCGTACGGCTTCTAGCTCCATGTAACAACGTGCGGTGTAGGCGTGTAGTGGCGCTAGCGTAAGCATAGATGATGCAGGACCGTCAGGTGATGGTGCGGCGGAACACAGTGCACCAAGATTAAATACGAAAACTTAGCGTCGTTTTATTCCATTTGTTAACACTTACTGCTGCGTTTTGGTTAGCTCACTGAATTGTCGTTTGACTGAGTTACACACCTTCATCGTCCTTTAACTTTTTAAACAGTCCACACAGCCGCAATGTGCGCCAATGAAGCTGTATATATCTTAACATGAAACATATTGTGTGCTGTGTGATTGTGTTTGCTGATTCGTTTACGCATAACCACCTTGAACACAACTATAACCTCACTAAACCAAGCATAATTTACTACACGAAGCGGCGCTAGCTGACTTTTTTTACCTCTCCTCTTTACCATGCATAAGCGCCGGCCCTGCATGTGCACCATTTCCGCAGGTCTGCTTTTGCCTCACTGTACACGAATAACCGATCGGCGCATTCAACGGCCCTAATATGACGCAGAATGAGGCGCGACATACGAGTTGGTTTAAAGACAGGATTTCTGCTGCGACACCACGCAGTGCAGAACTAAATGATTGCATTGCGTAGTACCGCAGCGTACACCAGAGTTTCTCCATTTCGGGCATACTTTCTGGGCCCATTCGGTTGCAATGAACGGTCGTTCGGGTGCCTACTGATAAAGTGGACGCTGAAGTGTGCGTTTTATGTTCAGTGTATAATCCTTACAGCGGCGTGCAGCTATATGGCTTTATATCGCAACACGAGATGAAATGGGTGAATGGGTGAAAGTAGTATTCATTAGCGCGTTCGACTTTTATTCACAATCATGATACAAAAGCAGGGACAGTTTTAACAGAGTGAATTTTTCTCTCAAGCTCTTTCTCACTCGTTAAGCCAAGCTATACACATAAGTGGGCTTCCCAAAGTTCCCACAGCTCCCCCGCATTTCTCACGTTGGAACTGCAGGCGCTGTTGGAGTCACCGGCTCTAGACCTGCGCAAGTCCCAGAAGAACTTGGCCCTGAGCCAGAAACCCTCGCCCACAGGCGCCCCTCCTTTGCAGTCGCAGTCCAAGCCTAGCGTGTCCGGCGAGCGGCAGGCAAGAGCGAGCCTGGAGGCTATTCCGGCTTCCACGGGGACGGAGCTATCTGACTCCAGCTTCAAGTCCGCCCAAGGAACCATGTCGGACCTGCAGAGGTCCTCCAGCGACGGCAGCGCCGCCGCGTCCATCGGCAGCCCGTGGCCGCACGACGTGTTCCACAAGGCGACCTTCGACATGGCCGTGGGCGGCGGCCGGTCTCCCGCCGGCTTCTCGGCGCTCCTCTCCCTCTGCACCATGATCCCGGCCAACAAGCCCGTCCGCTTCACCGTCGACAGGCCGTTCATGTTCGTCGTGCTCAAGGACGACCTCCTAGTGATGGTCGGCCTCATCAGGCACGTCCACGCCGGACAGAAGAAGAGGCCCGCCGATGCTTAAAACGCTTGCGGAGACTTCACTTCCGGGCACGTGGACGACGTGCACTGGCGCGACCTAGTCTTCGGACATGTAGGGGGTGTGTTCGACTGTCAGAGTGGGTCTTGTACAAACAGTAATTAAACGATCGTTCAACGCAGAAGTTTGGGATAGTTGGCGAAACGACTTCGACGTGGTAAAAAGCGCGACAAGACGGGGAGAAGGGGCACTTACACAGGACCAGCGCTCGTCCCGCGAAAGTGTCCCTCCTGGCATCTCCGTCGTGTCGCGCTTTTTACCACGTCGAAGTCGTAAGGGATCCTTGCTGCGCAATTTCAGCAATATGTCGCCGCTTCGCCGTAGTAGACCACCCAGAAGGGACACACTAAACATTCATAATACACCCTCCTAATATCGCGAGCCATGTAGGAAATGTTGAAACGATTATGTAGTGTAGAGTCTCGAGAAGTCGTCAGTAATATTTTCCTGTTATTACTTTTTTGTTAGTGCAGCATCCTGCCAGTGTAGAAATAGTCGATTGTGAAAAAGGAAGCTTCAAATTGGTCCTTGTCACGTCTGTTCGGGAAAGATGTAGGCGTATATACGTACCGAGTAAGGTCTCTGATATTACAAAACAAAACAAAAAAAGTTCTAATTCGGGTTTTGCGCGCTGAAGGTGCAATTGGGCTGTGAGGCACACCGTAGAGTAGAACTGCGTATTAATATGAACCCCTCAGACATTTCATGATCATCATCATCAGCAGCAGCAGCCTTCTAAACCCTTTTTTAAAAAATCCGTGTTACCCCCACCCCCGAAGAAAAAAGAAGAATAAAGCGCGTAACAATACCCGCTCCAGCAAGGCTATATGGCAGGTTTAAAGCCAATATAAAACAAATGAACGGGGCTAGAAGCCAAATTTCTTTTCTTAAAGAAAAGCCAATTTGTAGGGTAAAAACAAAAAAAACTACTTTCCACGTTTCATACGCTCGGGCAGCAGGTACATAAAGCGTAAGAAGAGAGTCGACAATCCAGGATGTGATTGAAAGTAAGGAAAAACGGATAGCAATATGTCTTAATTGTGAAGTGCAGCAGAAAAAATGTGGCTAACAGCGTGGACAAAAAGAAACAACCGGATAGGCAGCAGAGGAAAAAAACGAATACCGAAGGTGCTTCACTAATAAAAGTTCGCCACAAACGTCTATCTAGAAGTAGCTGTTCTAAAATGAAAGTCCGGTTGGGGTATTTCTGTTCACGAGAATACCTAACTGCAAGGCCCTGCTGGAACACCGCCCACATTATGTACACTATTTACAAAATACAAAAAAGAAGCACCATCGAGGCACTCTAAAGTTAATAAATAGGAAGTCACTGTGTCCAGCGCGAATAATGCAGGTATCACTGCCACGCACTGTCACATGGTACACACAATAAAAAAAATAAGAACGACACCACGCTGAAGAAAGGCATGAATTGTCCCAGGAAACAAGACTCCAGAGGGAAAACACGTGTTTCCTGCCATGTTAGAAGCCAGAAGAAAAAATTAGCAGTGGCTTTGCTCGGCTATGCCAGGATATACGTAGCGTGAACTAAGGTTCAGCTGGTTATTCTTGGTTTCCTGGTTGTCTAGGATTGGCTGATTGCCATGCCTACTGCTGCTAAAACGATTTCCAATCCAATCCAATCCAATCAAGTCCAGTCCGGTACAGTCTAGTCCAGTCCAGTCACTGCTCCTCGCGCATGCGCAGCACGGCTCTCCAGTAGCCACGCGAAACTGCTATCACGCGGCTCCGGCGCACCGTCTGACTTGGCTACTGCGCAACGAAGGCGCACAGCTGGGCACGCGCCGGCGCCAATGCGCCTGCCGCGGCTGTGACGTCACTCCTCTGGAATGCACAGACCGGCGAATGTGCAGACCCAATACGCTACACACCTGTACTCCAACTGGATTGGATTTCCAATATAATACAATCCAATTTAACCCAATCCTATCCAATCCAATGCTCCCCGCGCTTGCACAGCACGGCCCTTCAAGGTCCACGTGAAACTGCTCGACCTTGGCCAATGTAGCTTACGCTACAAAAAAAAAAAAAAGCGCGCACTGGCGAACCGCGCAGATCACAAGTGACATGCAGGGATGCACAGGCTTGTAGGTGGGAAGGCACCGATGAAATACCACTCGATACACACCGGCATCACACCTCGGGTAGGGAACGAGAAATGAAGTCTACGAGCTCGATTAAGAGCTGGATGGCTTGAGAATTATCCGATAGATGCCGAAGGTTTGCCGGTTCAAGCGGGGGCCGCACAAGGCGAAGCAGTCGTTAAATGTACGATGACGTTTTTGAACATTGCGTCAGATAGTGAGGGACGGAAGTACGTGGCAGCCGCGCCGCAAAAGCACCGGCAGTCCGGCGTAAATTCGAGACGTTAGAAAGAGTGAGGGAATCGGCCATGTCTAGTTATATATGGTGGGTGAGTTTCTTAGACGGCGGAAAAGAAGCAGGCAGATTGAGAACACTCGGCGTCCAGCGGAATAATTCTGTGTCACCGTTGTTTGTTGACCACGTCTCCTGCCACATTAGGCGACCTGCCTTCAATAGCGACGAGCGCACCATGTGTTTGAATATTTTCCCGCACACTGTTGGGAAATGACGATCCCAGGGCGGTCGCCAAGGTTGTGACTCGCATCCAGCTCGTCACCGACGTTGGGAATCGGCCATCCCACCGCTGTTGCGACTGGCCACCCGAGCGCAGTCACCGGCGTAGCGATGTCGCCTTGCTCCGTCCACTATCGACGCGGCGCAGAGCCGAGCGAAGAAGTTCTCGAGCCGACGAAAACTTAAAGTAACATTTATATACAGTATGTACAAGGTAAGCAAACGTTACATAACTCGCACAAAGGCGACAGCACCCCTTTCACTCGGTGTTTCCGAAGAGACTGGTGCCGGAGAGAAGCCGCCGAGGAATGCCGACGATGAGAGCCTCCGGGCTTCTTTTATAGCCCGGGAAGTTCGTTTTGGCCCCAAGAAGTTCGAAAAGCTCCAATCAGAGCTCTCGCTGCCTGAAGTTTGAATTCCGACGAATGGTAGCGAAGC
>NW_027526445.1:47339827-47361057 GCF_048455015.1 Haemaphysalis longicornis
CAATTCTCAAGTGCGAATATGCTATTATGAAGATAACCGTATACCACAGTAGTTCGTACGGTTCGTCCCGAGGTTGTCGCCTTAAAACGACTTAAAAAGAAAAAAAAAATGACCGCGTATCTGCTTCTTTTGTCGCAGATGTCGATGAAAGACGATAGTCGACATTTGCCAAGTAAATGCATTCCTTCGCTTTCCCGCTCACCTCTCATGCTGTTCCTCTCTCGTCGCGCTCCTCCCAAGGTAAACACGCTGGAGGTTTGATCAAGTGAATTTAAATTTACCGCGTTCCACTGCTCCAGACCGGGTGCCCTCGATGCCAGCGCTGCCGTACGGCGGAGACGCGCGTGAATCGAGGCGCCCTACTACAACGTTTGTAGAGCCACGTCGCCCTTCTCCACGTGCGTTCCAAGCGGAGCGTGGAAGCTATCTAGTGGAATCTCTCGTTGCTGTCGCCGTTTGATTTTTTAAATGCCGCCAGGTACTGCGGGAAACAGCAGGCTGTGACAATATTCTGCAGTTGATGTAGTATTTCATTTGCTATCGCTAAAACCAAGCACCCATTATTTTTTTTATAAAGGAACACTGTAAATATCACTTATGCACTAATCTTCTGTATTATGTTTGCGTAATGTCTTGTTCTTGTTCAACAATGTTGACAAGTACGAACGTTGACACCGGACTTTAACGTTTAGATTTAGCTGTGAGTATATAAGGCTGCAGTTGATGTAGTATGCCATTCGCTATCGCAAAAGCCAGGCATACGGGAATTTTTAACACGAAAGTGTTTTATGCCGGGGCCGGTCCACCAAGATCTGACATCACAATGACATCATAAGAAAAAAATCAGCAGTGGCTTAGCTCGGCTATGCCAGGAAATACGTAGCGTGAGCTAAGGTTCCGCTGTTTATTCTTAGGTTTCCTGGTTGTCTAGGATTAGCTGATTATCATGCTTACTGCTGCTAAAACGATTTCCAATTCAATCCAATTCAGTCCAGTCCAGTCAGGTCCAGTCACTTATCCTCCCGCATGAGCAGCACGTCTCTCCAGGAGCCACGCGAAACGGCTATCAAGCGGCTCCGGCGCAGCGTCAGACTTGGCTACTGCGCAACGTAGGCGCACAGCTGGGCACGCGCCGGCTCCAGTGCGTCTGCCACGGCTATGACGTCACTCCTCTGGAATGCGCAGACTGGCGAATGTGGAGACCCAATTCTCTACACACCCGTACTACAATTGGATTGGATTTCCAATACAATCCAATTTAATCCAATCCAATCAAAAACCAAGCCAAGCCAGTCTCATGCTATTCGCGCTTGCGCAGTACGGCCCTGCACGGCCAACGCGAAACTGCTCAACCTCGGCCAGTGTAGCTAACGCTACAAAACGTCTTTTGACGCGGCTGCGCCTGGATTTGAACCACGAACTCTTTCGCCGCAACGGGAGGTACGAAACGCGCTCCCTACTGCGTTATGAATGGACGCGTAAACAGGACGACAAATGCGCCTTATACCCACTCCTTCAGATGGTGCTGCCGTCTAGGATAGCCGAAGAGAAGTAGTGCAGCAGGACGCTAATGAACGCAAACAGTTGGCGCCACGATGCGAGCACTTACGTGTATAATAGCAGAGTAACCTGCGGAAAAGCCTGTAAGGCAACGACCCCGGAGTAAGATCGACGACGAATTACGAATGTCGCGCTTCTGGCACGGTCCGCTGCTCCTTTCGCTGCAGCGGACGGCGTTTTCACCAAAAAGATTCGCTGACAAACCGTTCGGTTTCGTTCGCACGTAGGGTTTGCGAGCGCCTGTGGTTTCAGTCGGATTTACGCAATGCTCCGACACGTGCAGTACAGTGTCTAACGTTGATGGGTCTAACGGTGTGCCATGCCGACCAAATATAAATGGCGACGTGCAAGTTCATATCGATCATATCGATGCACAATAAACATTCAACTGCTCCTGGGAAGGCACATTTCACTTTCGTGTTTTACCGGTTCCTATGGAAGAGGGACCAACCACGTTTTTTATAAAAGGAACACTGCAAATATCATTCATGTACTGATTTTCCGCCTTATGTTTGCGCAATGTTGTGTTCTTGTTCAACAATGTTGACAAATATGAACATTGTCACCGTACTTCAACGTTTGGATTTTGCTGTGGGTGTATACGACTATTGCGCAGCTCCTGTTGCCCTCTGTCCGGGTGGCTGAATCGGTTCACAGACGGACAGACTGGCATAAGGACAGACCAAAATTTCTGCGTTTATGTAGCCCAAGAAAGTCTATCGTCTTTAATAAAGGAGTGTGGAAACGCGCATGTGTACAATGTCGCCATCCAACCGCACCAGATGACACCTCCAGGTACGATAGAGAAGAGAGAAAGCGTTTATTAAACTGAAAATATTCACAAGGCGAAGTTTTGCCCCTCGACAGAGGGCACAGGTATCGCCGGGGAAGAAAAGAGCATTGAAGAAAAAAGAAAGGTAACGTATTGGATGTATTGTTCGGTGCCCCTACACTCTGTTCCCTCCCTTTTCCTCTCCGCGGAGAGATTCTGTACTTTCCCTCATTTCATTTGCTCCTTTATTTTTGCCGCGTGGTCTTTTGCCAGCTTTGGCATGCGGGTGAGCCCTTCCTACCTACACCACGTACAGGCGACTACAGCCACGGCATGGCGCGAAGTGACAATTTTGGGAACCACGAGCGGGTGATTGCACTACGTGGTGCAATAACGGGAAAATGTGGGGCCTCTGGGGGGCGACGGTCGGGACACCCTGCGCACCGGGACGTCACGTCGAAGGGGGGCAATCGAAAATCGGGCTCGGGCGTGATGTCAATTTCGCAGATGGCGCGAGAGCTGTCTCCTGTCTTCTTGATTTTTTTTTTACTTCCTCTATTACCTTGGCAGAGGATATATATGCGTTGTTCGGCGAGCGCAAGGGTCTTTTTCCGCGCGAAATCGCCAGCACGGCTTTTGCAGTATGTGCGCGCAACTAGGGCCGCCAGCGGAAACCAGCGCGCTAGCTACTTTGGGGCGTGACAATCGCCCGTGAAGTATTGCGTCCTTTCGTTTAAAGCGAAAGCACTACTATGCCATGTCTCGCACGGACATTCGTAGCGTCGCAATGACCTTGAGCCGCCGGAGCGTGATAGCCGCACGTGTGATTGCGGAGAGACGTCGCTGGCGCGCTCGTTCGGAGCCTCGCCGTTGCGGCACCACGCGAGCTTTGAACGGCTGCTGCTTCGCCGGCGCTCGATCGCTCAGCTTCCCCGTAGATAGCACGCCACCGCCGGAGTGTCAGGTGTGACCTGACTTTCACGAAACACTGTGCGCTTGTGCTTTGCAAAATACAGCCAACAGACATTTCGCTCATGATAACTATAGGTTTACAAGTGTTCAGACTGGCCAATTTTGCATGCACGGAGAACAGTCGAGAGCAGTCCTGGCCCGCGCTGACTAAACGAAAAACAAAAGAGTAGGTAACAACGACCAAACTTTCTCGGCACCTTACTGTGTATATTGTGGGAAATGAAATGTTCACAATGAATGAGTGCTACGTGGAGCCGGAGACCTTCACCAAGTAAGTCGTTCCAGAAACAACGAAGCTGTGGCGAGACTAGTCTGTGCGCAGTCGTTGAAATAGCTCCTCCTATGACAATAAAAAAGCTGGAGAAAACTGCACATAGAGCTGGTACTGAGAGAGGGAAGCATGTATACCCGCTAAGCGTCAATTTTGCGCAGCTGGTTCAACTACAAGGACAACCAAACTGGCGCAATCGGTTGCGGAGGGCAGTGCCATCATTTCGTGCAGCAGGTTTATGCCATGTTTACTCGCATAATGATCGCACCCCTGAAGTGCGTCGCCAGAATACGACTTTCTTTTATATCCCGCGCAGTGATCGCACCCTGAACTTGCCGCAGCCATATGTCGTATGTGGTCCAAGTCTAGCTAACGATGGTCGTGCTTACCTATGTTTCCTCTTCTGTTAAAGCGGACATGGCTACGTTATTGCCGCAGACTTGCCGATATTAGCGACATCGGTAAGCATGAGTTCGTTATTAGTGCGGAAGAAACTCTCACTAAATGCACATAATGTACTCACAAGAGAAAGAAAAAAACGCGCTCAGCTTTCTGCGTCGGCAGCCGTGTCTGTTTTGATGTCCCGCACTGCGCCAGCAGCAGCCACTTATAGTTCGACCTGTTCTAACCTCGCAGGAAATTCGTTCCGGCGCGTTCGGTAATTCATAAAAACGCTGCATTATGCGTCACTTTTCGATGCGGCTGGCGGTGGTGCGTGGAGTTTTTATTATGTTTTAATTTATTGTGGTTATTACGTTCATGAGACCGATCGTAAAAATTCTGACATCCAACTTACTTGTGTTTCCTGCGCTGAAACTTTTTTCGCAAAAAAATTTACCTCGCGTAATAAACGCGTCCCTAAATTTGCATCATATTTTTTGGGGGAAAAAGTGCGATAATTACACGAGTAAATACGGTACTAGTTCTCCAGCGTCGCGTCGGACGGTATCCGATGTAAAGACGGAAAAACAATCACCCCTTTCGAGTGACAAAAATGAAGCAGCTGATTTGCGATATGCACGCAAGGTGTAAGCTCCGCGAGATGTAATCGACTATTACCCAAAACTTTGAATCGCTTTTCAGTGAGTGAGATGATCGTCAATGCAATCCACTACTGTGTGTCAGTTACGTGTAGAGGACTACCACTCGTTGAGAAACTCTGTGCACGAGTATCGCCAGCTTTCCCAAAAAACTGCGGCTTCCAATCTAAACGCGAGACGAGAATCGGTCCGCCAGAGACAAATCGAATCGATCCGGTCGGGTCAATGCTTACTTTACAATTACTGCGCACCACAGGGCCGGCCGAAGAAAAGGAAAGAAAAAAGGAGAAAAACGAAAGAATGCCAGCGCCACCAATGTTCGGTGCGACGCCCGGGAGCCAATAACCTTCGCCCGGCACGGCCAGAGTGCGCCCGGATTCTATTTGTCGCCAGCGACGTGTAACAAACGAGCGCAGAAACGCGCCAGCAGTCAAAGTGCCACCTTATGTTTCATTTCAGGACAGACTGCGCGCAGTTGCAGCCGTGAAAGCTGTCTTGGCCGAGTCTTCGTTTGTGTGACAGGCCTCGGCGTGCCTAAGGCACTGCCGCAGGCGATAAAAAGAAAGTCGGGTGAAGAACGGTAGAAAATGAGCTTCATTTGCGCCTCAAATCCGTCGCGTAAATTTGCCTTAAAACAGACGACCACGCGTGGGGCTTTCACTGTCCCCCCACCCCCCTTCCCTCTCCGAAACCCTCCAGGATTAGGAAAGAACGAGGCCACTTTTTATTGGTCTGCTTGCGGACTGACTCGGGACATGGCCGTGTCGTGCTCTTGCAATTTCTTGCAATTTCTGCACATTTCTTTTTGTTCGCGCAAGTACAAAGCATTTTACTGCTTGTTTTTTTTAGAGGATACTGTATAAAAAATGGCTCTACTCCACGCTGTGAAGGTGGTTGGAAAGCAAAGATTTAAACGACACCCACAACAATTGCCCATGCGACGTCACTTGAATTCACCCACTTGGCTCTACAAAGAGTGAAATGAGAGATTATGCGAGCCATCACCTCCAATTGGCGGGGGCGGCGTCCCCGCCAATTGGAGGTGATAAGCGTATTCCCGGTCACGCAGCAGTAGTGAGCATACTTATACATCGGTCGGCAGATCGTCTAATTTGAAAGGCCTCGATAATTTCCCTTGTTGTTTTCTCTTTGTGTCTCGACAACACAGTGGTATCTTTAAAGACCACCTCCTTATCTGAGTGACACCCTTGCATTACCGCGTAAACCAATAGATTAGACTTGTGGGGACCGATGAGTGATTGCGTTTTTTGTTTCTGTTTATTCGTTGTAATAATTTACCGCCACGTGGGAGACGGATTTATGTATATTACTAGCGATTTCTTCAAAATAAACCAGTTGTGAGTGCAGCGCTGCCCTGTCTACTTCTCGTTCCTTTTTTGTGCTTTGTTTTTTTTTTTTCCGCGCTGATTTTCAATCGTGAACGTTCTTCACCAACTCGCCCAAATCACAGTCCTCTTGAATGGTCCTGCGTCCATGGTTGACGCGACGGAGGGCCTTAGGGAAACCCATGCATTCTCAACAGCTATAGCTTTTCAGATGGATTCCTCGTAGTGTCGATCTTGATTACATGTGTCGGTTAGGGCTGGAATGGCGTGACATTCGAACGAACGTACCTAAAGGCAAATGTCTTTCTGGAGCCAGGAATATACGTCGCATTCTACGGTAACCGAGATTTTCTGGATCAAGTCCTCCTGCACATTACGTTAGATCGCATTCACGAAATACTTGTCATGGAAGGTACGGGTGCCGTCATAAGTAATTCGAACAAGTATTTGTGAATATCACGAAATGCTTGTCTCACTGGCTTTTGTGCCAGCCGTTACCGGTTTACAGGAAGCTTTTTCTGTTAGGGACCGGGACTCCTTTAAACGCACACCAACTCAGCCAGGCAGTTTCCAGAAGGACAAATTCCGGTAAATTTACGAGAACGTGTTCAAACTACTTTTGACGGCCCCTGCACGTTACTAACTGTCGAGAAAGTGGTCGGTCTGGCGAACGACATCGGGCCGGTCCATAAAAATAATCCGTCGCCATCGGGTAGCGCGCGCCCCGGAGCTCGGGCCTCTTTTCGTACACCTCACACGCTTCTCCGGACTTACTCCGCCGCGCCAGCCGTGTGGCCAGTGCGGGTACCGATTAATCGACTCTACAACCGTACTGCCAAAAATGAAGGAGATGTTCCGCCAGAGTTGGTCACGTCCGAGGCGCCCGCAGGTAGGTGCTCCGACGACCTTCGCCCTCGTGCTCAACTCCCGGCGTCCCTCCCAGGAGATGGGCGAATCCAACTTTTGCTCCCCGGATGTTCAGCTCGATTACGAAAGCGATGATGAAATCCGAAACTCGTAGCTTAAGAGGAATTGAGACGTTTGCGGGCCCAGGTGAAAATTTTCGCGCAGAAGTAAGAAGACTTACCAGAACTGGCTGCAAAGGTTTGAAGGGGAAACGCAAGAATTCATCACGCAGGACCCAAGCGGTACACAGAAAAGCCGCACATAGACGAAAAAAAAAAAAAAAAAGGCCACGGAGGGTAAAAGGTATGGACGACGCTTCATTAGAGAAATTTGCCAAAGAGAAACGCGTGGGGGAAAAAAGCGCCGGTTTATCTGCGCCAGGTTCCGTCGTATGAAGCGGACCGCGTGCACCCGAGCGTCATATCATCGGAGTTTTAAAGACGATATTCTTTCTTGGGCTACTTAAACCCAGAAATTTTGGTCTGTCTGTATGTCTGTCCGTCTGTAACTCGATTCAGCCACCCGGCCAAAGTAAACTGCTCACTGCGCAATAGTCTTATATACTCACAGCCAAATGTAAACGTCTAAGCCTGGTTTATATGTTCATATATACTTGTCAACTTTGTTGAACAAGAACAAGACATTACGCAAATATAAGACAGGAAATTAGTACACAAGGGACATTTAAAGTGTTCATTTATTAAAAAAATTCATGGATGCTTGGTTTTTCGATAAAAAATTATATTCTACATCTACTGAAGAAAACCGCCGCCTCCTGGTGGCATATGAAAAATCACGCGGCAACAGCAACGAAAGGTTCCACTATATAGGCTCCACGTTCTGCTTGGAACGCTCGTGGTGCACGGCCACGCGGTTCTATAAACCTTGTAGTCGGCCGCCTCCATTCACGCGCGTCTCCGCCGTACTGCAGCGCTGGCATCGAGGACGCGGCCTGTAGCAGTGGAACACGGTAAATTCATGTCGCCTTGCGCAAACCTTTAGTGTATTTACCTTGGGATGAGCGCGACGGTACAGAAACAGCATGAAAGGTGAGCGGGAAAGCAAGGGGGGGGATTTCCTTGGCAAATGTCTACAAAGACTATCGTCTTTTGATGACATTTGCAACAAAAGGAGCAGATACACGGCCAATTTTTTAATGCATTGTTTCTAGGGGGAGATCGGCGGGACCGCAGTGATCCGTCGTAAGAAGCGGGTCGTCGTTACTCCGGGGGACGTATCACCGGGGTTCCACTGTAATTGCGAACTGGGAATATATGACGCAAGAGCATAATTAAATAAAGTGAGAGCAAACAAGGAAACAGAACGGCCACTCAGTTCGCCCGCCCACTTTGTTTTACGGCCACTACTGCTGAGTACGGGGACTCGAAATGACATCCAAGTTTCGCCCCGAGTGACATCCTATTTGCGCCCCGACCATCATTCAATTTAAGCCGTAAGGTGCATCTTGGTTGTTCCCTAAATAAAACGGCAACCCACGGCTCAAATCGAATTTCGATTGATTTTCTCTTGATGGTGGTGTGCGCACGGATGGACTCGGACGGACATTGGAAGGTCCTAAGGTACTCTGCACCGTTACAGGCGAGCAAGTAAGCCGTTTGACTCTCGGGTACTAACTCACGGTCGTAGCCCAGTGGGCAGGACAACTGACACCAACTCTGTCTGGTCTACCAGACACAGGCTCGAATCCTGCCGGTGCCTGTGGGATTTTTTGCGATTGTAAATGCTACGCGCATGGACGCGGACGGACATTGTGCGGTCCTAAGGTACTCCGCACCTAGAAAATTGCAAGTGTAGACCATCGATCAATTGGTGGCTCGGTGACTCCACGCAATCAGCAAGAATTAGGATTTCTGTGGAATAACTTAATGCAAGTAAGACAGACAAAACTTCGTGCCGGGTGCAGCTCCTCCCTTTCACCAATAGCATTAGGCAAGAACACAGCTGTTATTTTGTGTTAGAGCGCCGAATGCGCAGCAGACAGGCATGTATGCAGCCAGCCCGTTCAACTTCATCATCTTGTAAAAGCGGCTTCAACAGATCCCTGGCAAACACGCGTTTTCCATCAAACGGAAGCAAGCGTAATGTTACCACACTTTGTCCAAATGGAAGCTTTATTGCACTTACAAACCGTCCACTGATGGTGCCGTTTACTGCCAAGTATTTGCAGATTATAAGGACGCGGGAGCAAGTGCAACTTTCTTTAACAGTGTTATTGATGAGAGAAAAAATGAGCCGCACTACAGACAGTTCGCATGTTCCAGAACCGCAAGTACCTTGGATAACTAAGCAGACACCACTAAGCACGATGGCTGCTGACACTAACACAACTGACACAGAGGGAACGGTAGGGACGGCCTCACGAGGGCTCCAATGGACAACGCCAAACGATGACGGAGCTGATGGCTTGAACCCACCAGAAGCTCCCCCGGAGTGTGGGATGGCCGGCCCCGTAGAAGGAGGGCGTCACGGCACGTCTCCGTAGCTCGCAGCGTCGGCGCAACGCTTTCCCTCGCTTTTTACCTTTCCTTTAGCTCCTCGCAGCTCCCTCTGCTGTCTTTCAGGGTCCACTTGTGCGCGCACACCCAAGGAGCCGCTCAGCAATCGGACGGCCACAGCAGCGGACGTCTGTGGCCGGGACTTGAACGGCGTGAGGAATTCGCCGTAACGTCTCACCTTCACCCTGGACTGAACGCAGGCCTCGGAAATACGCCTCACCTTCACAAGCGGAGTGCGCAGGCCGAGGGCTTGTGTGGCCGCAAGCGGCGTGGAAAACACGGCTAGCGCGTGTGTATCATCCACCCGTTTTATCGTGAATTGGTGTTCGCTCGACGACAGCGCTGACTCGAGGTCTTCCGTCCCGAACTCGGCGGGAAAGTCGTACATCTCGAGAATGTGTGCGTACTTCGGTTGCGAGAGGGTGGGAGTAAGGTATTCGAACTTGGTGTAGTCGATCTCCACTTCAGGTGCCTTGTGTACCTCTGAAGACGCGGTGATACCTTCCGGAACTTTTGGAGCGACACATTCCTGAGAAGTGGGATTCCACGCGCGATCCGAATCAGCGTTCTTCTCTCGGCAGGTTGTTTCCCTTTTGTCACCGCCATCTTCATTAGAATGTGTGCGTTCAGAGCCCGACCGTACGGAATCCAGTGCAATTGCACACCGAGGCATCTCAGTTGGCGTACATGCCATTTTCTGGCGAGCACTGCCAACCTGGTCCAAGTGCGGCATCGCCTCGGCAGCATCGTCCGGTAGATTTTCCAGGCCTACCCCGTCACTACACCCGGCGTCATCTCCCCCTGAAAGCGGCGCACAGGTTTCCATCGCACTTTCCTTTGTACCAGTATTGGCGCTCGTTGGTGGCGCACCACGCCTCGTGAACCCTTCCCTTTCACCTGGGCCAGGAAGTCCCGCTCGATACGGCCCAAAGTTTGCATCTTCGCGGAGAATGTCGCCTCGGCGTTCTGCTGTACCATGTGAAGTCGTTGCCTCCGCTTGTGTAGGTGTCGATGGTGCGGCACTAGCGGAGGCCTCTGCTCTACGGCCTCTGGGGACGTACACTTGCCTGTCTGGACGCTTTGGTCGCTGCCGCTCTGGTTCGGCTGCTGCTGGCGCTGGCATCTTTCTGAATGCAGGTAGCCGGCGTCTGTGATGCTATGCGGAAGAGAATCCCGGCGAAGTCCTCCGTCTCTGCAAAGACACACAGCAACTTTGCACACCGATTCTTCTGCACAGTAACCGGGGCTAAATGCTGCAGCACCACGGCTTTCTTTCGGGAAACGCAACTCCGCGACGGGGAGCTGAAAAAGTCGCCAATCTTTTGCACAGCAAACTCGTGGGCGAGGAAACTGTGGTACTTTAGCAGCACTGGATACATTCCTTCAACATCACATTGGCATAAATTATGATGATGATGGTGACATTCCTTGGTGAATGGCACATACCCGATGACGGGAGCGGCTAATCAAAAATGTTTCTGGCGTACCTACAGAGCACTCCATAAAAATAATTTAAATGCGGTAGGGAAGCCTTCTTAACCCAAACAGAGCAAACAAGAAAGTCGACAAGTTAAAAAGGACTTCCGTAAGTTCCAAGCCTCGTTACCTTCTTCACAGATGACGGATCATTGGTTGGTTGGCGCGCTTGAACACAACTGATGATGATGGTGATCACTAGTGATGAATACACACCCAATCAGTGTACCGGGAATTAATCAGGGTAACAAAAAATTCTTGGCTGGGTACAGTGCAGGGACTGATGTTAATATAAAAGTGTAAAAAATTATAAGTCACGATGAAAGCGAAAAAAATTAAAATCGACAGAAGTAGGGCCAATAGTAAAATAATTATATTAGTAGCAGTAGTAGTGGTGCGGGTGGTGGTGGTTGTTGTGGGATCAGGCGGCGTTAGCCTGGCTGGATATGCCGACAATTGCTCCGCCCAAGCTCCTCCTAATTAGCCAAAGGTAGTGTCCTTTTACCACAAGTTTTCCAGCTCCGTCTCCTCAAGCAAGCTTAGGAGAAGGCGTGACACGTCTCTTCGCAGCATCCAATGTCCCCTCGGAAAGATGATGTGGTCCAGAGTGCTGTGTGGGGCTGCCAGCGTTCGAATCGCTGAGAGCATTTCAGTCCGCTCGACATCATGCTCTGGGCAACACATTACGTAGTGGTGTACATACCCTATCACTGCACATGACGAACACAGAGGCGATCGCACGAGGCCCACCTTGAATAGCCATGCTGTGGTCTTCGCTGAGCCCGTTTGGATGCGGTACAGCAATGTTGCCTCCAATCTTGTAAGCCCCTTTGTGACACAAGGCTGGTGATAGGGATTTCCCATAGACTTGAAATGTTCGGCCACTGTTCGCCTGAAGTCGTTCCAGTGATTGGGGGAAACTTTAACTGTCGGTGCAAATTGCAGCGCACTCCGTGCCATCTGATCAGTGGTCTCATTGCTCTTGACGCCAACATGGGATGGAATCCATTGAAACCGCACATTGAAACCCTTGCTGCTAAGTTCTTGCACAAGCCGCAAGAAACGCTGACAGTCCTTTTTCGTGGGGATCACACGCTGCAAAAGTTGTAGTGCTTCTTTTGAGTCAGTTAGAATTACAACTTCCTGCGGCTTATACGACTTAAGTTTTCTCAAAGCAGCCGCGACGGCAATGCACTCGGATTCGGTGGAGGACACCACATGATCCAGGCGTGCTGCCCAGGAAACCTGGGCATCAGGAATGACATACGCCGCTGCACTAACCCCTCTGTACGGATCGACTGAGCCATCCGCAAAAATTTGGAGGTGATTGGGATAAGTGTTCTCCAAATGTTCAAGAACCAAAAATCTGGCTGCTTCCACTGGCGTGTTTCGCTTGACTCTCATGTGAGGAACATGTAGCTGACACTGCAGGCTCTTGTAAGACCATGGCGGCATTTAGATGGGAAGTTTCCCAAGCCACTGATGGCACAATATTCTCAGAGTGTTAAGAGTAGTGTGCGCATGAGAGGCCGTCCTTGATCGAAGCCGCCGTATTATTGCTCTTCCAGCACTGGTTTCCCCAAGACGCATTACCTGCGTTAGTAACCTCTGTCACGGACGCCATCAAGCGGAGTGTAGCAGACTGGCTCCCCCGTATTACCTTCTCGTTTGCCGCTCCCTGAGGAACTCCATTTGCTATCCTCAGCCATTTCCTATGCAACGCTTCGAGGCGCTCATACTGGGATTCTGAAGGGGAGATCAGAGGCAAGTGGTAAAGAATGCGGCTCACAATCAGAGCTGAGTGCAGCTTAATCATCGACGCCGGGTGATTCCCCCCCTTGGCTCCAGCAATCTTCCTCAAAATGTTCACACGGGGAAGCAGAGCCGAAACAGTCATGTCGACTGCCCGTCGTCAATACAGTCTGCTGTCGAGGGTGACACCAAGGAACCGCACGTGAGTGGCTTGGCGCATAGACAGGCTGCCTAATGTTAAATAACACGGGTGGACCGTCGCCTGTTCCCAGGGAAAAGAACAAAACGAACAAAACAGGATTTCTCGGCCGAGAGCGTCAGTCCGACGGAGGACAAATATTTCTGCATGGTGTGAACACTACGTTGAGCCATCACTGCCCGTCGCTTATGTTGATATCCGGACAACCAGATGCAAGCATCGTCCAGGTACACGGATTCTTGAGCTCGTTGTCGAACTTCTTTTAGTGCTGCAGTTAGCCCAGCCATAGCCACATTAAAAAGAGTAGGGGACAAAACACTACCCTGGGGAACCCCCCTTGAGACGCTTTCTTTTTTTCGCTTAGCACACTCCCCAACCGTACTTCCATGTACCGCTCTGTGAGAAAGCCGTGAACGAAGCGAAGAAGGTTTCCTGACACCTCCATTGCATGTAGTCTGTCCCCTATTGCTTGTCTCAGGACACAGTCATAGGCCTTCGAAGCGTCAAAAAACAGAGCTATAGTTCAAAGTTCATGCATTCGGTTATAGAACACAGTAACAGCGGAAATCGATTAGCATTGCCAGTGCAGCTCCCACTGAGGCCAAAGCACACATCCCGGCGGCAGAACCACGAGTCTCTGAAGCCCCGAATGAAATAGAGCGCCGGCGCTGAGATCGCAATTTCCAGTGTGTCGTCAAGAGGCACCCAAAAACGAGACGTCCGAGGCGCGAAAAAACTATCGACAGGACTACAAGAAATGATCTGCGTTCTCGTCCTCATTGCAGCAACTAAACAGGGCTGATTGCGACAAGCGGGACCTTTAGATGAAACCGTCCTAGTGGGGTATCAACAACCCCGCTGTGGTCCAAAACACGAGCAAGAAATTAAAATTGCATCTGCTCCTTTCGTTGCAAATTTCGTCAAAATACGATAGTCTTTGTAGACATTTGCCACGGAAATGCCCCTCTTTGCTTTCCCGCTTACCTCTCATGATGTTCCGTCGCACTCATCCCAAGGTCAACACGCTAATGGTTTGCTTAAGGCGATTTGAATTTACCGCGTTCCGATGCAACATGCCGGGTTCGTCGATGCCATCGCTGCAGTACGGCGGAGACGCGCGTGAATCGAGGCGCCCCATTTATATATATATAGAACCGCGTTGCCGTGCTCCACGTGCGTTCCACGCAGAACGTGAAACCTAGCTAGTGAAACCTAGCTAGTGGAACCTTTCGTTGCTACTGCCACGTGATTTCTCATATGCCACCAGGAGGTGGCGCGGGCAACAGCAGGCGGCGGTTTCCTCCAGTAGATGTAGAATATTATTTACTATCGAAAAACCAAGCATAATAAAGGAACACTGTAAATATCCCTTGTGTACTAATTTCCTGACCTATATTTGCGTAATGTCTTCTTCTTGTTCAACAAAGTTGACAAGTATAAACATATAAACCGGGCTTAGACGTTTACATTTGGCTGTGAGTATATAAACTATTGCAGCAGAATTCGTTTCACTTTGGCCGGGTGGCTGAATCGGGTCACAGACAGAAATACAGACAGACCAAAATGTCTGCGTTTAAGTAGCCCAAAAAACACTATCGTCTTCAAAACGCACAATCGTATCAGCAGGGCTGCATACGGTTAGTAAGAGTGGTATACATAATCAATGCATACTTCCGGTGATGGCATACGGGGGAGAAACCTTTGGTATTACTAAGCTCCTTGAAAGTAAACTTGGGTCAGCCAATCGATGCGTGCATGTTACGGTAACATGAAAACAAAAAAATAGGTTCTTGAAATCTAGAGCAAACTCGTGTGAACATTGGAGATGAAATTAGGCAGAAGAGTTGGCCAGAGCATATAAAGGGGTGACGGGCAACAGGTGGACCATTCGATTTACAGAATGGTGACAGAGTGACTGGAAAATGAACTGGAGATGACAAAGACCTCGATTACGGGTTGAGATAAGGAAATGCGTGGGCAACGAATCGACTTGAAAAAAAAAACCGGGCACCTCCACTAACGTGAAACTTGGGGAGGGCTGAAGCAAGTGTGTAAGTGTATTCAAAGACTGTAAGTCTCTCTAGCCACACTGCGCGCGCTCATTGGGCTCCGGAGAACCGCCGGTGGGAGGAGCAATCGCACGCTTGCTGAGGCGGTGGCGCCCTCTCTTGCGTTGAATTGGATTCAAGCAATTATATGAGGCAGCCTGGCCGTAAGTTGTCTTCATGTCACGCTCCGAACCACGCAAAGAAGTATGCTTTACAGGAAAAAAAAACTGGAGTTGAAACCAATTCCGAGGGGGAAATTAACGGATTTATGTTATTAACGCAATTAAACCCTGATTATTCCAGTATTTTAAATAAGTTTAAATCATCTTAGTTTATTCGGAGCCTGTTTTATCCAGTATACACTTTTTTACCGTCGTTTGACAACTTGATTTACCGTGACATGAGACGACGACAGGAGACGCCGACAGCCCGAGCCCCTAAGGTGCTTCGCCCCTAAAACTTGGGATAGGAGCAGCCGGTAGTCGGTGGGAGCGGCCTTCTTTCTGTAGTGGGCACAAATAGGCCGATGATTATGATGACGATGATGATTACGACGCCGTAGTGCGCGCGCCAGCGCAAGCGTTGTACAGAGTACTTTTTCGAGTTCATGTTGCACATGATGCCGTAACATCAATCGTTTTGTGTTTTTTTCTTACGTGATAAAGCCTTTTCAAAACGTACATATCGCTGCTCCAACTCCCGCTGTTTGTTTATACGCGCCGCCGTAATCCGCGAAGACTTTATTTAGCGCAACCCAGTTTTCATTGGTAGCGACTCGGCGCGAACTCGACGCTTACGTCGTTGGTTTTTTTTTTTTTTTTTTTCTCGCCACCACTGCCCTCGGCAGCGCATCTGTTTACATACGTGACTTTTGTGTGCACGGAAATGTTTACGGTGACGTATCTGCGCGTGAATAGCACCTCCACGGCGTGCACTTTAGACGCCGCTTGGACACGCAGTGCAGAAGGCTCTGGAGCGCACTTTTGTAGCCTAAGCTACACTGGCCGAGGTTGAGCAGTTTTGCGTCGACCTTCAAGGGCCGTGCTGCGCAAGCGCGAGGAGCATTGCATTGCATTGCATTGGATTGGATTTGAGTGGATTAAATAGGATTGGATTGGATTGAATTGGAAATCCAATCAAATTGGAGTACGCATGTGTATAGAATTGGGTCTGCACATTCGCCGGTCTGCACATTCCAGAGGAGTGACGTCATAGCCGCGGCAGACGCACTGGCACCGGCGCGTGCCGAGCTGTGTGCCTCCGTGGCAGCCAAGTCTGACGCTGCGCCGGAGCCGCTTGATAGCCGCTTCGCGTGGGTAGCTCCTGGAGAGCCGTGCTGCGCATGCGCGAGGAGCAGTGACTGGACTGAAAATCGTTTTAGAAGCAGTAAGCATGATATTCAGCCAATCCTAGACAACCAGGAAACCAAGAATAACCAGATGAACCTTAACTCACGCTTCGTATATCCTGGCATAGCCGAGCTAAGCCACTGCTAATTTTGTAAAGAGGCACCTGATACGTCCTATACGGCTAACGACAGCGAACAGCTCAGACAGGCCAAAAAGTTACACCAATGGCCAGCCCATGGAACGTCACTTTGGTAATAGTCCAAAAACGCCGCTGCGCCAGTGTCTACGCAAAGGAATCGCGTCAGTATCCACTAAAGTGGCAGGAGTGTACCATTTGATGTTCCGTGTTGGACGAGTGTCCTGGTCTACGACATCACGTCGCCGCAGCAGGCAGGGAAACCCGGAAGCTTTGCGTGCGCCCCCTTAATTGTGGGCACGAATTCTGGGAATTGCACATTTCGTGCTCGTTTCAAAGTGTCCACTTCCAGAGAGCTCTGATTGGCTGAGAGCAGACGACACGCACGTGACGTAAGACCCCCCCCCCCCAAGGCAGGGTGGCGTTGGCTTCTGTGCAGTGTACAAGTTGAAGGCTTCGCAAGTGTAACAACGTCCCGTGTTGAAACAGACGCGAAATTGACATTTTTCAAACGGTGTCACCCGTTTCCTTTAATTAGGGTGCACTGTCAGAAGATATGGGGAGTCGACTCAAGAGAGCCAACAAACCCCACCGAATCTACAGGGCACAGGTGACAAAGGGGGTGGCCGTCTGATGTGCGGCTTTCGCCGACTAGAGCGGCAGGAATGAGCAAGAGCCTTGATCGGAAAACAGTACAAAGACTTATATTCAGACAGGCAAGTTACAAACACAAGCACGAGGTAACGGATCGATAATTACAGGCAACTTAGATGGAATTCAAATACAAGAAACAGTCCAATTAGACAAAATGATACAAACAGGAGCGTTAACAAATGAAGATTACGAATCGGAGCACTCAACTAAAAGAAAATGAAACGAACAGTTCGATGCTTATGAGAAACAGAGTACCAGCATATTCACCGACCGGGCCGGACGATGCACCGCTGTCGGAGGCGAGTCGGCTACCTGGGAAGCGTGGCTTCGCTGTAGGCCAGGCCGTCCGAGACGATCACGGTCATTCGAGGCCCGGGAGCACGTTGGAGTCCTCCAGGGCGCGGGTCGCCGATGGTGTGATGTACAAACTGGCAGGTGCAGTTGTCAATCACGACGTCCAAACGTAGCTGGTGGGTTTAGGTGCGGCTTCTCTTCAACACACCACGCGCCCGCCGCCGTCAGCGAATAACTTCACTCTTCTCCCTTCTAGAATCTTCGACGCTCTTTAGAGCTGGCAAGGCCACGCGCACCTCCTCGAAAGTACTGGAAGCTTCGACGAAACTGGAGCGACGGAGGTTTTATTTTTGTTGTTTTCTCGCCGGCGAGCCGGCGGGTGATCGCGTTACTGTCGCTTCGTTCGAGAAAGTTCCAGCCCTTTCTCGGTAGAACCCAACTGGATGAATCGGACGACTGAAGAAGAGTTAGGCGCTGTGCAATAAAATGAAAAATTTATACGATACTTTTAGACGTCGTACGCTCGAGTTTGTGACACAGCCCCCCAGTTTCAGAATATTATGCAATAATATTCCTAAACTCACAAAGTCGTGCGTACGCGTCGTTCACAGTTAGTGAACAAAAGAGGCTGTGCCTACTAACACAGAATCAAGTACAGCCCAATGTTCTTCATAAGAATAATGACAGGTACAGAATTCGCGTACAGAACAGCGGTTTGGCGCAGATTTCTCAACAAATACACATCCTAGGGACAACACATAAGTTTGAGAACAATAAAGTTCTAGCATTCGAATTAGCCAGTGCCCATAATAAATGTCTGGCCAGTAGTCATTGCAAGTACGAAACTCGTGAAAATACATCGTGCGCTCCACTGCGAAGGTCTCGTACAATGAGTGTACATAAGTACTCAGAAATACATACAGTGCACTGATACAATGAAACGCATCAGAACCATAACTAATATGTTGTTCACAAACAATAACATGCACCCGCAAAGTTCACGAATGTCACCACTAGTAACGCCAACAATACACGGCATGTGTACTGTATAATAGTCAAAGTAAAATTTACGCAAAACGGGACTTGTACGTGAATATACACTGTACAGCCAGAGTGACAAAATAAGTACAACCTTCGCGTACAGTACGACAGAGAAACAATGAATACAACGTTCAAGTATACAGTACTCGATGTGAAAATACAACTCTGTCTTACCCAATTCCACTCATATCCCACGTGCATACCTAAATTGGCATTCTTCATGTTTATCCCGTGTCTATCGGGCGCTTGCGCAACTGCGCCTGCGGAATTCTTCTCTTCGGAGAAGATTTTTCCAAATGTCGCGCGAAGCGACGAACCCTTTCGATTCCGCCGTGATACCGGGCCTGCGAAAATGCTTCAGTGTCTGGACCTTCGTCTGGCAAACATCGGAGCACCTAGCGACTTGGGCTTCCCTCGCCTTTCCTCGTGCAGTAACTGACCGGTGCTTCTTTACACCTGTCCGCTGCCTGCAATGCCGGCGCACACGTTTGCTCCTAAGCTTGCGCCCAAACCTGCACTGTTTGTTTCGGCAGCTCGGCTGTTTGCCGAGTTTCTGAAGGCCGGTTTTCAAAGGTTTGTTGTTTCCACGACCTTCAGCACTTATTTTCCCTCTGTGCGGCTCCATCGCAGGGGCCGCAGACTTTGGGCGCCGGAAATGTTCCAGCTTCGCTTTTGCCGGTGCATGAGCAAGAGCCTTGATCGGAAAAACAGTACAAAGACTTATATTCAGACAGGCAAGTTACAAACACAAGCACGAGGTAACGGATCGATAATTACAGGCAACTTAGATGGAATTCAAATGCAAGAAACAGTCCAATTAGACAAAATGATACAAACAGGAGCGTTAACAAATAAAGATTACGAATCGGAGCACTCAACTAAAAGAAAATGAAACGAACAGTTCGATGCTTATGAGAAACACAGTCCCAGCATATTCACCGACCGGGCCGGACGATGCACCGCTGTCGGAGGCGAGTCGGCTACCTGGGAAGCGTGGCTTCGCTGTAGGCCAGGCCGTCCGAGACGATCACGGTCATTCGAGGCCCGGGAGCACGTTGGAGTCCTCCAGGGCGCGGGTCGCCGATGGTGTGATGTACAAACTGGCAGGTGCAGTTGTCAATCACGACGTCCAAACGTAGCTTGTGGGTGCGGCTTCTCTTTTTATAGGCGCGCCGGCGCGCCGGGCGCGGAGAGGGAGAGCACAACACACCACGCGCCCGCCGCCGTCAGCGAATAACTTCACTCTTCTCCGTTCTAGAATCTTTCCACGCTCTTTAGAGCTGGCAAGGCCACGCGCACCTCCTCGAAAGTACTGGAAGCTTCGACGAAACTGGAGCGACGGAGGTTTTTGTTGTTTTCTCGCCGGCGAGCCGGCGGGTGATCGCGTTACTGTCGCTTCGTTCGAGAAAGTTCCAGCCCTTTCTCGGTAGAACCCAACTGGATGAATCGGACGACTGAAGAAGAGTTAGGCGCTGTACAATAAAATGAAAAATTTATACGATACTTTTAGACGTCGTACGCTCGAGTTTGTGACAAACAGACTACAGAATTTTACGACGATGTTTCCGGTGGCCGATACAGAGAGAGAGAGAGAGAGAGAGAGAGAGAGAGAGAGAGAGAGAGAGAGAGAGAGAGAGAGAGAGAGAGAGAGAGAGAGAGAGAGAGAGAGAGACGTTCGCCTTAGATCTCTCAAGCAGCCTCGTGAGTAACATGGCGTACAGTTTGTGCCAGTTTGTGCCACCACTAAACCTTCTCCACTTCGCCGTAGCCCATTGTGCCCTTATATCTGCCGCCCCATTCCCAATCCGACGCGTCAGACTCCTCTGGACGTTTCTCCTGTCTCTTCAGAAGAGAGGCCAGAACTGGGGGGCGAGCAATGAAGGGGAAAACGCGGTGCCTTTCCGTAGAACAAGGAACTTCCAGTAACCCCCTGTTCCCTTTATTAGAGTCTGGAGGCTTTTTGTCAGAGTCAGCGCGCCTCGCTCAGGTTTATTCCGAAGCTCGACGGTCCTCGGTTTATGCGCCCGGGATACGCAGGAGACAACACGCCGGATCTCGCGTAGCCTCGGAGCATTCCTTCGACGAAGAATCCGGGGCGGCGAAAGCGCGCTCCGCCATCCATTATACATGAGGCCGGCGCCGCATGGCCGAACCGAGCACGACGGGAAAGCCGCCCCGGCGGGCTAACGTGCACGCGACACAACGTAATGCGTTCGCCGGAGCGCCGAGAAACAAACAGCCTCGACTGGCAAGGCGCGTGGCCGCCGCCACGCATGCAGAGATCCCTTTCCGAACCGCGCCGCGCCCCGCCGTCTGTGTAGACAGGCACGCGAATCTGTCGGCAGGTGCCGCGCAGACGACGGCGTTGCTTTTTTACACGCAAAAAGGAAGCAGGCGGCGCTGAAAATGCGCGCGGGTTAGCAGACGACAATGAGGAAATCGTCTGCTCCGATTCTGTTAGCCAAAGCTGGGCGCTCTTGTGGGCGACAGACGATCAGCGCTATTGTTCTACTACGCGCGCCGTAACGTCCCTCCCCCCCCCCCCCTTTTTTTTTCAAATTACTCGGTTCGCTTGTTCTGTTGTAGGTTCCTTTCTTCGAAAGTGAAATGCGTGTCGAATAAGATGAATCGAGAAGGAGCTTGCGCCGCAACAATATCACGACCCCTTGGCCAACCTGGTAATACGTATTTCAGAATTTTATACCTTTTTTTTTTTGCAGCGAAACTGCTGCGGTTCCTTGGTCGGAATTTATCGCGCCTTCTTCATTGTCACGTCGTCATCCTAGACAGAATACGCTTTGCGGCCAAGCCGACTTTCGTGAGAAAGCTCTGTCGAAATCGATATAATGTGATCAATAAAATATAGGCTAAAAGAAAACAGTGCAGATGACCGCTAAG
>NW_027526445.1:47361157-47381602 GCF_048455015.1 Haemaphysalis longicornis
ACTGTCGAAATCGATTAGGCTAAAAGAAAACAGTGCAGATGACCGCTAAGACGGTTCTATCACTGCGCCGAATTTCATTTACTTATCAAGTAGTTCACAGGGGAGCTGCGGACGCTTCCGAATTTTCGTCTGGTCTTCCTGCCATCTTGTTTCTAGCTAGATGACTTCACTCGGCGTGTAGATTTTTCAACCGTTCGGCGTAGACAAAGCCGGATTTTTTTTAGTCACGAGGCATGTACGGCTTTCGCTTTAAAAACAGTAGGCGATTGTCCTTAAGCCATTCTAGCGACATCACAAAAGCCACAATGAAGCAGATAGCCCTATGTAAGTCTGTCAGGGCGAAACTGAAGTCCTATACAAGTGATTATTCCTGAAGTACGCTAAGTTGCAAATTACAAACATTCGTTTCCTTTTTTTCTTGCAGCAGTTTGGCCTAGCACCTTACTTGAACAGTCCATGCGACTGTATATGAGGCATTATCAAACCGAGATTCCCAGTAAATTTGTCATTCATTTTGCAACACCTTTTTTTTATATATATAACAGCTCCGCTGGAAAAATCACCTAAGAGGGGACAACTGTCTGTTTTTTTTTCACATTCTGAGGCCTTTAACAGTGTGGATAGCGACACGGAATGAGTCCTAACAACTCTTTAATTAACCAGCGTTCAACTGTCGACGAGTGCAACCAAACTTGGCGCTCTGCTCACGAAAAAACGTCTACTGCGAATATATGCAATCACTATCGCCGCGCAGCTTCAGAAACTCTCCCATACTAGCAATGTTGAAGTGAGCGGTCGGCGTAGACCTCCACTAGAATAAAGTTTAATCGTGAATTAGTCAGTGGGTAAATGATTGCACAACCTCACATATAGCCGCCGTGTACATTGTGTTGTAGTTCTTCTCTCTTACGAGCTTGCAGATAACTTGCCTAGCGGCATAATCTATACGTAAACAAGTTACGGCTCTTCAGCACGTATCGTTACGGGGTGGCGAGGCCACGCGTGCAGGAGCCTAAAACAGAAGGTGCTTCCACTTTGAGTTCCGTTTCCAGACTGACTTTATTGGCAGAATCGAGAGAGAAGGAAAAGAAGTGTACATATAGAAAAGAATGGGGAGGGTGGCTGCAGGCATCCACCGCCACGCAAGAGTTCTCCTCGGAGCGGGCGGCGTGGGAGAGTCGTCTTCATGTCACATCGTTCACTCACTGCGCGCACAACACACACACACACACACACACAAACCCAGACATAACTCTCGTGCGCCGGCGTCCTCGGGGAAACAGACGTCCCTCGAAGGGGTCTCCCGAATTCCGGTGGCCGCCCCGAAGAGCGTCTGCGGCGATCGCACGAGGTGTCGAGTGACGGGGCCCAGGCGCTTTACGTGACCCGCTGGAGGCAGGCAAGCCTGTGTGATCTTCGTCTGCGGGTGGCGCCGACGCCTCCTCGGTCTCGTCCCCCGCGTTGTCTGCAGCTCCTTACAATAATACAACAATCTCCCCCGGATGAGCGTTTTCTTGCGCTCATGGTTTTTCTTTTTTTTTTTTTCAAGGTTCCAAGGGATACAGCAACTGTATGGGCCGTCTGACCTCTGCTCCCCCGGGTAGCCTGAGCATGCAAGATCGCACGAGGCCATCTCTTCCCTTGAAGGTTTCCGTGATTTTACCGGTTTTCCATAGATGCCTTTTTAGGTGATCTTCCTTTAAGAGCACCAAGTCACCAGCTTGTAGGCCACTTGACACGGTAGGCTTGCTCAGGTGTGCCGATCTCAGCTCCAACAGGTACTCTTTGCGCCACCTTCGCCAGAAGTTGTCCGCGATGGTGCTGCGGTATCTCCAGCGCCGAACAAGTTGCTGGCCACCTGGAGATGTTGCGGCCGGAAGACGATGCGGTGGCAGAGCAGTGAGTTTTCGCCCCACGAGGAAGTGACCCGGCGACAGCGGTTCAGGCTCATCAGCTTCGGAATAAACGAACGTCAATGGACGCGAGTTGATGACTGCCTCCACCCCGTTGAGAATTGTTGTCAACTCTTCGAAGTTTAGGCTGCTCCGACCCAGCACCTTGCGGAGCGACACTTTCACCGATCTCACCAGGCGCTCCCAAAATCCACCCCACCAAGCGGCCCTTTCAACTATGTATTTCCACCTAATTCTGTGGTCAGCGAAGTAAGATAGAGTTTCTTCCGACTGTAGTGAGTCAAACATCAACTTGAGGTCTCTTGATGATCTTTTAAATGTGAGCGCATTGTCAGAGTAGACCATAGTGCACATTCCTCGACGTGCCACGAAGCGCTTGAAGGCCAATAGAAAGGCGGCCGCCGAGAGAGAGAGAGAGAAAATGACCTTTATTAATAAATCCTGCGGGGGGGGGGGCGGGATTCACCACGCAGGGCTTCACCGCCCCCGCCTACCCTGGGCCTCAAGGGGTACCCAGGCCTTGGCTTCGGCTACTAGGGAGCGCTCCCCCAGCAGGAGGGTCTCCCGTTCGCTTCTGCCGGCCCAGGGCTTCCTCGAGCCGCTGGATCGCGTATAGTTGGTCGCCCTCATCCGTCGAGCGGATGCACTTCTCGATGTCCGGTGGTAGCGGGCCGGGGCCCCGCACACCCCGCACAGGTTCGTCACAGTTCCAAAGTATGTGGGCCAGGGTGGCCAGTTCCACCCCGCACACACAGCACACACCGTCGCCGGGAATGTCCGAGCACATGTGCCGGGCCAGTGCCGGCGTCAACACTGTCCCGACTTGTAGCTGTCTGAAGAGCACGCCCTCGTGCCTCCCCAGCCCCCGATGAGGGCCGGGAAGCTCGCGGCGTCCCTCCTTGTACCACGCCAGTATCTCACTGTAGCCGGCTAGGGGCTCCATGTTGTCTTCCGTCCGCAGGGCTTGGGCACGGGGGGGGCGTCGCGCGGTGCACGATTTCTCGCGCGACGGCGTCCGCGCCCTCGTTGCGGTTGGGCGTACCGCCGGGGAGGGCTCCGACGTGGGCCGGGAACCACCTCAGCGTTGTTACGGTCTCCTTTCCTCTCGGGAGGATTCTCGCAGCCGGTCTTCCGACGCGACCGCGGCTGTAGCCTGCCACGGCGGCTCGGGAGTCGCTGAGTATTGTAGTCATCTCTGGGCAGTTTCTTAGCGCCAGCGCTATGGCTGCCTCTTCTGCCTGTTCGCTCGTGGCCGCCCGGACGCTGCCGGCTGCCACCATCTCCCCGTCGGACGCCCTGACCGCCACGATTGCGTAGCGTCCCGGCTTACCGCCGTACGCCGCCGCGTCGACGTAGGCCGCCCGCTGGTCTTCCTTGTGCGCCTCCGCCAGGGCTCTCGCCCTCGCGAGTCTTCTCTCTTCGTTTCGTTCCGGATGCACGTTCCGCGGGAGCGGCGGCACCCTCAGTGATCTTGCTAGCTCTGCGGGCAGGTCCTCGCGATCTTCCCCGGTCGTCGTTGGACTCGCCCCGACGCTCTGCAGTATCATTCTTCCCGTCGCGGTCGTTCCGAGGCGGGCAATCTGCGCCGCCCGTTGGGCCTCCCCGATTTCCTCCAGGGAGTTATGTATGCCCAACTTTGCCAGGGCCGCGTTACTGGTACATTGCAGCAGTCCCAGCGCCGCCTTGTAGGAGCTCCTGATCGCCGCATTGATCTTGTCTCTTTCGTGTCTCCGCCACGCGTGGAAGGCTCCTACGTACGCGACGTGGCTCAGCACAAACGACTGCAGGAGGCGTAGGAGGTTTGCCTCCCGCATGCCGCTGTGCTTCGTGGATACCTGTTTGACGAGACGGGTGGCCACCCCAATCTTCGTCAGGAGCCGTTCCAGGGCCGTGTGATTGTCGCCCCCAGAGTCTAGGTGCATACCCAAGACTCTGAGGCCCTTAACGTGCGGGACTTCTGTACCGTCTGTTGTTCGAAGCACGATTTTCTCGGCCTCCCCTCCGACGGATTTTCTCCAGTATCCGGTCGGTGGCAGGATCAGGAGCTCGGACTTTTGTGGCGAGCAGTGCAGTCCCGTGCCCCGGAGGCAGTCTTCGACCGTGGCGATTGCTTCTTGTAACGAGTCCTCCATGTGCCCGACGGTTCCCCCCGTCGTCCATATCGTGATGTCGTCCGCATATATCGTGTGACGGATCTGCTGCATTTGCGACAGTCTCTCCGCCACGGGGATCATCACTGCGTTGAACAGGAACGGGGAGATTACCGCTCCTTGCGGGGTTCCGACGCTGCCCAGCTTGCGTTCGTCTAGGGTCAGGTGCCCGATCTGCAGGTTAGCCGTCCGGCCCGACAGAAAGGCTCTGATGTAATCGTACGAGCGCTTTCCCAGCCCGAGTTTCTCGATCTGTTGCAGTACCGCCGAGTGCTTCACATTGTCGAAGGCACTCTTTAGATCCAAGCCCAGGACCGCCCTCGCATCGGTCTTGTGGGGGGTCTCGAGCAGATCGTGTTGGAGGAGCAGCATCGCGTCTTGCGTGCTCAGCCGGGCCCGGAAGCCCAGCATGGACGGTGGGTACGCGCCGCTTCTCTCCATGTGCGGTTGCCATCTGTTGTTCAACACGTGCTCCAGTACTTTCCCCACGCACGACGTTAGGGAGATCGGGCGTAGGTTCTCGAGTCCCGGAGCTTTGTTGGGCTTGGGTATAAGTATCGTTTTGGCGTGCTTCCATTGTTTGGGTAGCTCGCCTCTCCGCCAGCACTCGTTATAGTAGCCGGTCAGGGCCGTGATGGCTCCGTCACTCAAGTTTCTCAGGGCTTTGTTGCCGATCCCGTCGGGGCCGGCGGCCGACCTGCAGTTCAGCTCCTGTACCGCTCGGCGTACTTCCCACTCTTCTATGTCGGCGTCGAGCGCGGGGTTGTCGGGTCCGCCGTACTCGGGGTGCCGTGCTTGCTCGCCTTCGGGTAGGTATTGGTCGTTGAGGCGTTTCTTTACCTCATCCTCCCCGTGATTCTTGATGGCCACGTGCAGGATCTGCGCGAGTCTGTGCTGCTGGTAAGACTTGCTCGCCGTTTCGTCCCGCAGGCGCCGAAGCAGTTTCCACGTCTTGCCCGCGTGCAGCTGGCCGTCCGCTTCGTTACACACGGCGTGCCACTGCTGCTCGCAAAGCTTCCGGCTGTGGCGCTCGATTTCCCTGCCCAGCTGCGCGATTTTCTTTCGTAGCGCCCTGCTGTGCCTTCTCTGTTTCCACCTGCGCTGCAGAGATTGCCTCGCCTCCATCAGATGCGCGAGTCGGGAGTCCATGTTGGGTATCGACTCGTCGATCTCGATCTCGGTGCTCACACGCTCGACCGCGCTCGCTAGCCCTTCGGTCCACTTTCCTATGTCATCGAAAGATCACTGACAAGCTCGAGGTGCACTGCACGCGTTACGGCACATGTGAAGAGGGCGATGTAACATTTCTTCGTCCCACCGCTCTCCCGACACATCAGCGGGCCAGCGAAGTCCACTCCAACGACGTCAAACGGGTTCCCCTGTGTTACTCTATCGGCAGGAAGCGGTGCCACTTGCTCGGACGCCGGGGGACAACTTTGTTTCCGACACTTCAGGCACTGATTTACAACTTTCTTCACGACCTGCCGCCCCCTGAGGATCCAGTATGACTCTCTCAATTGAGCGAGGGTGTCCCGCACGCCGGAGTGCAACAGCCGTAGGTGTTCTCTCTGTATGAGCAGGGAAGTGAACGGGTGGTCGCCGGGGAGCACTATTGGATGCTTCGTACTTTCGCTGTTCTGGCTGAAGTGTAATCTCCCCCCCTACCCTCATGAGCCCGTCTTCATCGATGTACGGGTTAAATAGGGACACAGGAGATTTCTTCGAAAGCGGTATTTGAGTGAGCAGGTTCGAGATGTCGTCGCCAAAGGCTTCTTTTTGGATGGTCGCCAACCAGTACTTTTCAGAGGTGATTATTTCTTCAGCTGTGAGTGACCCCTTCCTTTTTTCATCTTTCTTCCGGCAGTTGTCCACAAAACGGAGGACCCAAGCAGTCACTCTAAGTATCCTGTTGAACGAACTATGATCCTTGAGATTCAGGATCGGGTCTTGCGATGGAGACATCACTGGCATTGCAGCCACTCTCATTTCCTCTTTGTAGGAATCCGCTTGTTGTGACGCCTGATTACCCAGCATCGGCCAGCCTGACTCATCATTCAGTAGCCACTGGGGCCCTCTCCACCATAGTGCGCTCTGCACCAATGCCGAGGGCAGTATGCCGCGTGTTAAGAGATCCGCAGGGTTGTCCGCTCCAGGGCAATGGCCCCAATCTTCAGGGTTGGTCAGTGTTTGCAACTCTGTAACTCGGTTAGCCACGAATGGTTTCCATCGGCTGGCGGAACCCTTAATCCAGTACATGGCCACTGTAGAGTCCGTCCAGAGTCGTACCCGAGCGTGCTCCATTCGCAGCGTCTTTACGAGGCACTGGCACAGCCGCGCGCCTATTAGGGCTCCCATTAACTCGAGTCGGGGCAAAGAGAGTCGTTTCAGAGGTGCCACTCGGGTTCTCGCCATTATCAAGCTGACGCCTACCTCTCCCGACGCTGATGTAGTTACGATGTATGCAACGGCGCCGTAGGCCTTGGGGCTTGCATCACAGAAAACGTGCAGCACTTTCTTTGTTTGATCGTCCCCGAAATCCGCGGCGATCATGCGTGGCACTGTAATCTGTTGAATGAGCGGAAGCTGGCTGCACCACTGATCCCACTCGGTTTGCAAACTACTTGGCAAAAGTTCATCCCATTTTACTCCCAGCTCCCACAGTCTTTGAAACATCATCTTAACATTCACTGTGGTGGGGGACAGGAATCCAAATGGATCGAAAATTCTCGCTGACACTTGGAGCACAAATCTCTTATTGTCCACTCTGGCGGAGAGAAAATCGATGAGGGCGGTCAACCTGTATTCGAACACGTCGCTTTGGGGGTTCCAGCCCACTCTCAACACCTTTGCGGCCGCAGCATGTCCGAAGTCATTGTATTGCTGCTGAACAGCACCCTGTTCCAATGAGTTTAGCAGCTCGGTATCGTTGGACATCCACTTGTGCAGTTTCATTCCTGCTTGTCCCATAATAGTAGTTGCCTCCTGGCACAGCTTCGTCGCTTGTTCTCGGCTGTCCACTCCAGTCACGAGGTCATCAACGTAAAGGTGACTGCGTAGGATATCCGCCGTTCCGTCGTACTGCTCAGGCAGGTTTCTTAGGTGATGGTGCAACGTCGCTGCCAAAAGAAATGGGCTTGAAGTTACGCCAAAGGGCACTCTTGTCATTTGGTAGGTCACGACTGGAGGAAGTTCTTCCCCGATCTTTGGCGTTCTTTCGTACCACAGGAAACGCACCGCGCTCCTATCCGTCTTGGCCAAAGATATCTGCAAGAAAGCCTTCTCGATGTCCGCAACAATAGCGATGTTATGGGTGCGGAATCTGGTCAGTACGTCAATGAGCTCAGGATTCAAATTTGGCCCACTCTCCAAAACGTCGTTCAGAGAGGGGCGATTGTTGGTGCTTGACGAGGCATCGAAAACAACCCTTAGCTTAGTTGTTTGGCTGTCATGACGTACAACAGCTTGGTGTGGCATATAGTACAGCGGACTTGTACTGTCTTTGTTTTCTTTCACCTCCTCCGCGAAGCCCTTCTTAATGTAGTCACGGATGGAAGTATCGTATTCTTGCATTAGGTGCTCGCTCTTGCTTAGGCGTGTTGTTAGAGACTTTAGACGCCTGGCAGCACATTCTTGGTTGTCGCTCAATTCCGTTGCTGTTGGCTTCCACGGGAACGATACCTTGTAGCGACCGTCTTCAAACCGGACCGTTTCTTTATGATGCTGAAGAACGGCATCTTCGGGACAAACTCGTTCGGTTTCGTTGATACCAAGGTGCTCAAGCTCCCAGAAAGACCGGAGTTGTGAAGCTATCTCTTTGTCTGTTTCTTCACTCACACTCGCTCTCATCACACTTGTCGCAGTGGAACAAATTGCCGTAGATCGGGTCGTGCCAACCTCGCCTTGCAGAGTCCACCCAAAAGCAGTGTCCACTGCCATGAGCTTAGGAGCCAGTCGCCTGACCGATCCCGTGACCACTGCCCAGTAGAAATCAGCCCCAATCAAGAGACCGATCCCCTCGTCACTGTGATCACCATGTGAAACGTCTGCGACTTTCATTCCTTCCTCTAGCATTCGCAAAACGTCTGCGTCCGATGGAACAGGCATGAGATCTGCACATATGCAGGGCACCTCGAGAGCTTCAACCCGCACCTCTGTTCTGTCATGCTGGCTTCGGAGCCAGAGCTCGACTCGACGTGACTTGGTATGCCTCGCAGCTTCCGCGCCTCCGAACGTAAAAATGTTCAGCTCCTCTTCGGCTAGGACCTTCAACTGCAGATTCTTGGACAGGTCGCTTCGTATGAATTTACGTTGGCTACCTCCATCAAGGAGAAGTCTCACCAGTGTACGCTTTTGTTGGCCCTCAGCCCAAGCCTTTGCTGTCTGAAGAAACACCTGTGACCCGTGATTACGAGCATCCAGTGACGACTGCAACACTGTCTTTGGCTCTGTCACTGTTGTTACGGTTGCATTCTCTTTGGCCGTGTTGTCAGCGCCCGACATGTTGGGATCACACAACGTGGTGAGATGTTTCCCTCCGCAACTTGCGCACTTCAACCATCTGGCTGTTCGGCATTCTTTAGACCTGTGTCCTTTTCTTGTGCAGCGAAAGCAACGGTTGTCGCGCTTTAGAAGTTCCCGCTTTTCCGAAACTGACATCCGAGAATCACAGCTCCCAGCGTCGTGATTGGAAGAGTGGCAGAACACGCATCCTATGCTGTCTTTGTCCGTTACGGCGTTCAGCAAAGCAGCAGAAGGCGCATGCGATCCTTTGAAACCACTCTTGTGTCGGTTGGGAGCAGCGGTAGGCTCGCGGTGTCTGGAGTCAGCTGCTTGTAACTTTTCGCGCGTTTCTACCTCTTTTCTTAGGAAAAGCAAAAATGTTTCTACCTCGCTGCCCTCTTTAGTTTCATCGTGCCTTCGGTAATATTCGAGGCAAAGATCAGCTGGCACAGCCTTCTTGAGTACGGTCAGCAATAGCACGCCGTATGCGCTAGCACTCACTCCCAATGCGGCTAAACTTCTGACTTCCGTCTGCACTTCGTCGACGAGCCCACGCAGTTTGTCGAGGTTTCGTACATCCTGAACCGGCTTCACATGAAGCAAGCGCGACATGTGCTCCTCGATTATCATTTCCTTTCGGCCGAATCTTTCTTGAAGGATGGTAAGGGCTACGTCATAATTTGCCTCTGATAGGTCAAGCCCTGCGATGGCCGCCGCTGCCTTCGCTGTCATGTAGCTGTTCAGATATTTAAACTTGTCAATTTTTGACAAAGTGGGGTTGCTGTGGATAGTACAGTTGAATTGGCTCCAAAATCCTTGCCACTTTCTCAGTTCTCCTCCAAATTTAGAAATTTCCCACTTTGGAAGCCTCACGACTTGTACGGGGGGAACCGGAGTCATGCTCGTTTCTGCCTGCTGCCTGGGATCTGTCTGCCGCGTTGCTGCAGTAGCTGCTGCCTTTTCATTGCCGGACTTCAGATCTTTTATCCAGCTTCTGACTTCGCTTTTGGCTACGATGATTTTCTCAGCGTAGGATTCAGCGCTTGCTACATCGTCTTCTAGCTCTTCCACTTCAATGACTGTATGGATTTCCTCATCCAGTTCTTTCAGAGATCTTTTTTTAAGAGAGAGAAGGTCCAAATTGGATTCCAGCTCACCGATTGATGCGGAGTCCCTCTTGTCGGTGATGTCGTTGATCAGCTTTGTAGTCGACGATCGCACCACGCTCCGCTTGCGTTTGAGGCGGCTGACGTCCATCTTTTTTGAAGTCCCTCCTCCCGGGTTTCGGCACCAGAAAATATTGTTGTAGTTCTTCTCTCTTACGAGCTTGCAGATAACTTGCTTAGCAGCATAATCTATACGAAAACAAGTTACCGCTCTTCAGCACGTATCGTTACGGGGTGGCGAGGCCACGCGTGCAGGAGCCTAAAACAGAAGGTGCTTCCACTTTGAGTTCCGTTTCCAGACTGACTTTATTGGCAGAATCGAGAGAGAAGGAAAAGAAGTGTACATATAGAAAAGAATGGGGAGGGTGGCTGCAGGCATCCACCGCCACGCAAGAGTTCTCCTCGGAGCGGGCGGCGTGGGAGAGTCGTCTTCATGTCACATCGTTCACTCACTGCGCGCACAACACACACACACACACACACACACACACACACACACACACACAAACCCAGACATAACTCTCGTGCGCCGGCGTCCTCGGGGAAACAGACGTCCCTCGAAGGGGTCTCCCGAATTCCGGTGGCCGCCCCGAAGAGCGTCTGCGGCGATCGCACGAGGTGTCGAGTGACGGGGCCCAGGCGCTTTACGTGACCCGCTGGAGGCAGGCAAGCCTGTGTGATCTTCGTCTGCGGGTGGCGCCGACGCCTCCTCGGTCTCGTCCCCCGCGTTGTCTGCAGCTCCTTACAATAATACAACACATTGAGCAGGAGATAGGGAGCCCGTGGCGAACTTGTGGCGCATCTTGCTCAGTGTCACACGGCAAATAAAGTGAACGAGAAGAGTAACACGACACATTGCCAATCGATGTAGAAGAGATATCGCTGTTGGAGCATCTAGCATCCCTAAATAAAGGCTTTTAGAGTATCGGCACTATTTTCTCTCATTGTTATGTGCCGCCAGGATTTTCATTGGTGGGTCGAACCACGTGATATTTGTTTACATATGGGCGCAGCCAGTGTGCTTCTGGGCACCTCCTCTCTCTCTCTCTCTCTCTCTCTCTCTATATATATATATATATATATATATATATATATATTTCTCTCTCTCTCTCTCTCTCTCTCTCTCTCTCTCTCTCTCTCTCTCTCTCTCTCTGCTGCGCGGACGCTACAGAGTGGCCGGTCGCACTCTGCCCGTCACAACCGGCGGCGGTTTCGTGGTGGTGGTAAACTTTATTCACAACAAAGGTAGAAGGGGAGGAGGTGGTTGGGAGGGATGGCAACACTGCAAGCCAGAAACAAAATGGCCCCCAGACGTTTCAGGGTGCACGAGGTGGCGATACTATTAAGCGTAGCTTAATTAGTGAAGCTAGGAGCACCCGCATAATGTTCGCTATTTGGAGAAAGTTGCCGCCGAGAGAGGAGGACACGAAACCGTTATTTCCCCAAATTCTAATTCAAGGGAAGGGTGGTGACAGGGAAAGGAGTCTCCGGCCGCCCGAGCGACGATGGCTTGCACCGGCCGATCCGAACGGCCCAACACCCTCGCCCAGTGCTCACCATCTCGATATCGGCCAGTGGGCTGTGGGGGAATCGGCAGAGGAGCTCACCCATGGTTTGCACTAGCGTCACTAAATAAGCTACGCTTATGAGTACCGCCACTTCGTGCACCCGGAAGCATCTGGGGGCTATTTTGTTTCTGGCTTGCAGTGTTGCCATCTCTCCCAAAGAAACCGCCACCGGTTGTTTGTGACGGGCGGAGTGCGACTGGCCGCTCTAGTAAGTGTCCGCGTGTCCGCGCAGCAGAGAGAGAGAGAGAGAGAGAGAGAGAGAGAGAGAGAGAGAGAGAGAGAGAGAGAGAGAGAGAGAGAGAGAGAGAGAGAGAGAGAGAGAGAGAGAGAGAGAGAGAGAGAGATGCGTTCAGAAACAAAATGGCTGCGCCCATAGGTAAACAATTATCACGTGGTGCCGACCGACCAATGAAAATCCTGGCGGCACTTAACAATGAGCGAAAAAGAGTGCCGATACTCTAAAAGCCTTTATTTAGTGACGCTATTTTGGACCACCGCACAGGTCGGGCAGTGTGGTGAGCACTGCAGAGAGGGGTACATGTTCGGTGCAGGCCGTAGAGCCAATGAAGGGTGTGAGTGTACACTCAGCCTCGTAGGCGCTCTTCGTGCTCACAGTTTTCGCAGCCGTATACTAGCACTTTTGAGGAGGGACACTACACCGGCCGCAGCGCCAGCGCTCTCGAACAGGTCACTACGTGGGCGCAGCTGTGACGCCCTGGTAAAAATATGTGACGGCGTCGCAGTGGCCTCCATAACGACCGCTTCGCCTCGATATACCGAACTCCTCGATGCGAATAAGTGGCCCAAGAAACACTACCGTCTTTAACACGCCGCGGCGCTCCTTTAGGAGTGGTTGTACGCGTACAACCGAGTTAGGCTCCCATCATACGAGAACAGCCCCTGAGTCGCGCGCTGACTATATGGGACAAGTCCACGGTGGTCAGTGTTGTACTTTCGCGCGTCCTAGGCTCAGAAGCCGACCTATTCCGTTAGTATAACTGGAATATACGCTATTCTATAAAAGAGCCCATGCAGAAATTCGGCCGCCCAACGCGCCGTTACTGCTCGATCAGCTCCGCCCATTGAGACCACACCGTAGCTGATGCTGCCGGCCACTCGAAGCGGTTACATTTAAATTCAGAAAGGGATTCCTGGCCATATTACTCGTATAAGCTGTCCTAAGATACGAACACTGTGCTGAAAGAATGGGCGTAAGGCCGCCGTCGCTAATGGGCGTAAGGCCGCCACCAATATAGGCCAGCTTAGCCAACCCATTTCTTCGTCCAATTCACTGAAGCAATAAAAGGAGGGACGGTTGCTCCCCACAAGCGGCGTAATCTTCACCGAGCCCGTGGTCCCGCCTAATTTTGATTGTAGAGTTTAACGCGCCGACGCAACGCAGGCGATGAGGCGCGCCGAAGTGGAGGGCTCCGGATTAATTTTGACCACCTGGGGATCTTTAACGTGCGCCGAAATCTCGTACACACGGGCGGTTTTGCTTCTCGCCCCCTTCAGAAAAGCGGCCGCCGCGGCCGGGAATCGAGCCCGCGACCTCGTGCTCAGCAGCGCAACGCCTTAGCCACTGAGCCACAGCGGCGGGCTCCCGCCTAACTTTCATCCGGAGCTTTTCAGAGAAGTGCTTTGTAACAGCTAAGTGCAGCGGCACACTCATTAGGACGGATCCAGTGAAAGCTCGGGGGATTAGGCCGCATTGATTATCGGGTTTCTGCGGAAGCGCACTGTTTGCGAGACGAGCGCGGACAAAGGAAACTACTCTCTCCACGGTTTCCGCACGTTAATCCTCGTTCGATGAAAGCGGATCAAGCGAGCGACGCTCATCAGTGATCTCTTCCGTACACGTGCAGCACGTGCTTCGCAACGGCGCACCTGCGGCAATGATTTTCTCCCCTCTTTAGCACTTTTCCCGCAACGCATTAAACTGCCCCACGAAATGGTCGCCGCCATAAGTTTGATCTCCCCCATCTAGGTCCCTTTGCCAACTTTTAGGCCACTCCGTCCTTTCGGATGGTGAAATTCGGGACTCGATGGCAGCGTGTCGACTTTTGGAATTGCGGTGCCTTGAAGCGTCGCTTGAATTCGTGGCCGGTAAAAAGCGCAAAGGCTCATGGGTGCGTCGTCTGCTCCCGCCACTTCCGGTTAGAGATCTCGCCTGGAATCCCGTACGCCGGAAATTTTGGTCTGTCTGTATGTCTGTATGTCTGTCCGTCTGCCTGTCTGTGACTCGATTCAGCCACCCGGCCAAGTAAAACGATGCCTGCGCAATAGTCTAATATAGTCTAAGCTAAATCTACCCGTCTAAGTCCGGTGTAATGTTCATACTTGTCAACATTCTTGAAGAAGAACAAGACATTACGCAAATATAAGACAACAAATTAATACAGAAATGATATTTGCAGTGTTCCTTTATAAAAAAATCATTCATGCTTGACTTTTGCGAAATTAAATACTTCATCAACTGCAGAAAAAAATTCCCTCCTCCGTCGCCTGCTGTCGCCTGCGCCACTATAGCTTGTGGCGCCATTTTAAGAAATCAACCGGCAACAGTTACGAAAGGTTGCACTAGATAGGTTCCACGTTCTGCTTGCAACGCACGTGGAGTAGGGAAACGCGGTTCTATAAACGATGAAGTAGGCCGCCTCGATTCACGCGTGTCTTCGCCGTACGGCAGCATTGGCATCGACGAGCAGTGGAACGCGGGAAATTTAAAATGATTTAAGCAAACCTGTGGCGTGTTAACCTTGGGAGGAGCGCGACTCCAGAGGAACAACATGAGAGGTGAGCGGGAAAGCGAAGGGAGGCATTTACTTGGCAAAAGTCGATAAAGACTATCGTCTTTTGACGACATTTGCAGCGAAAGGAGCAGATACGCGGCCAATTTTTTCTCTTTTGAAAAGCGAACCTTTCTCTGGCTCTTTCCCCGCTTTCACGGCGGGCTGCTGCTGCTGCTGCTTTCTGACCGGGTGCGCCGCTGGGTCCGCTTCCTGAGATAACGGAGATGACGCACGCCTTCTTGTATATCGGCAGTCTTCGCCGTCGAGCAGCCTCTTACATTTCGTGCGAGGCAAAATTATCGAAGGCGTCGATGGGCTTTGTTAAGTTTGGGTCCCTCACTTCTTAAATAAAACCGCCCGGCAACTACAGGTTTTCCCGCTCAATTTAATCCGATCGCCATAGAATTTAATCCAAGCGCCAGCCAAGTTAATCCAAGAGCCATCTAATTTAATCCAAACGCCATCAAATTTAATACAGGTGCCAGCAAATCTAATCCGAGTGCCAACCAATTTAATCCAGCTGTCGGAAGGTTGTTCAGGGGTGTTTTGTGCAGAATTAGGCGCAGCTTTGAGGCTTTGATGCGCGTGGTGTGATGAAAACGTGATGTTCCTTGATGCCTTATGTGCAAAATATCATGCGCGCAGCTAAGCGGACATTTATAAACACCCGCAAACCAGGAGAGTGATCTCGTTTGATCTGTTGGTGGATTGTGGTGATCGTCTGCGAGATCGTCAGAAGTATCGTTAGCTGCTCGCGTACTGTTACCCCAGCAGATTTGACCAGAGCTCTTCGATATATCCAGTAACTCTGGATTTGACAGCGTACTTTTACGCGAGCAGACGACACCTGTGTGGCCAGCAGGCGATATTTCTGACGATCTCGCAGACGACATTATAATTCGGAAATATTGCTCGCTGTAGAAAAGCATTCAATTATTGAAAATCAGAATGCAAAGGGCATTTAAGTAATGTGTCGTTATCTAAGGAGCTTCTGAAGGCATTGTTACGAGAAGATCAGACGATACTTCTGACGTGTGTTATCGACCAGAAGAGCTCTGTTAACGACGGCGCTCTCGCAGACGATCAGCTCACAGCAACGGTCTGCGCGTAAATAAATGTAAATGCGTACGTAAATGTCCATTTAGTTGCACATAATGGATCAAGAAACACCACGTTTTCATCACGCTACGCGCATCAAAGCCCGCAAGGCTGCGCCTAATTTCGCAGCACAAAACACCCCTGAACAAGCTTCCAGCAGCTGGATTAAATTGGTTGGCACTCGGATTAAATTGGTTGGCACTTGGATTACAACTGATGAGAAGTTACAACTGATGAGGCTGGCCTGCCTGTTCAGCTGCCGCTGTCCCGACCGGGAGGCGACAGAGAGATTGAGAAGCCTGCCTTTACATCTCTTATCTCTCGACGCACTCGCCCTGGTTTTGAAAAATCCGCAACTACGATGCAAGCTTTGCATCTGGCCGATCCCTGACGGTGCGGAGAGGGCACGATTTAAACAGCGGACACGTTTGAGGGTTGAACCCGACGACAGTCTCTGCTGGTGTCGTGTCACGCTCTCTCTGGACTCGGTTTCTCCGCCGCACAAAAAATTAGCTCTGGCTTAGCTCGGCTGTGCCAGGATATACGTAGCGTGAGCTAAGGCTCAGCAGGTTATTCTTAGGTTTTCTGGTTGTCTAGGATTACCTGATTATCATGCTTACTGCTGCTAAAACGATTTCCAATTCAATCCAATTCAGTCCAGTCCAGTCCAGTCCAGTCCAGTCCAGTCCGGTCCGGTCCAGTCACTGCTCCTCGCGAATATGCAGCACGGCTCTCCAGGAGCCACGCGAAACGGCTATCAAGCGGCTCCGGCGCAGCGTCAGACTTGGTTACTGCGCAACGGAGGCGCACAGCTGGGCACGCGCCTACGCCAGTGCGTCTGCCGCGGCTATGTCACTCCTCCGGAATGCGCAGACCGGCGAATGTGCAGACCCAATTTTCTACACACCCGTACTCCAATTGGATAGGATTTATCCAATCCTGTTAATACAATCCAATGCAAAGCAATGCAATGCTCCACGCACATGCGCCGCACGGCCCTTCAGGGTCCACGCAAAACTGCTCAACCTCGGCCAGAGTAGCTAACGCTACAAAAACCGGTTTCCATAGAATGCAAGTAAAGGAAGGTCCCAGGGCCTTCATATTTTGGTGCAGGACGGCTTATATTGCCCATAAACCAATGTCTTTCCAGCAATGCATTTGTGTTTACAGGCGAAGCCGACCTTCAGGGTATCTGCGTAAGCTTGCTCTCTGTAAGCTGGCTTTTTCACATTGCCTGTTGCCCAGTGAAGGATGGCCCCCACGAAGGGAGTGTTATTACAGAAAACGGCTCTAACTCTTGGGTTGTCCAAACTATCCCGAGACAAGTTATATCAAAATTAGCCGCTGTGACGATTCCAACGTTACGCCGATCGAGTTTCATTAGCTTGTCATAATTTGTTAGCTCACAGTGAAGTTGCGTTACCAAATTACTGTCTGCTGTCAATACAACGCCCCCTACGGAGGGAGTACCGGTACCGAAAAATGCTGCAACTCTTGTTTCACCGAAGCTATCCGGAAACAAATTATACGACAGACAGCCGCGAAGACCACTCCAACAATACGCGCCACAGCTTCGCTGGTCATCCTTCTTCACAGAGTGGAAGGGCACTGAATTTTTAAAGACGATGGTCTTTCTTGGGCTACTAAAACGCAGAACTTTTGGTCTGTCTGTCTGTCTGTGACTCGATTCTCAGCCACCCGGCCAGAGTAAAATACAATTTGCGCAATAGTCTTATATACTCACAGCCAAATCTAAACGTCTGAGTCGTCCGGTGTCAGTATTCATAATTGCCAGCATGGTTGAACAAGAACAAGACATTAGGCAAATATAAGGCACAAAATCAATACATGAGTGATATTTGCAGTGTTCCTTTACAAAAAAAAAATCATGGATGATTGGTTTTTCGAAATACTACATCAACGGAAGAATACCGTCGCCTGCTGTTGCCAGCGCTACCTCCTGGCGGCATTTAAGAAATCAAATGGCTATAGCAGCTAAAGGTTCCACTAGATGGGACCCACGTTCCGCTTGGAACGCTCCCGCAGTAGGGCATCGTGGTTTTATATATGTTGCAGTAGGGTGCCTCAATTCACGTGCGTCTCCGCCGTATACGGCAGCGCTGGCATCGAGGCACCCGACATGGAGCAGTGGAACGCGGTAAATTTAAATTCACTTGAGCAAACCTCTAGCGTGCTATCTTGGGAGGAACGAGACGGCAGAGGAACAGCATGAGAGGTGAACGGGAAAGAGAAGGGAGGCCTTTACTTGGCAGGGGCGCTGCAGTCGACTATCGTCTTTCGACGACATTTGCAACGAAAGGAGCAGATACGCGGCCATTTTAACAGTGGAGCTGTTGCTACTGGCCGTAAGTTCGGGGTTCGTGCGCGCCTAAAACTCCCCGAGGAAAGGCTGAGCGCTTGTGTGCGCGTACATCGAGCGCACGTTCGTCAAGTTAAGCATACCCACTTAGGGTGATTGACCAGTATTAGCCCCCCCCCCCCCCCCAAAAAAAATAAAAATAAAAAAACTCCAGCCTAGCCCGCGTGCTTCGAGCGCACGTTCGTCAAGGGAGATTGGCCAACATTGGCCACAAAAACACTCCAGCGTTCGCCGTATCGTGGCAAAACCTGCTCTGAACGAGGAAGACGCGTTATAGCGCATTTCTTTCTCGTGTCGTCGTGCGCATGCGCTCTGTACCGTAGAAGAGCCACGACTTGAAGGCCGATGCTGCTGTAGGCGATCATCCCCTTGTTAGAGATGAGGGGCCCTTGGGTTGTCTGACTCGTTCAGGCCCGCAGGTCCCGGCTCGCCATAGTGTCGGACTAAAGACTCGAGATGACTGCTTAGGAGGGAACTGTACAGGAGGTTTATTCTACATGATGACAGTCGAGACAGCAGAACAATAATAACACGAATACAGTCGTTTAAATAGAGTTCGAGTTCCCCAGATCCTTGGCTAGGGAATATAACTTCACACAGGTTGTCCAATCAGGTGGGCAGTGGACGACACTTGAAGTACCGCCCACGACATGAGGCGTGGCTGATGCACACGGACCACTCGGTCGATGGAAAGGGTGAATATCCACGTCGTCGATCGTGTCTTGTGCCGGAGTTGCACCACTTTGCGCAAGTCTTCATTTTGGAGGCCCCGTGAGAACGGAATTTCAACTCGGCTCCCAGCACGTAAAGACGAGTGGCCTCCTGCTCTCGCCGACGGTTGGAAACCGAAGATCTTGGGCACTTGAAACCGCTGCTTCCTTTCGGTGGACCCGTCTTTCATACGTGTATGAAGGAAAGAAGTGGCCCGCAGCGTCCGGTGAACCGAGGATATAGAAGCCGCCACTTGAAACCGCCGCCGCCGCTGGCGCCAGGGTTTCTTGCCTCCTCGTGCCTCTGGGTGATTCATCCACGCACACTTTGCTCTAGGGCTTGCGAGGAATTCCTGTGTTGGCCGATATTAACACCCTCCACATGGATAATTCGCGGATAATTCACCCCGCCGAAGAAGAGGCCGCGCTTCGAGAGGCTCGGCGTGAAAAGCATCCGCTCGAGACGATAAGTCGCGCTTGCAGACTGGCATACGAGGACGCTTACCGAAATGACGAGCTCACTTTGGCCTTGCTCAACATAAGGTCATTAAAATGGCATGCCACCGACGTCAACCACCACACGACAACGATACTAAAACTCAACTCTGTGTCCGCCAGTGATCGCCTACAATAGCTTCGCCATTCAAGTCTTGCGCGTGAGTGCAGGTCTTCTGATTTTTTTTTTTGGTTTTCAAGTAATATCCTGTGTATTTTAGGGATTGATATACAGGGTGATCAAAGTTAGGTCGACAGGTTTTTTTAAGATTAGGCACTTAGATTTACGTGAAAACTACCTGTACAGTAACGTTTGGCGCTCAGAGGGACAAAGAATTAGGTGGTAATTATTGATGTCGGTGGCTTAATTAACTAACATTTAATAATTTACTTTCTAGTGGCTGGAGTAAGCAGGCATGTTTGTATTGAAAAGTTGGACGCAATCGTGTTTCCACGCAGTTTCAGCAGAATTATTCTAGCCCATCCGTACACTGAGATATCGAACTGCGAAGTTTAATTTATGTTCAAATGATTACGCATGCAAGACAGCGACGACCAGCGCAAAGCTCCTCCCTTTTGTGACGTGCCTGTAACGTAGTATTTTGCCGCTACTGTAGCATGAAGATTTCAGTGAAGAAGTCGAAACGTTGCAGAGGTTTTAAAGATTAACTTGTTTACTTTACAGATGACATGGGTTACATTTAGCACATACGAACTTGAAACAATTACACTTATTACATAGATGAAAAAGGCAGTCAAAAGATCCAGAGTACTTAACGAAACATGGTTGGCGGGAGAAGGGCTCCCGGCGTCTGGCCCCGACGATCGGAAGCAAGCGGCTCTCCTGGTGTTGCTCGCCCCCTCCGCTCGCCAGAGGGGCCGCGTTATATTTGCTTTGGGGGGACGCATTGGGGGAAAAAGCGCATCCTAGCGTGTGCGGACCGGGTGGAAAAAGGCTAAGGCACACCCGCAGCCAATCAGGAAGACGCTTCTTAGCTCCAATCAGACATGTCCCCGCCAAAGTGAAAAGGACCAAAAACACAGACACAAGGTTCCGACTCGAAAACGCGCGCTTGGAGAATTACGGGCGTAGAGCAAGTAGTTAGACAAAACGCACTAAAGTAAACAGGGGAAAAGGGAAGGTCGTCGGAAGTACACAGCGGCCCGCGTAGGCGCGCAACGGGGGGTCGGAGACGCCAGTGCGTGCGGCAACAGAACCCGAGGCGAGGGTTCGCTTCCCCCAACAGCCGTCGTCTCCCGGTCGGCCGACGGGCAGACACACGCGCCGGAGTCGTTTCTCAGAAAAAAGGGCCAGGGCCCAGCCACGTCCGAAGCGCTTTTACACACAACACTTTGGAGGAAGAGCCCTGGCTGCGGGCACAGAACGCAAGAAACGAACGAACAACATCAAGAGACCTCGGCTTCGCGACATGCCCGCTGTGTATAGTTTAACAACGGGGTGGAGACATAAGCAAAGTGATAATTGGCACCCTTTCAGTCTTGGCTGGCGTTACCGCAATCTGCAGTACTTGGAACCGCTATCGAAACACAGAACAAAGAAGAGGAGCTTTGCGCCGGTCTTCTCTGTCTAGCATGCGTAATCATGCGAACGGCAATTAAACTTCGCAGTTAGATATCTCGGAATGCGGATGCGCTAGAAGAATTCTGCCAAA
>NW_027526445.1:47381702-47439983 GCF_048455015.1 Haemaphysalis longicornis
TGGCTCATATTCACTCAGGGGGATTGGCCAGGAAAGGGGCGCTCACAGAGAGAAATTACAAAGTAATTAAAGAACACATTTAAGGAATGAAAAAAAAATATTAGGGAAATATATACAGAAAAAAAAAACTGTTCGAACATGAGACGTAGCATCAGGAAGTGTTGAAACCGACATAAAGTAAAAAATAAAAAATAAAGGAAAGACAGCATGAAAAGTATCTAGAGAAATAAAACAATAAGGGAAGTTGGTGAAGGAGAGGCAGTGCAGTGAGCGGAAAGGCACTAACGCGGTATGAGTGGCCCACCCAGCGTCATCGTCGTCACCAGCACTGTCACCATCAGCTGATGGTGGAACGCAGCAGCGAGGGAGGGCCAGGGGGAAGAACTGCGCGAACCCTGTGGGCGCCCTCCGAGGCGAGGCCGTCATGAGCCAGGTGGACCAGAAGGCGGCTGCCGCGGCGCCCCAGGGGCCCGGGTGCGGCACCAAGGCAGCCGCCCCACGGCAGCCGCTCGCGCCCACCAAAGAGGACCCCAACAACACGGCGGCCCAGACGCTCAACAAATTCGGCCTCTGCATGTTCCAGCAGGTACGCCTTACCTACGTCCCGCTCGTATGCCTCTTCCCCGGCAGCGCGTCGTGCTGGCCGTGTCTCTCCGCAAGCGGGTCGGTACACTCGTGACAACGCCGCCTGCATACCATTCCCTGAAGTGTGAGCCGACGCGGTGAAACAGACGCTTTCCCGTTGCTCCCTCTTGTTCGCTTTCCTGCTCTCTTGCCTTGCTGCGCGCTCCCAACTGAAGCAGTGACCGCCGGCGCGCGCCATACCGCGGGTGAGCGGCCGCATTGAAAAACGCGCGACGCATGAGACAGTGTTATATAGGTGGCGTTGTTTGCGAGCTCCGTAGGGCCTTCTTTCCCTGAGGAGATGCCATCGCCTCGCGTGAGCTACTCAGCCCCGGCGCATTTACCCTGCTTACGTTGTTGTGCACGGCCGTAACAGACTCGGTGTACCACCCTCAAAAGTGTTGAGGTAAAAAATGGAGGTGCCACGCGAAACACGGAGCTTGCAGTAGTGCCCGGGCTAGACTGTGAGGTTGTGCGCATGCGCTGTAGCAGCCGAGTGCGGCCCCGCAGGCCAGCCTCCGAGCGCCTCCTGAGCCGCCAAAGATGCGGCGGTGGCTACTGTAAGCTCCTTCTCTGCGCATAGGCTGGAATTCTCGTCTTTGTTGCTGTTAAGATTTTTGACGACTGTATGTGGGAACTCTCCTCCCCTCGGCCACACCGCCATAGCGAGCTGCGTGGTTAGCGCAGTGCGTCGATGGCGTAGCCGGCCCTTCGAGGACGCCTGCAAGCGCCTGTTGTGATGTAGAGCAGGCGAAAGCATTGGTGTGCGCCTCAGTGCTCCTGTGCGTTTCCCTGGAATTGAAGTTTGCTCTTACGCGAGCACGGTAGCCACAAAGATCGGATATTCGAACCGCATTGCCAAGTTTGCCTTCATTTCTATCTAGCAGTTCGGTTACGTCCATGGGGACACGTTGAGCGTGGAGGAAGGAATACTCAGGCGAGGCCCTGATGCCCCTTCCTGTGAGGCTCCTCCCGGCACGTGGGAATGTCCACGGAGTCCGTTACCTTTTCCTTTCTTGATCGTCTGCGTCTCTCGTTCTCCACCGTCACTTCCGGTCAAACAACTTCACCATCCCTTCCTAAAGGAAGCTGACAGAAGCGCGCAATGCTTCTCACATCAAACGCGCGTCCAACCGATCGTCGAACCATCGAAGACCGGAATCACAAACGAAGGACGAACCTATGCGACCATTTTTCGCACACTAAGTAAACGCATCCACGAACGGCCTGGATGTATACCGACCGACCCGTGGTTTACGAAAGAAAGGCATGCTATTGTGCTCCCTCTTTATACCTGGAGCCGTTCCTTTTTCGCGGTTTTCGAGTAACCATTTTGACGGAATGGAAGCACGGTGCCACGCACGCGCCGCGTGTCCGGATATCTTATCGGAGCTTTTGTGTCTGGAGATCTTATCGGAGCTTTTAGATCGACCAACCGGTCTATGAGGCCATTCCTTAGTCTTTTTTCACAGGACGCCATGGGTCCCACTGGGAAAGCTTTCGCTGCAATAGCAGCTGATCGGGTACACGGACGCCGAAGAAACCGGCGGACTTCAATCAGAAGTCAGCGGTAGGAACGAAGCATCACTGACGCTTCGTGAACGGCCTTGGGGGCGGGGCACGGCCAAAAATGGCGCAACTACTTCCGTACTTTCTGCAATGCATTGGGGGCCTCTCCTGGGTGCTCTTGTTTCCATGACGTTGAGTGATAATTAAATCGTGGCTATTTGCATCACTGGTGTGAGGAAGAGACTGAAGTGCCAATAGAGAGTTTTAGCAGTCCGTATGTTCTGTGTTGTACGTGGTTACCGTGTTGACAGGGACCCGTCTGGGCACTTGCGCATTCGACGCGGTAGGGGGATTCGTTCCGGGGGCAGGCCTTCGCCATGCTCTTGCATCCGTCACGGTGAGGTGCGCCTCCTCGCCCTTCCGTGCACACAGGCGCAGTCGGGTCCCGGTAATCACGGTAACTACGTAAACGACGGAACAGACGGATTGCTAAAACTCTCTGTCTGCGCGTGCCCACACGTTGTCTAACAACGGAGGCCCTGCTCCTTTTCCGAGGCAGAATTCTGGCGACTTGGTCATCCTAAAAATGCTGTATATGCTGACTCCTCGCGCTGCCTCGGAAATGGGTGAGGCCGTTTCGTTTGTCGGTTTATGCCGTGGTCGTCCTGTAAACTTCAGCGCTCTACGTTTCCTCGTGTCTAGCTACCAGCTAGCCTAACACGAAGCTTTACTGAGCCAAATAACCCTTTCACGTCAGCGTACATTTGCCCAGCCGGGCACCAATAGCAGAGGGGTAGAAGCGCAAAGGCTCACGGGTACGTCGTCTGCTCACGCAACTTGCGGTTCCAGAGCTCTCCTGGGCTCCCGTCCTCCGGCGGCTTTCACGCGCTTGCGTGCATGTTGTCTTTCAAAGAGTGCTTCCCTTTCAGAGAAGCCCCTGGTAGCATCCATCGTTATTATTCGTTGAAGGCTCGAATCATGAGCGTTTTTTCTTTCGGTGGAAACAGAAAAACATATTCCCACCCGCTGCTGGCGGACGGGACTTGCCCCGATGCACGGCAGACGTGCGTGAATCGAGGCACCCTGAACGGGAAGCCAGGAGAGCTCTCGAAGCGGAAGTGGCGGGAGCAGACGACGTACCCGTGAGCCTTTGCGCTTCCACTGCTTACTTACTGCACGGGGCTCGCGTACTTACCCTGGGACCGAGCTAAACTCTCTTATACTCCAGCACCTTATACTCCTGTAGCAAATTGAGGTATTAAAAAAAATTGAACACTCGCGAAAGAACACGCGACGTTACCTGCAATCACTACCTTCGAAATCAAGGGGCCGATTTAAGTTTTCGCAGAATACAGAGTAACTGCGATTTACTTTTACTCTGCTCAGCAGGTTGAAAAAACTTTCAGACAAAAGCAACTGTACAAGGTCTACGCAGTTTTTATTGCGCGACCGGACCAACCTGCCACCGCCCGTGCAGTGCTAAATGCAGCACTGTCTCGGGTGACGCCGGCGTGTCTACACGACACGACGCCGTTCAACCCAAGCACCTGTTATTCCTTTGAAAGCCTCCGTGCGCCGTGCGTGACTCAATCGTTAGTGTTCCTGATTTACACGCTTGCGCCGTCGGCGCGATGAATAGCCGCATTACGTTCGAGCACACGTCTGCCAATATTTCGCTACCGTCTGAAGCGGCCGCCGATCGAATCCGGATACCTTGTGCCATAGAGTTTCCTAGTAAGTGTATAGTAAGAAAATCTGCCTTGTGCCAAGTAGCGAAACGCACTAGCTACTGGGGCTCTTCGATTTAGTCTCGTACTTACTAGTCCGCCGGTATACTACAGTTTGGTATGTCAAGAATGCCAAGGAACGCAAAGGGGAGGATGCGGTAGGTCATTGAAACAGATAAAGAATTTTTGGAAGAAAGAGAGAAAGTGGAGAAAAAGTGCCCGCCGGGTGGGATCCGAACCCACGACCTCCAGAATACGCGTCTGGTGCGATGACCACTACGCTACCGGCGGGGCTGTTTTTCCCCTCCACTTTCTCGGGTATTTATGTTTAGGTATTTGTTTGCGTTTCTTTGTTTTTCCTTTCTTTCAAAAATTCTTTATCTGCTTCAATGACCTACCGCATCCTTCCTCCCCTTTGCTTTCCTTGGCATTCTTGACTGGCAATCCTTATTTCTCTATTATTTTCAACTAGCTCTCATTTCCCATTCTGATTCGCTACATGCATAGCGAGAGCCTCTGTTCTGGCATTCTTGGTGCCATAGGGAGCTTAAGAGGGTTCAACGCTGGTCGACCACTCTCGACATGTTGTAAACACTCGAGTCAGTTCCCGGTGGTAAAAAAGGTCCCCTTCACCCCGAGTAGTCCGAGTGGCGCTGGCTACCACTCTTAAATGCAGACATTAAATCCCTTAACATAAATACCCGAGAAAGTGGAGGGGAAAAACAGCCCCGCCGGTAGCGTAGTGGTCATCGCACCAGACGCGTGTTCTGGAGGTCTTTGGTTCGGATCCCACCCGGTGGGCATTTTTTCTCCACTTTCTTTCTTTCGTTTTTCCAAAAATTCTTTATTTGTTTCAATGACCTACCGCATCCTCCCATTTGCTTTCCTTGGCATTCTTGACTGGCAATCCTTATTTCTGTATTATTTTCAACGAGCCCCTCCTTTCCCATTCTGATTCGCTATATATATATATATATATATATATATATATATATATATATATATATATATATATACCCTACTGGAACGTTCCGTATATACGGAATTCATACGGATTATGCCGCCCCCAAGCACACCGAAAGCAGATGTTAGTATAAAAAACAGGGAACCACATTTGTGTGCGCAATAAAAACGTTTGGCACAGGTTTCGTGTTTCTATATTCAATAATAAGCAAAATGACACTCCGTATGATTTCCGTATAATCCGTATATACGGAATGCGTACGGACAATGATTTGGCGGTTCTAGTAAACTTACAGACATCAAATCGGTGCCATATTCTTGGATAAGTATGCACTATTTCGTTCACATGTGTTTCTCAAATATATTCCGTGTTTTGTTGCGGCTTTGTGTCATTCTAGAAAAGTACTCCGTATTCCCATATTTCCGTATATACGGAACTTTTCAGAAGGGTACATATATATATATATATATATATATATATATATATATATATATATATATATATATATATATATATATATATATAGAAAGATGGGTCAGCAGTCTACAACGCCAAAGGAGGCATAGGGGTGTGGTCAGGCTCTTTTCTTTTTCACTACGGTTAATTAGGTAAACATTTTTTTTTTAATTATACAGAAGAAAGAAAGAAAAACACGCGCCCAGAGTGGGGACCGAACCCACGCCTTTCGATTACATGTCGAATGCCTTACCAATTCGGCTATCTGGGCGACTGTGTTCTGCTTCACTTTCTGGGCTATTTATATTTACTAGAAGTGTATCTGACGCTTGAGGGTGGTAGCCAGCGCCACTCTGACCACACGGGGAGAAGGGGACCTTCTTTTTAACCCCCGGGGCGTGACTCGAACGTCTACAGCCTGTCATGAGCGGGTTACTGGCGGGAAGCCCTCTTATGCTACCTAGGCATCAAGGCTGCCAGAACCGTGACCCTCGCTAGGCTTTCGCAGAATAATATCGTAAGGAAAATGAGGGGCTCGTTGAGGAAATACAGAAAGATGGGTCAGCAGTCTACAACGCCAAAGGAGGCATAGGGGTGTGGTCAGGCTCTTTTCTTTTTCACTACGGTTAATTAGGTAAACATTTTTTTTAATTATACAGAAGAAAGAAAGAAAAACACGCGCCCAGAGTCCGGGGACCGAACCCACGCCTTTCGATTACACACACATATATATATATATATATATATATATATATATATATATATATATATATATATATATATATATATATATATATATATATATATATATATATATATATATATATATATATATATATATGCATGCGTAGGAATAAGGTACGATGGGACCGGTAAAATGTACTGTAAACGAGAAGACTAACGGGTAACGAACGCCAGTATATTAACGTTTCGGCTTTGAGCAAGCCCAAACAAAACCAACAAGTAAAACATTGCAAACAGCAAGAGAAAACAAAATGGAACAGCTTCGCATTAGTGGCGCGAAGACTGGGCGAACAGCGAAGCTGTCGGCCCCACCTACTCATTGGTTCGGCCAGAGTGCTTCAATGGTTCGGCTAAGCTTATGCGCGGTCATGCTTGAAGACTCGGCCAAGATGTCTGCGTGGTGGCGTCGTTAGCCCCCCAAAGAGCAATGAACACTCGGTCATTAAAGTGTGCTTAATGTACGTGAGCTCGTACGCGAGCTCGTATGCGAGCTCGTACACTCGGGTCGGACTAGCGTCCCTAAATAAAGGCTTTTAGGGTATCGGCACTCTTTCTCTGAGTTATGTGCCGCCAGGATTTTCATTGGTCGGTCGGCACCACGGGATATTTGTTTATATATGGGCGCAGCCATTTTGTTTCTGGGCGCCTCTCCACTGTCTCTCCCTCTCTCTGCTGCGCGGACACTAACTAGAGCGGCCGGTCGCACTCTGCCCGTCACAACCAGCGGCGGTTTCGTTGGGAGAGATGACAACACTGCAAGCAAAAACAAAAAGGCCCCCAGATGATTCCGGGTGCACGAAGTGGCGGTACTCTTAAGCGTAACTCATTTACCGACGCTAGGTCGGACCAAAGTGGTTGCGTCCTTTTTCGAGCAGCGGTGAGGCGGCCTTCGCGCCGCACTCGCTTTTCTTCGGCAGTGACGCTCTTCTCCTGTCGCCCCATCGCCCTTCTCCGGAGGCCCGGCTGTTGCACCTCGCGCGAATTTCTGAACTTACCGCTGAAAGTGCGCGCCCAGGTGGTTTCGTGCGCAGGCTGTCACATTTCTCCCAAAGTGGACGCCCCGAGGCAACAGGCTTCGCGCACTCGGCGTCTGTAGCGCGAGCTGTTCTGCGCTTCCGTCGCGAAAGCACGTGAACTGACGAGTAGAAGAACACTCGCGCCACGAACGTTGGGCAGAGTGTTCTCGAAGGTCGAGCAATACCGGCGCGCGCGCTGACGTCATCGCTCGGCGAGATTTCCCTGCGCACGTTCGCCGGCCCAACACCAGCTTAGAAAGCATCCCTGCGACATAATCGGTGAGAGCGGAGAGTACGATTACATGTAATGGCGGCATCATGCGTGCGCACGTGTGAGCATAATTTCTTCTCAACCCGGTCCTCGCTATTTTGAGGATCAGGCGGCGCTAATTCCGTCACCTTTGTTGTGGAAGGGAATTTATTGATTGTAGGGTTTAACGCGCCGACGCAACACAGGCGAGGAGGCACGCCGTAGTGGAGGGCTCCGGCTTAATGTTGACCACCTGGGGATATTTAACGTGCGCCGAAATCTCGTACACACGGGCGCTTTTGCTTTTCGCCTCTACCAGAAAAGCGGCCGCCGCGGCCAGGAATCGAACCCGCGACTTCGTGCCCAGAAGCACAACGCCTTAGCCAGCTGAGCCACTGCGGCGGGTTGTTGTGGAAGGGGAGCGCTATTTCTTCATATTCTGCAGCAACCCGCATCAGAGCGTGCTCTTGCGGAGGGGAAATTCGTATTCCTGGACCACAAAAACAATAAGTATAGGGTTCGCTCGAAATATCGCCACGCACGCAATTTCTATGTTCCAATGTTTCAAGCCGTTCCAATGTTTGGGCGAATTTCGAATGATTAAGCGAGGCAACAAGAAAACAAAGCAAGGTGAAAGAGTGGCGACTGATCGGCCACTTTCTCGCACTGCCTCGTGACGTCACGGGGTCAGTTGACGCAATTCACGGCAGATCGCTGCGTGATTGCGCTATATTGCGGGGCTGCCTCTGATTCCGTTTGATCGCTACACTTACAAGCTAACATGAGCAGTGCGGTTTTTTTTTTTTTTTGCACAACCAGTTACATCACTGCAAACGTTTCGTAGTGAGAAATTTGGAAGATTGTCAAAATTTGTGGTCTTGCTTTTCGGTGAGAACAGTGTCTTTACGGACGCAATAGAGTTAAGCGCGTCACCGAAAGAGCCTTCTTTCAAGTAAGACGAATGTGTAGGCAACCGAAGCAAACCGTCTAAGGGGTTCATTCTCAAAACCACCCAGGTGTTCCCGAGCCAGTCTCTCCCTCCCACACCGCTCTCTCGCGCGTGGCTCAAATAAAGCGTTTTAAAGACCAGTCTTTGTGGGCTACTTAAACGCAGAAATTTCGGTCTGTCTGTCTGTCTTGAAAGGATAAATTTATTATAAAAAAATCCTGGTATCAATGGTACAACGTAACAACCAGAAACAATTAAACAAGTGCAGCGCCTGTCGCTACAAAACTAATAGAGCGCGAAAGCTGCCAGTTACAGATACTTACAGAAACACATAAACAGCTTCAAGTTGATTGTAGACAAAAGATTAACATACAAACAATTTAGAGTTGCTTACAACCAAAAGATTAACATGCGAGGAAAACCATGATACAAAAACATTCGCTTCAAGAATGCAGCAATATACAAAACAGGGTTGGTTTTATGTCACAACGGGTACTGTAGCGCACTAACACTCAATTCTAACACCAACATCAATTGTTACAACGAAAATCCCTAAGGACACAGGTCTGGAAAACTGGCATGAATAATAACCCTTTTGTTTGAAACCTCAATAAACCGGGTAGACCAATGTCGCAAAAACTCTTCCTCACCCAAAAGGGCCAACTCGCCTTCCAAAAAGGTCACGAGGTGTTGTCTGAAGAAGGAAAGCAAGGGCCACTGCATACGTAGCCTGCGATTCTGTGCTACAGCCCTGCAGCGATTACGCCATAGTATATAATCGCCAATCACTACGAATAGTTTGCCAAGGGGAGTGCCAGGGCACTGTTCTCTCAGTTGATACCGTGCAAGCCCCAAACTTGGAGCGGCACGGTGTATGATGCGCCAAAAGCAACGCGCAACAGTGCAGCTTGAGAACGTGTGAGCCGTGGATTCTGGTTGACCGCAGTTGGGACAGGAAGAGTTCTGTGTTACTCCCCAGCGAAATAATCTATCTTTTGTGGGAAGAATTCGCCACGCTTTTTGCCACTGGATGTTTTTGGCGTCCTCTGGTAGCCTACCTGAAGTCAGCCGTAACCAGGGGAAATCTGGTGGATCCACACGTCTGCCCGATCTCGCAGTAACTATTTTTTCACACAGCCTGGCAGGTTGTTCATTCACAAAATCGAGATCAGCATCCAGTGCACGAATTTCCTTAGCTAAAGTAATGACGGCCTTGAACAGTCTTGGCGGGAAAGCTGCACTGGGGTGCAGGTTTCTGGCCATAGTTGGACAAAGAACCCGTCTAGAGGGACCGAGAAAGTATAGGATCAAAGGTCTGCCCTGAGCTTCTACGTCACTGAGAAGTGAAGAGACGACTCTAAGGGCCAACAACTGGCTCATGAGGTCGATGCAAGGGAGACCATAACCCCCAGAGCGACGTGGGAGGCGCAGGGCATCTCTCGCTAAACGCTCTGTCTGTGACTCGATTCAGCCACCCGGCCAAAGTGAAACGTAATCTGCGCAATATTCTTACATACCCACAGCCAAAGCTAAACTTCTAAGCCCGGTGGCAATCTTCATGCTTGCCACCATTGTTGAACGAGAACAAAACATTACGCAAATGTGTTGCAGAAAATCAATTCATAAGTGATATTTGTAGTGTTCCTTTATTAAAAAAATCATGGATGCTTGGTTTTTGCCATATTAAATCAATTACTACATCAATTGCCCGCGCCACTATAGCTCCTGGCGGAATCATACGAAATCAAACGGCAACAGTAACGAAAAATTTCCACTAGATAGGTTCCTCGTTCCGCTTGGAACACACGTGCAGCAGGGCAACGTGGTTTTATAAACATTGTATAGTAGGGTGCCTCGAATCACGCGCGTCTTCGCCGTATGGCAGCGCTGGCATCGAGGCACCCGGCCTGGGTCAGTAGAACGCGGTAAATTTAAATTGACTTCAGCAAACCTCTACCGTATTATCTTCGGAGGAAGGAGACCGCAGAGGAACGGCGTGAGAGGCGAGTGGGAAACAAAACGGAGTCTTTACATGGCAGGGACGCCAGTGGACTACCGTCTTTCGTCGACATTTGCAACGAAAGGAGCAGCAGATACACGGCCATTTTTTTTTTCTTTTCTTGTCTCGCAAACACGAGATGGTTCTATCACGCGCCGCGGTGGCCCAGTGGCTAAGGCGTTGTGCTGCTGAGCACGAGGTCGCGGGTTCGATTCCCGGCCGCGGCGGCCGCTTTTCTGATGGAGGCGAAAAGCAAAAACGCCCGTGTGTACGAGATTTCGACGCACGTTAAAGATCCCCAGGTGGTCAAAATTAACCCGGAGCCCTCCACTACGGCGCGCCTCATCGCCTGCGCATGCGTCGGCGCGTTAAACCCTATAATCTATCAATGAATCAAGATGGTTCTATCGGCACAGGGCATATTGGCTGTGCCGGCGCCCACCTAGCGCTCAACGCTGCCTTTGGTGTGCCTATTTCCTAGCTCCCAGCTTCGCCACGACGCCTCGCGATGCCTGCGTTTTCGTTTTACTGGATGCCTATAGGCGCAACTGAGCAGCGCACAGCGAAGCAATAATGTTTGCAGGAACTTCCCAACCTTTTGTCGCGCATGTTTTAAGTGTTTGAAGAAACGAACGACCCGAAACACATCGAATGCATTCCCTGTACTCGCAGGCAGCCGCGAAAAAATCCACCGGCTGCGCCCACTCGATTCCCGAGAGTAACGGCCGGCCGTAATGGCCGCCCTTTTTTTCCAGTTTCGGTTTGAAAAGAGCCTTCTTGATCTTCGTTTACGATGCAGCGACGCAGATTTGGGCCGCAAAATTTTGCAGGTAGCAACTTTTAAGGTGTCATACTACCGGAAAATAGCGCATTTAAGGAGCCGAAAATTCCGTTGCAGTTGGCCTTTAATGCACCTTCATTAAAACCACGCCCGCAGTGGGCATGTTTACAAGGCATCGCCGCTAGGTATACTCGCACAATAAGGGAGCCCAGAAAGCGAGAAGTAAGCGTTTGTTTTCTCGAAAAAAACCAGCCAGCACTGGGACCTTCGCGCCGCGGTCTTAGGTGGTAGGTCTCCCCCTCAGTCCAGGAAACCTCTGGCGGTGGCTGCCGTCCCCGGTTCGCCAGATTCTTCCGGTTCTCCGCGGATCCTCGTCGACGAGCACAGGGCCTTCCACTTTTCGGCAGCGTCGAAGCAACCGAATGCAGGTGCGCGTATGCTGCCCCGCACGCAGGTGGCGAGCAACCTGTCGCAGAACGTGGTCCTGTGCCCGGCGGGGTTGGCGGCGTCGCTGCTGGCTGCGCACACGTGCTCCACGGGCGACACCATGGCGGAGCTGGGCGCCATGATCGCGGCGGCGGTGGGCAAGCAGGAGGCGCTCAGGGACGCGCTGCACGCCCTGTTCGACACCATCGACAGGGACATGGCGAAGACCGACAACGTGCTCATCTGCAAGTACGCCTTGTAGCGAGCTACGCTCAAGAGTACCGCCACTTTGTGCACCCGGAAGCGTCTGGGGGCCATTTTGTTTCTGGCTTGCAGTGTTGCCATCTCTCCCAACGAAGCCGCCGCCGGTTGTGACGGGCAGAGTGTGACCGGCCGCCCCAGTTAGTGTCCGCGCAGCAGAGAAATAGAGAGAGAGAGGGAGAGAGAGAGGGAGAGAGAGAGAGGGAGAGAGAGAGAGGGAGAGAGAGAGAGAGGGAAGAGAGAGGGGGAGAGGGAGAGAGATGGCGGAGAGAGAGAAGATAGAGAGAGAGAGAGAGAGAGAGAGAGAGAGAGAGAGAGAGAGAGAGAGAGAGAGAGAGAGAGAGAGAGAGAGAGAGAGAGAGAGAGCTGCTCAGAAACAAAAAGGCTGCGCCCCTATGTAAACAAATATCACGTGGTGCCAACCGAACAATGAACATCGCGGCGGCACATAACAGTGAGACAAAAGAGTGGCGATACTCTAAAAGCCTTTATTTAGTGGTGCTAACGCCCCGTATGTACACGCGTGTACGCTAGAGGGAGCGCAGCTGCGTTCCCATAACGGTCAAAGACTCCATTCGCTCTCACTGCACGCGTCGACGTTCCGTGGCCTCTGTCGAAAGGAATCATCGCTGACTCTGTATCGTACTGTACGTTGCTTTGGGGTGTGTCATCATCCCCTTCCCCTCCGGTCGACTCCGTCGCCCCGTCGACCACGCGTGTCTGCGGGGCGAGTGCCAGGATGACGTGTGCGCGGGGGGCGGCGCAGGCTGTTCGTGAACCGGAACCTGGAGGTGAACGACGACTGCCGGGCGCTGGTGGCGTCGCAGATGCGCTGCGACGTGGACAGGATCGCCTTCTACACCAGCTCCCCCACGGACGTGGCCGAGGCGGTGAACGGCGCGTTCGAGAGCTGCAGCCCGCTCATCGGACAGGTGCTGTCCCCGGACACCGTGGACCCGGCCACCAAGCTGCTGCTCGCCTCGGTCTACTACTACAGGGTACTCCACTTGCCGTACGAGTCCGCAGCCCGCTAAATGGCCACGGCTGGAAAACTGAAGGCGGTCTGATGGCGAGTGACGTCGGTTTTTCCCGGTTGTTCCCCGCACCTAGACCCACTAAATAAGCTAAGCTTAGGTATAACAACACTGACGCAGGGCGGCAGCCATTTTGGTGCCTGACGCCAGGGTGGCCAGCTTTATGCGCCCTATTGCGGCTGACATTGACGGGCGGAATTGGTCCGGGCGACGCTTGGCAACCATGCCAGCTGTGTTGACTTTTCGACGATTTAGAGACAGCGCGCCGCTCGATAGGGTAAGGCTCGGTTACCCTAGCGTACCTTATTTAGTGGCTCTAGGTTACGCTAGGGCCACTAATTAAGCAACGCTTTTTAAGTGGCTATAGGTTACGCTAGGCCAGTGTCGTTCTTTCCCAGCGGGTAGCGATGCAGGCGTTTTCCACTGTCCCGCCGGTTGAAACAACACAGTACAGAGCAGCACGGTATCGCTACTCTGTATGGGGGCATTGAAAACTCACTCTGAATGTGTCATACAGCCGCACTGCGCTCCGAAAATCAGGACTTATCGAAGAGCGCGCTCGCAGCCACATAGAGGCACCAAAATGTCAGCGCTCATGGGTCTTCCCGGATTAAGCAAATGTCACGTGACGCGGTTCGACCAATGGCCGCTGTCGGAGGCATAAAATAATGGCAGAAAAGAGTTCCGATACTCTGAAACCTGATCTAGTGGCTCTACCCGCACCCGCGCAACCATGAACTCTGGTACCCGAAGGACGACTCTTTTGTGCGACCTGCAGAAACCTAACTAGGTACGCTGCGAAATTTCCCTATCCTCCTCGAGCGTGTGTACGGAGCCAGAATTTTCGCTGCAGGACGCTCCTTTCGTTTACTCGTTCACGTAAGCATCGCGTCCTTGCATCTTCTGCATCCTCCTGAAGTCGACCTTAACGTGAAACGGATCGCGCCTCCGCCATGGGAGGTGAGCTTCGAGTGAAGTCAGACGCGGCCGTCTGCTGAGCGAGTGAGGTCGGATGTATGTTTTCACCTCAACTTAGGCCGGCATGTCTAAGTTTGACACCGTTCAAAGAAGGTGCCCAAACAGCGTGCTATGAAGTGTGTGGCATGGACACCCCACTCACGAGCATTATGAACTAAAACATTTTCGAAGAAAACGTACCTGAAATTCGCGTTAGAGGTTAGATACTATGTCTACCCTACATCTACGTGCGCTCTGCTTAGACACGCGTATATGCGTCGCGAAGGGTCGTCGTTTGGAAATACCGTTCCCAGGTTAAACGAGTCCATCGCGGCTTGTTTTCGCGCTTGCAGTGCACCAGTCGTCAACAAATCAGCTTACAAGGCACAAAAGCAACCGAGCACGCTCCGTGCCCAGCGGCCTGAAAGGCGCCAGCCGCAACGAGCAGAAGAGCTTTCTACACAAACGTTTTCATTCCATGAAAACTCCCTTTACCTGCCTTCCGGGCGCGTTCTCGATAGTTTTAGCAGTCCGTCTGTTCCGTCGTGTACGTAGTTACCGTGTTGACCGGGACCCGTCTGGGCACTAGTGCATTCGTCGCGGTAGGGGCATTAGTTCCACGGGCCGACCCTCGCCATGCCCGTGCATTCGCCACGGTGCTCCGTTGTTCGTGTTTCAATTCATCACGATAGTAGCACATCCGCGCAATCATTGGACGAACGGCGCAGGGCCTCCAGGCGGACGCGCGCTTCGAGCGGTGCGCGGAGCCCCGCGCCTTCACGGCCACGCCGACGGCCGCGGTGGAGCTGGAGTACGCGTGCTGCGTGGGCCGCTTCCTCTACGCCGACGTGGAGGCGCCCGTGGCGGCCAAGGCGCTCGAGCTGCACTACCAGGACGCGTCGCTGCTGCTGCTCATGCCCGAGCGGCCGGCCATGATGCGGGAGCTGCGCACGCACGTCACGCAGGCCCTGCTCGCCGCGCTCGCCGCGCAGCTCAAGCCCAAGACGGTGCGCGTGGAGCTGCCCCTCACCAGGATAGAGTCGCGGTGAGGGCGATCTTCTGGGCCACCACTGTCGAGGGATGCGGTCCTCGCCGACTTGGCTTGGCTATTTCGCGCTTGAAGCCAAAGGGAAGATCGAATGTAACATTTTTTTAAGACGATAGTCTTTCGTGGGCTACTTAAACCCAGAAATTTTGGTCTTTCTGTGGCTGCGTTCCAGTTCGCGGACAGCTTGGTAGACAGCCTACGAAGCAGTCTAACTAGACGTCTAAAGGAATAAGAATTGGAACGGTGCAGCGGTCCCGAACGAAACATCAACTAGTACATCAACGCGGACGACAACCTCGTAGCACACATGTAGAGCAACGCAAGCCGTAGGTTTCATAAATAATATTACCGTTATTATTACAAACATTATACGTGATTTAAATATTACACAAAATTATCTTCAACTCTAGTAAATTATATTAAATATTTCAATAAAAGAACAAGTGGTTTTGTTACAACATTAATAGGGAAAAAGGTGGCACTGGCGTCACTTATTGGTTTAGACAGGAAGGTAGCCTGCATCGTTTGATTTTTATGCCGTCTCCTCGAAGCGGTCCTCGTTGACTGCTTCATTTGGACTGGAACAGGGCTTAACACGGCGGACTGTCCGCGAAGACGGCAACGAAGCCGTCTAAAGAAGAAATTGGAACACACCCTGTCTGTCTGTCTGTCTGTCTGTCTGTCTGACTGTGACTCGATTCAGCCACCCGGCCAAAGTGAAACGAAGTCTGCGCAATAATCTTGTATACTCACAGCCAAATCTAAACGTCTAAGTCCGGTTTATATGTTCATACTTCTCAACATTGCTGAACAAGAACAAGGCATTACGCAAATATAAGACAGAAAATTAATACGCATGAGATATTTAAAGTGTTCCTTCACAAAAAAAAATCATGGATGTTTTCGCGAAATGAAATACTACATTTACCGCAGAAAAAAAATTAACACTGTCGCCAGCTGTCGCCCGCGCCACAATAGCTCTTGGCGGCATTTTAAGAATTTCTACCACATAGGTTCCACGTTCTGCTTGGAACGCACGTGGACTAGGGCAACGCAGTTCTATAAACGTTGAAGTAGGGCGCCTCGATTCACGCGCGTCTCCGCCGTACGGCAGCGCTGGCATCGAGGCACCCCGGCCTGGAGCAGTGGAACGCGGTAAATTTAAATTGACTTGAGCAAACATTTAGCGTGTTTAACTTGGGAGGAGCGCGACGCAAGAGGGACAACATGATAGGTGAGCAGGAAAGCGAAGGAAGGCATTTACACGGCAAATGTCGACAAAGACTATCGTCTTTTGTCGACATTTGCGAGGAAAGGAGCAGGAGCAGAAAGGAGCAGAATTTTTTTTTTCCCTGTTCGTCAAGCACAGAGTTTTTAAAATAATTCTTCACAAATAAATGTTCTTGTAGCTTTATTTTTGAAAATATGTCACCCCATTTAAATTCTTTGACAGTAATAGTGTTGCGGTTTTGCTGGCAGAGGCAACTCCAAAGCCCGTTCGATCATGAGCCATGCCAAGGACAAGTGGAACGCGCCTGCCATAGAGTTTCATAAACGTATATTAGTATGAAACTCTGTGGTGCCCGCCCGCTAAATGACGCAACACTCACTGAAGCGCGGCTCGCCTAGACGGGGGCGCCAGATTGCTCGCTACTATATTCCGTATTTTCGCGATTCTAAGCAACCTCCCCTACTTTCAGGAACAAAAGTTGGGAAGAAGTTTGCATGCGAATCTAAGCACCCCCTTTTCTAGGCAACCATCGAGAGGCGCATTTCAGACGCGTGGAAACGGGCCCGAGTTGACGTTGAGGCCAAGTCATGTATGAAGTTTTCGATTACAAACCACTTCAACGGAAGAGGTGACGACCTACTGGGGACACTGAGACCGACGGGCCAATTTAAGCTGCAAAAATGACTCAAATGGCACTGAGGGGGACTGAGTATCCGACGTAAGCGGTGGGTTCACTGTCTGTACCCATTTTTGTAGCGTAAGCTACACTGGCCAAGGTTGAGAGGTTTCGCGTGTGCCGTGAAAGGCCGTTCTGCGCAAGCGCGAGGAGCATTGGATTGGTTTGGATCGGATCGGATTGGATTGGATTGGATTAAATTGGATTGTGTTGTGTTGAAATCCAATCCAATTGTAGTACGGGTGTGTAGAGAATTGGGTCTGCACATTCGCCGGTCTGCGCATTCCAGAGCAGTGAAGTCATAGCCGCAGCAGACGCACTGAAGCCGGCGCCTGCCCAGCTGTGCGCCTCCGTTGCGCAGTAGTCAAGTCTGACGCTGGGCCGGAGCCTCTTGATAGCCGTTTCGCGTGGCTCCTGAAGTAAGCATGATAATCAGCTAACCCTAGACAACCAGGAAACCTAAGAATAACCAGCTGAACCTTAGCTCACGCTACGTATATCCTGCCATAGCCGAGCTAAGCCACTGCTATTTTTTCTTTTGAATGCTTGCGACATAAAACATTATTCCTTGGGTCCTTCTTGTCAAGATATGGCCGCGGAAAAAGTGGTGTGTGTGTGGAAAAGGGGGGGGGGGTAATTTAGGGTTTTTCGAACCTAAGCACCCCCCTTCTCCCCGCCTTCCTCACTTTGGGCATCGCGATCGTGGAAAAATGGGGCTGCTTAGAATAGAGTAAATACGGTATCTTAGTATAAAACTCGATGTTGAGATCGCGACAGGCATAGTTTCGGAATGCGCGAGCCCTTTTTCTGACATACCTTGGTATTTTGAGGCGCTGCGGGCCCGAAATAAAAAAAGTTGCAGGGACGTCTACGTTTGTATCCTAAGATGTAAGGCGCGATAGCCATACTTCGATTCTCACGGAGGGTGTTAATACGCAGATGCTGCATTTGTGATCTATGCTTCACGACCACGAAAGGTTATCGAAAAGAGAAAGACTAGAAACGAGGGCTTCCAACCGCCCTGTCTTAGGAAAGACAAAGGCTCTCTGCGCTTCTGTGGCGTAAAATTTGAGCGTGAAAGGTTGCAAATGCGAGTCGTTAGTTAGTTTGAGCGAGAAGGAGTCAGTGTCAGTGTATTAAAACGTTTATTCTGTGATATCTCGGCCGGGCTAAACAATTTTGCTTTTTTCAGAGAGTGAGAAAGAAAGAGAGCGAGAGAGATCTTTGTTCAGGAAGAAATAGTTATGGTTTAGCAAAATGGGGTAAAGAGATGGCAGGGAGCTCAAAGGTGGAACCTGAGTCTACGTCACCAGATGCAGCAGCTTCTTCCCTTGCCTTCTCATTTAGAGGTAACGAGTTGATCAAATCTGCCTCCCATGCCTCGATGAAGTGGAATATGTTATGTTTGAATTGTTCTCCCTTTGCTACCCTAGCAGTGTTCCAAGTTAATGTCTGATGTTCTCACCGAGCACCTGAACGCGCAGGGATTTCCAGATAACTGTGTTGGTTTTTTGTTCACAGAGCTTGTGATTTTTCAGCATTGAGAACTCGTTTTGCCTAGTGGAAAGTTTGTGTTATAGGCATAGGATGAGAATTCGTTCTTAACGTTTTTCTAAGAGGGCAGTGTAGTAGTTGTGGTCGTAAGAAGCACGGTAGGCGAGTTCGCGTGCCTCTTGCATAGTGCGTCGTTCGCTTACTGACCATTGGATCCGGCTGTCCAGGTGACGTTACCTTTCTGCACCATGGATAGGAATATCTTACCGAAGCGCTTGGTATTCTGTCTCCAGAAAAATGTGTAATGTCCTTCGTGAGTCTATAATGACGCTACGCTTCTATTTGATACTTCCGCTATTCGGGTTTCCAAGTCGATGGCTCCAGCTTCCACTTTTTTGTTCTTGTATGTTAGAGGATCACGCAGTCACAAATATTGCCAGAGTAGTCAACTACGGCAATTGGGGCCTCGTGCTTCCGTACATCCCAGAGTCGGTGTATACTGTGGTCATATTGAAACTTTCCCCGTATGAGCTTGAGGCTGCCATACCGCCTTTTCTTGTGTAGGATTGTACCCATATTTTTGGTAGAGGAGAGTTTTTATGCGGGTCGCTGGATCGTTGCCATGTCTATCATGGCGTGCAGTGGTTTCCTTTCAAAAGGGGTGATGCCTGCTGTCCTTTCTTTTCTGTTTTGGGATGCCTGTTTCTTTTTAAAGGTGGTATGATTGCCCCTCCCGATTTCGTTTTTACATCCGCTTTCTGGTTGCCAGGAGAGCGGTTTCTCCGATATCTTGAAATGCATCAGGAAGACACAACTTGAGGACCTATATTCAACGTCATTATCACAAACACCCTCCTTTAGGACGACTGCAGCGTGAAGGCCTCTCCTACTGACCTTGACCCGCTGTTGTCCTGCGCTTCCCGAGTCCATTATTTGCTCCGAATACTGTTATTTCATCCCTCCATCGAGTCCGCTACTTCTAGACCCGTCTATGTATGTTCATTATTTTACGCTGGTGTTCCACCCTTTGTTAGTTCGTCTGACGGTCAGAATTGTGAGGTTGAGAACTGCTTTACGTGCTGTCGTAATGACGGTGTTTCTTTCACGTTCTTTGGTGCGGGTAAATTTCCGGTAGGGCAGGCTCTGCAATATACTGGTCGTGATCAGTGGTTGCATGAGTCTTATCATTTCCTTTCTCTTTTTCTTGCTCTTCTCTTGGTTGGACGTTTTGCTCGTGAGCAATAATTGGTTAAAGAGCTTCTGTTTTTGGCACTTGTGAGTTGGGAACTACCCGCTCGCCTAGAACCCCGCCGGGTATTCTTACGTGACGGTTCTCTGGGAGGATATTCGTACCTATTTTTAGGGTGATTTTTAGCTTGGCCGCGTGGCGCCATCTGTTGTTTACCAAACCGAGCCCGCAGCGGAGACATAACCGTGGGAATATTCAAAAGTATTTTCAAAACTAATGCGATTAGAGCATTTTTTTTACCCTCCTTGGGCTAGATAGTGGGCTTTATTTTAGCTGTTTTTCGACTATAATTTTGATTTCTGAGAGACCGGCGTTAATCCTTTGTCCCCTGCTTTAGGTAGGTCACCCACTGTTGGTGCCGGAATAAGTCCCGTTGGAAAACACAGCGCGGTGGCTCAGTGGGCAAGGCGTTGCGCTGCTGAGCCCAAGGACGCTGGTTCAATTCCCGGCCGAGGTGGCGGGGGAGTCTTCTCGCGGTCACTGTGTTGTGTGGTTGCGCGTGCAGGTGCACGCTGAACACGACGCTGTTCAAGGCGGGCGTCAAGACGGCGTTCATGTCAGACGCGGAGTTCACCACCCTGGTGCCCGCGGGCGGTGCCCGGCTCAACGACGTCCTCCACAAGACGGCGCTCGTGCTCGACGAAGGCCTGCCTGTGCCCACCATTCCCGCGCCCACGGGCGGCCCGCCGGCGTCCAAGCCGAGCTGCGCCAACAAGCCGTGCGACGCCGAGTTCGCGCTCACCAAGCCGTTCGTGCTCGTGCTGCGCAGGTTCACCGACGGCCGCATCATGCTCGTCGGAGTCGTACACGAGCTCAAGAAACTCCAGTAGACGCTCCCTACCGCCATCTTGTCATTCCTCTGCCGTATAGCCGCAAATAACGCCACTTGTAAACCGCAGCAGCCCTCGTCGTGATTACACGTTGGATAGCCACGTCGGAGCTTCCCGGCGCCTCAGCCCACCGTCTGTTGTGGGGACAGTTCCACAGGAGATACTCGAGCGTTTCGGCTGCTCCGATTGGGGGACGGGTAGACGGAAAGAAAGCCGAGTTTTGCGGCAGATGAATTCCACCCGCTAACCAGTCGTGAGGGGCCGTGCTGGCTCTCCAGAAGCAGCGCGTGGTTACCAAAGCGACCAGAATATATCAGGAATCAATTAAACTTCCCCATACACGCTGACCTTTCTCTTGTGAGTTGCGCACGGGCTTCGCGAGCGAAAGATGAACAGCCCACGTTACTGGTGTATCTTGCCAACCGGATTCACAACCTGTTTCGTCTACTTGTATCTACGCAGCGGACTGTCTCTGCCTCTGAATCAGTGAAACCCTTTCAGTTTAACACCCACACGCCTCGCGACCTCGAACCGATCCGCGCCCGCAGACACCAGGAATTAACAGGCTTTCAATTAAAACACACTTTAGAATGGAGTAGCCATCTATTTCCCGGTGACGCGTTTCCAAACGCTTCACTACACAGAGCACCCACGTGACATGTGTGATGCCACTGCGAGCGGTATTATTTTGAGCGCCTCGATGGCCTCGAGTGGCCTCGATCCAAGCTTCGCGTTCCAACCAAAGAATCCATCACTGAGTGCTGGTGCTGAAGGCTTGGGTTCGAACTCCAGCGGGTCTATCTTATTTTTACATGTTTTTTCATGCTCGTGGCTGTGTCCCTCCCTCCCTTGTTGTCGTAGACCGTCATCCGCACCCCCACTGCGCATGCCTGGCCAGGCACCGCTGATGATGATTGTGGCATGATGCCCCTAGGGATTGGCCAACCAAAGAATCCACAAGATAGCTTCGCGTACAACCACCGTCGTCATCTTCCCGTAGGGGAACCCTGAGTACCACACCCCCACTGAGCATGCCTGGCCAGGTACCGCTGATGATGATTTTGGCAGGATGCACCTAGGGATTGGCCAACAAAAGAATCCATAACGAGATAGCTTCACGTTCAACCACCGTCGTCATCTTCCCGTGCGGGAACCCTGAGTAGTATGCGAGGCATTCCTCCACTCCTCTCCGACACTCGTCTCCTCTCCGGCATTCCTCCTCTCCTCTCCGAAGCTCCTCTCCTCTCCGGGATTTCGCAACGAATGGAAACACCTGCGGCTCCACGCGCGATAATGAGAAGCAGCTTAGGGTTAGAGACGCGACGGTAGCCGCTGCATACTCCGCTGGGGCGCCACTGTAGCTCCGCGGTATAAATGACGCGCACGCGCGCTCCACTCCCCTAATTCTCCTCCCGCATCGCCGCGATCGAACTGAAAACTAATGGGAACTTGAGTCGACCCCATGGCTGCTTCGCATACTACTCAGGGTTCCCCAACGAGAAGATGGTGAAATGTTTTTCTAAATTTAATTTCCTTTTTTTAAACTGAATTCTACGCATTGTTTCTGTTAATAATGGTGATTTGGTATGCTCTAGGTCGCTTTAGGTTTGGGGCGCAGCCAGTGACCAAGTTGAATTACCGTTCTGCATTCCGCGAACGGACATATCACGTTGGTGCTCTGTGCAGCGAATTTCGGAAATGCGCTTCCCGGTGACACCACTTGGACATATGAAAATGGCGTCGTCTCACTGCTGCTGATCGGCAGGCGAAGCGCACAGACGCCAGAGGTAGGTGAGCACACACAACCTTATGAACAGCGCTTATAAAATCCAGCTTTACGCGTAATGCTTGGCGATAAAGGAGTCCCAAAAGTTGGGCCCAGCGCAGCCACTATATCCCGTAGTGCGCTCAGCGCCAACACCTAGCGCAACGCGTAAAGAAAAGCGCGAGTTTCGCACGGCAACTTTTAACAGCGAAGCTGTTTAGCAGATGGTAATTTTTCGTGTCCGCAGTGAGCGAGCGCACGTGAGCTCGGGACTCGCGGCGACTGCCCGGTATTTAACAAAACCAGGAAAACGCCGAGCGCTAGCGTGTGCGTGCTCGCGATGACCGCACAGCGTCCCCTGCGCAAGTTTGTCAAGCAAAGCATAACCACTCAGGGAGGTTGGACAAAATTGGCCAAAAAAACTCCACCGTTCGCCTTAATCGTGGCAACACTTGCTCGGAACAAAAAGACGCGCCATAGCGTACGCCCCTCCAAGGTGATATTCAATGATAATCACTTCCGAAAAATGAAAAGCTCACGCTTATAGCAACGACAGAGTAAAGGTCGCTGCGCGCAGCGAAGAAGAAGCAAATCGGCTGCAATCGTGCACTTAAACCTTCGTGATAGTGGTGATGGTTGCGTACAGCTTAGCTGCCTTCAAGACTTACACTTTAGTGTGAGCTTCCTTCATTTTTTCAGTTCCTGTGGGATTCGAACCCCGGTGCTCCCAGTGAGAGCCGAGAGCGCAACCACCGCACGTCGCCAACTGGAGTGGAGCAAGTCAGAATAATGCGTGACACGTGCGCGTGACGGCCCGGGAGTACAACAGGCGCTCGTCACCCGCTCAGGAACTCTGATGCAGGGAAAGCTGTGGCCTGAAGTGTCGGAAGTTTTCCTGTTGAAGTATTTCGCGCCGAAAGAAGGAATCCTAAGAATTTCACTTCCCCACACCCAGATCCCTCTTCCCGTATTGATCCCTTCACATTAGGTGAACACGTCATTAGCATCATGATACAGTTCGCCACTAAGAGCGGTCTAGCGGGAGTTACGCCGCGATGGCCTGCACCAATGAATAGGCCATTCAATTCTGAACAATCCTCCTGCGAAAAAACCCATGCCACCTCTCGACGGTCACGAGGTCATGACCTAATAAAAACCGCTCTGATCCATTACTCCCCCCCCCCCCCTGCAATCAACAACCTTACGAGGCCCCCGGCCTTCCCTTTCTTGAATAAATTTAGATTTAACAACTAAATAATTCGCGCGAGGATCAACGCAAATACAATGTAGGAGCACATAAAAGTATCACCACGTAATAAGCTTTCGCCTTCAAATCACGTAAGCAGAATTCGGTACCCCGATGAATTTTATCCAGGCAGAGTGCAATTGGTAGCAATGACGCACTCAGCGTCGATAAAACACGAAACTGTATAGACACGCTCCCACATGTCCGCCGCGGGTCCTTTCTATGTTTCGCATTCCCCCATAAGAAAACGCCCGTGGTACCGGATTCGAACACACGACCTCGAGTTCAGGGGTCTTGAGCAAGCTACGCCTCAGCCAGTGGCAATTGGACTATTCGGCCGCAAGTTTAATAAAACACCCGCCCCTTATCAAAGCTTCTTGTGAGACTCCACCGAGAAAAAAGCGCCACTCGCACTTCATTGAGCACAGCAGTTTTCACAAAAGCGTGCCACCGATGCGAGGTCCTACATCTGTCACACGCAAGTCTTATAAACGCAAAACACGCGCATACTCTTCTTAATCCTCTTTCAATTCTCGATGAATGCACCGGCTAAACGAAAACAAAAATTAGCAGTGGCTTACCTCGGCTATGCCAGTATATACGTAGCCCGAGCCAAGGTTCAGCTGGTTATTCTTGGGTTTCCTGAATGATTAGCTGATTATCATGCTTACTGCTGCTAAAACGATTTCCAATCCAATCCAGTCCAGTCAAGTCCAGTCCAGTGCAGTCACTGCTCCTCGCGCATGCGCAGCACGGCTCTCCAGGAGCCACGCGAAACGGCTATCAAGTGGCTCCGGCGCAGCGTCAGACTTGGCTACTGCGCAACCGAGGCGCACAGCTGGGCACGCGCCGGCGCCAGTGCGGCTATGACATCACTCCTCTGAAATGCGCAGACCGGCGAATGTGCAGACCCAGTTCTTTACACACCCGTACTCCAAATGGATTGGATTTTCAATCCGATTCAATCCAATCCAATCCAATGTAATGCTCCTCGCGCTTGCGCAGCACGGCCCTTCAAGGTCCACGCGAAACTGCTCAGCCTTGGCCAGTGTAGCTTACTCTAAAAAAAATAAATAAAAAGGACAAAAAAGAACAGGAACAGCGACCGCTCTTAATGGCCGCATCACTCCCCACCCCTGCGCATGTTCAGAGCAGTCATTTTTGTTGCGGGAAGGCTGAGAGAGGCCTTTAGGTACCACAGCTGCATGTGAATTACAAAAGCTTGTGCATGCACAGTGCTGCGAGCGTGTATGACGGCGACTTTGCGCGGACGTCGTGAGGACAAGACTTTATGTAAATCACGCGTTTTGCGAGTCTCCGGCGTTCAGATTTGCGTATAGAGCATTGCCACGGTCGACCATTCTGCACGGAGGCGATTGGGAGCGCTCAGTGAAGGGCGCAACCGACCATCTGCAGCGACGACACCGTAAAATGGATATAAACCGGCCCCCGGCCGCATGCATTTATCGGATTGCGAGGCTGCAAAGCCACGCCGCGATCATTCCGTCCAGAGCTCGCAAAGTAGCGATAAAGCGGCATACTTAGCTCGTATACGAATAACATTTCGAGATGGGCAGTTAGTTCCTCGCTCTCGCTCCAATCCGCATTTATTTATTTTTTTAATGATAGGCCGTTTTGTTTGGCTCACATCTGCAGCCTTCGCCCTTTTCAACGTTCACATAACGAGCAGTCGATGGGTGTGGACGCATACGCGTTAAGTGTTATATATCAAATGCCACCACATTAATCCGTCTATTGCCGTATAATGCGGGACTTTCTGTCCTCCATGGCTACCATCTACATACAACAGGGGATTTAAACATGCGGTCGTTTCGGCAGCCGCAAGTAATGAATGCGTTTTAGAATCTCGGCCGCTGTCCTGTGCCACAGCTTATGCCTTTCTCGCCCCCACCGTATCAGCGACAGCATCAGATGCGAAGGACGTCTAAAGGCAGCAGTTATTTCCGCAATGGTTAAACGCATAAACTGGCAGTTAGTAGCAGTGAAGTCCACCGTGACGCCAAGCTATGGCGCTGGTGGCTCCATCCCTCTACCGATGATAAGCGTGCACGCGTGCACACTACCATCAAGCGAAAATCCAGCGAAATTCAGTTTCAGCCGTGAGTTGCAGTTTCATTTAGGGAATAATCAAGGTGCAACTCGCGGCTCAAATCGAATGACGGTCGGGGTGCAAATCGGATGTCACTTGGGGCGCAACTTGAATGTCCTTTCGAGTCCCCGTACTCCGCGCCCTCGTCATCATCTACGGAGTGGAGATGCTGCCATTTTTCTACACACTTTTGAGAACCAGAGTCCAGACTATAGTTTGGCCTCTGCAGGTCTCGTCCGACTGCGACTCTGACCGCCCGCGTGGCGTTGAGCCACGCGGGCGGTCCGTGGCCCCAAATGAGCTTTTGAGGCCCCATATGCGCTATCCATCTAGCGGAATCACTCTACTCGGTAGACAACAGGTGCCGTTTAAATCAAACCCAGCGAGGAACCACGATGCATGGCTCCTCGTACGACACGTGGCACAAGTGCGTACGGGTAAATGGGACACGTGGAACGTGCGGGCAGGGCTAAAGGCCTACAGTAACGATACCGGCAAGGGAGAGGGGTAGGAATAAATGTTTATTTGAAGGGATAGCGTTGCAATGAAAAAAAATGTGGTTGATCCCTCTTTCATAGGAATCGGTAAAACACAAAAGAGAAAGGTGCCTTCACAGGAGCAGTACTGCTCCTGTTGAATGCTAAAGGAACCTCCTTCATGTGCGAAGGGTTCGCGAGCCTGACCCCGCCAGATGAGGTGGCGCCGACACGCAAGAAAGAAAGAAACAAAAAATAACAGGTTGATTTCGGGAAAACAAAACCAAAAATGACATGTACAGAAACAGCAGCTAGAAACACAACGTTCAGGCGAACAGCGCCACAGCGGAGCGCGCCCCCCGTACACGAAGGCGCCGGCATCGAGACGCCAACTGTCGGCGCTCATTAGCGTCATAATGCGCAACTTCTCCTCGCCTCTCCTAGACGGCAGCACCATCTGAATGAGTCATAGGGAAGGGCATAAGGCGCGTTTGTGGAGCTGCTCACGTCTCTGCTCATAATGCAGTCGGTAGAGCGCCACGTACCTCCCGTTGCAGCTATAGAGGGCTCGAATCCAGGCGCCGCAGCGTCAATTGCACTTTTTCTGGCGGCGTCACTTCCATGACGGATGTGACGTGAGTGAGATCTTGGTGTACCCGAGCATAAAACACTTTCGTGTTAATAAGAGTATAATACGACCTCCTTCAACTGACGGCATACTGGATAGCTGTCTCGAACAAATGAGACGAGAAGGCGCACATTGCTGAAGATGGGAGTCTTAAGGAGTGCTTTACAACAGATAAAGAAACACGTTCGCAGAACCGCACTTAGCCTTTGCTGCTTTAAGGCAAGGCTTTCTACCTCTACCAGCCAACGGTTCTTTCGTGGCGGGCGGGACAAGAACCTCCTAACGCGGCTGAACGAAGGGCGGTTTTTACTCACGGAGCACAGTGTAGATGGCGCGGCGAATTTACCGAGCGTTCCCCGCGCGCTCACGCCGGCGGGCGCATCGGCGCCCGGCTTTGTCGTCTGCTTTAGCGACGGTTGTTTTGGGCCTCGCGTCCATTGAGCGCTTCCTTCGCACGGCTTGATTAAATTGTTCGACAGCACCTCCTGGGTAATCCGGACACGACGGAATTAAGTGGTCGTACGGCACGATATGTTAAAGATTGGTTTGCAGGGCACAAAAGTAAAATGTAGAGACCACATACAGACATCTGGCCGCTAAACAACACTACCAATTGCGCACTGCTTGCCACGGATGGGACTGCATTTTCTAAATTGCTGAATACCGATTGGGTTGTGTTTTAAGGGGTATTACAGAAGGCGAAAGGAGCGACTGGTTCTAATAAATAGCGATTATGAGAGTTCCCTCAGCTTTCTCGCCATTCTCAAACTTACTAAACGAACTAAATTAAATCGGTATAAATGGAGAGATAGAGAAACTCTTTATTAAAGAGGAAAATGCAGAGAGGTTTGCCGACATCAGTTCGCCGGCATGCTACTCTGCGGGGAAAGGAGGAGAGGGAAAAAGGTAGAAGGTGTAGTGAAGGAGAAGAGAGAAAAGATAAGAGAGAAAAAAATTAAAATACGGTCCTTTTTCGCAGCACTGAGTTCAAAGTTTCTTGAAATGAAGGGACGACTACAATTTCGTTGACACACCAATGTCCAGGAGGAATTCGAATAGCGCGGGCAGGATTTTGCGCTGAGCGGCGGGGGAGGGCCATGGTCTAAGTAAAAATCTCAGTATCAATGGTATCATCACGGTTGTTTACATTGCATAGACCCATATATCAGAATACCGCTGCCAGAACGTCTACCCCGCCACTTGGAGACGTTGTTCCATAGGCTTCGTCTTAATACAGCACTAACAAATTCCTATCTACATCGGATCGGCCAGACATCAAGCCCATACTGCAATAATTTTGGTTCGCTTGAAACTGTTGAACATATATTACTGGAGGGCTCTTCTTATGCCGACTCAAGGTGCCGCTTACAACATTAAATTGATTGCCTACCCACCGGGTATAAATGGGAATCGCGAAGCACACATGCCGAATTGTTTCCGTGTCCGCGCTTTTGTCGCGCGGTGATGTAGCCCCGAGCCAGCCCATCTGGATGGCTAGGTTCCGCTGTCTCACCCTTCGAATGACGCTCCTCGCCGCTTTCTTTCTACCGACGCGCGTCCGGGCTACAGCGGCGGCGTCCACTGCTCTAGCCCGGCCGTGGCCGACGCTTCTGCGCGCAGGACGCCGCCCCTGCGAATTCTATAAAAAAAATAGGTAACGGCAGGCAGAATCTCTGGTTTCACTCTTTCTGGAGCCACGTGTATGAATTCATGTGATGTCGCATGTGGAATTGTTGTGGGGGTCGTTCACAGATTTGCTTTCCAATCACCTTCACAGCGTGGATTGGAGTCAATTTTTTTCGAGTGTCAGGCGTATGCAGCTGAACATCGATTTAACGAAGTCCCCACTACCCGCGAACTGTTTGGTTAGATCAGAAACCCAGTGAAACGTTCCTTATATACAGAATTGTGGGAATACGGTATCCGTACAAAGTATTACGCACCGAGGCGTACACTAATGCAGATAATATTTCCAAAAACGAGAACAGAAGGATTTGTATGAACACAAACGTTTAGACAGTTTTTTTGTTTGTGGCTTAATTAAAGCGCGAAATACGGCACCGTATGCTTCTATACACTCCGGAATTCACACGGACCTTGATTTGGAAGAAAAAAAACTTTGCTAAATCAAGAAAGCATCAAAGCTAACAGCAACTGCGGAGGCGGAGGAGATGAATTTGTTCGTTAATTTGTAGAAATACTGTTTTGTCGCGGACGATACACACTGACCGAAGGAGAGACATGGGCGGAAACCTTACCGTAATGTTCCCAAAATAAACTTTCGAGTTGAGTCTACTTCGACTGTCTCCAAACCATTTGGGCCGCAATGACGTACCGTCAACCACATCGGGGATAGATGTACGCAATTGAACAGCGCCTGAAGAGGCGTCGCTGAATGCAAAGGTCACAGCACGCTGAGGCAAGTTACCAATAGCCGGGTCACGTGACCGCAGGTGGGTGCACCGCGGGCACAGTTGCCGTAAATCGTCTCCACGAAATGCTAGCGCGTTTAGCACAAGCCGCACTGACAACAGATCCACTGCTGCCGACGGACAAGACCCTCGGCAACTCACTATAATAATATTAAGAATAACGTTTATTTCAAAAGGCACTGAATACATGTGCGGGCCAGCCCAAGCCAAAAAAAAAAGGCTTGTGAGGCCGTGCCCGGCAGTTGCTACACATCACGGACGCAGCGACACGAACATTATATCGTCCGTGAAGAAGAGGAAAAAGAAATGGCAGCATCTCCACTCCGTGGATGATGTCGAGGGTGCGGAGTACGGGGACTCGAAATGACCTCCATGTTGCGCCCCGGCCGACCGTCATTCGATTTGAGCCGTGAGTTGCGCCTTGATTATTCCCTAAATGAAACTGCATATTCACGGCTCAAATCGAATTTCTCTTGATAGTGGTGTGCGCGCGGATGAACGAGGACGGACATTGTGCGGTCCTAAGGTACTCCGCACCTAAAAGAAAAAGAGTGTACAAAGAAGAGCTGGAGAATAAAAAAGCGCCAGAGAATACATTCAACAGCTTCAACCATTCAACAGTCAACCACGTAATACAAGAACAGCGTCTCTAACTTGTGCACGGGTGCTAAGTGAAAACAGTTCGGAGGGAAGGGAGTTGAGGATGGAAGGAGCACAGAAAGTACGCTACCGCTCACCATACTTAATACGAACACTCGGCACAACAAAGCGATCTCGTAAGCGGAGGTCACGTTGAGGCGTGTACCGTATACGAACTATATTTCAACATCACTGTCTGCTTAAACAGCACAAAGAAATGGACGATTATTGACAACTGAAAAACGTCTATGCGAGTCAAGCGATACACCGTACATTACAGACCTAAGAATTGGTTTGAATACAAACTTGATTTTGTTTTTACAGAAGGCGGCCAAAAGTAAAAACTGAAAATGCCATACCGCAAGACGCTATAAGCAAGTACATAGGATATTTGTTTGCGTACGTATGTATACCGAGCATTAGGCTTTAATGGAAAAGGCAAGCAACCTTGCGGAGTTCGGTACATACGTGCGCTGCATGGCTATACCAAAACATACCAAAATCAAACAATAAATCTAAGTATTTGACAGTAGATAGTTGTGCAATAGGTGTACACGCACAGTGGGCATAATTACTGCTGTGTACATAAATTGGAACGTGGTGAAGAATAAGCTTAGCTGCGTTGCGGAAACAGACTAGATGTGACGTCTTGTTGTTTATTGTAATTAAATCATCGCAGTACCACCGCATACTTGCATACAGTAATGCTGCAGGTACTCCATGGCTAGTACATAGGTATTATGTCTGGATACAAGTATCGTGTCCGCATATTGGAACACTGCAATGAGTGCAAGAACTGCCGAGATCGTTAACGTATATATTAAATAAAATAGGAGCAAGAATAGACCCCTGAGGGACGCCTGAGGTTAAATGCTGTAGATTGCTCCTGATTGAACGCAACGCAACTATTTGAGAACGATTGGATGGGTACTGGTTAAAGACAGAAACGGCTCTCTGAATACACACTGGAACAATTTCTCAGATAAAACGGAGTTATTAATAGAATCGAGTGCCTTTGAAGCATCCAAAAACATGGCACAGGCAAATTTATGTTCTACGGAATTGTTGAAAAGATCCGAAACTTCTTCGATAACTTTTTGTGTTCCACACCCTCTGACAAAACTGAGTTGGTTGGGTGAGATCACATCATGTGCATTAAGAAAACTCAGCATCACTGTGGCAATGTGTTTTTTTCTAAAATGAGGGTTTTCGTAGGAAGAATGGAAATACCCTGATAGTTCATAACGCAATTTTTCGGGCCATTTTTGTACAATTGAGCGACAAGAGCCTTTTTTAAGCCCGAAGGTAGTAATACAAGTTTAAGACGCTCAAAATGTCTACAGAGAACTGCAACAACAATGCCGTCAATTTCTGCAGCTTTATTTTATTTTTTTATTTTTTGAAACTCAATAGGACGCAGGGCAGATCACCTTCGGTACAGGAGGGTAAAAAGCGGATTCAGAGATACAGTGCAGCCTGTTAGCGGGGTGGCAATGCGCATGCGTTGCTTGGCCTGCGGAGGGAAAAAATCATTAAATTGGTCAGCTAGCGTGATTGACACAGCACCGAAGTTTCGGGCGACGGTAGCGCATGCGTCTCTGGATTTTCTGCCGCGCACTTCATGAATGGTGGCCCTCGTTTTAATCGGGCTTGTCCTAGAAAGCCTGAACTGCCTTGAAATGCTTACGCTTTTCTGCACGTATCAAGGCGTTTCCTCTATTTGCGAGTGGTTCTGCATAGCCATCTCAAATAAGCATTTTTTTTAGCATGCCTACATCGAGCCCAAGCCGATTCCCGCTCGGCAATGGCAGATAGCACAGCAGTATTAATCCAAAGACACCCAACTTGTCTTTGACACCCAAATTGTTTTTTTTTTCTACGAATTCTGAATGAGCTGAAATGCCTCTACAACCCGGTTGTAAAGTTCATCAACTGGGCAGCCAGCAGAGCATTCCAATCGTGATGCTCAACTGCCAAGGTAAATTGTTTTCTGTGAATTATTTTTACTCCATCGGAGTGCAAGGACCCTTGTCACATAGCCACGGTAGGAGAGAAAACACACCAGCCAGTAAAAAAAAAAATGATCCGACATTTTTTGTTCGACAAAAAATGCTGTGCAGTCACACTGACCCAGCCGGACATTAATGTGGTCAAGACAGGAACAAACAACTTTTCGCGCAACAGTTTGGTGCGAGTAGGAAGATTGGTCGTAGCTTCGACACCGACGTGCGCCAGATTGTCTAGATATCCTAACCCAGTATGCTCTTTGTTCTTTAGAAGGTCCATGTTTAGGTCACCAGTCATGCAAACACCTGCCGGAGTGGCGTGTTCCACTATCAGCGGGGCACGATAAGTGAGAACTTGCCGGGAGTCGACGATCCAAAGGAATCTGCCGTGACAGAAAGGACGAGTTCAGCGCAGGTCCGAAATTCGTCGCCAACTGCCGCCCAGAAGTCGCACGGTTCAACTGGCGCCATTGTTTAGAAAACAGTGCGCTGCCGCCTTTTCCCGTGCTAGTTGTAAAACTTGATTTCGCCATGCACGCCCATCCAAATAGAACACATATTCAGTGTCGTTCCTCTCACAACCTCGACCTCCACGCCATCCCCATATCCATTCTTGTATTCGTCGCCTCCTGATGACTGCTTTCCTTGGTTCTTTCTTGTACGCTTAAATTTATAGTTCGAAGAACGACGGAACCCAGCCTTGAAGACGCGTACACGAGTAGTAGTAGCAGTAGTATTAACTTCATTTTGCCCAAAAAGTTGTGGTGATTGCACAACTGAGCTGTTCACTCAGTCATCTAGACAGCGGGGCTCCCGATTCTTTTGTAGCGTAAGCTACAGTGGCTAAGGTTGAGCAGTTTCGCGTGGACCTTGAAGGGACGTGCTGCGCAAGCGCGAGGAGAATTGTATTGTATTGTATTGGATTTGAAATCCAATCCAGTTGAAGTGTGGGTGTATAGAGAATTGGGTCGGCACATTCGCCGGTATGCGCATTCCAGAGGAGTGACGTTACAGCCGCGGCAGACTCGCTGGAACCGGCGCGTGCCCAACTGTGCGCCTCTATTGCGCAGTAGCCAAGTCTGACGCTGCGCCGGAGCCGCTTGATAGCCGTTTCGCGTGGTTCCTGGAGAGCCGTGCTGCGCATTCGCGAGGAGCAGTGACTGGACTAGACTGGACCGGAGTGGATTGGACTCTACTGGAATGGACTTCACTGGACTGGATTGGATTGGAAATTGTTTTAGCAGCAGTAAACATGACAATCAGCTAATCAGACAAGCAGGAAACCTAAGAATAGCCAGCTGAAACTCACTCTACGTATATCCTGGCATCGCCGAGCTAAGTCACGGCTAATTTCTTGGGGAGATTGGTGTCTTCATTCAGCCAACTGGACGAGGGTTTCTTGCACGAGGGGCAATGGCTAGAAATGGCAGCCTGCCTCTGGTACAGATGATATGTTATGAAGGATGGGGTGATTTCTTAAAGCAGCGCAACACGCACGCTGCGGTGTGTTGTACTTCTGTCTCCTTGTGTACTACAATTTATACCCCAACTAAGTTTTATCTCATTTTTATGTACCTGTTTTCCTTCTCTTTTGTCTTGTTTGCATGCACCTTTCTTTTTTTCGTTTTGGTGGTGGTGGTGGTAACACGCATTTATTTTATGTACAAGGGATACAAAGACGCCTTGTTACGCTTTAGCGAATTTTGGTGTTAGGGGAGGGCACCGTCAATCGTCAATCTCTTTGAGTAGCTACGAGTGGTCTCTTTCTGGCGTGCGTCGACAGTGGGCTCTGAAGCACCCTCGGGCGGAACGTTCCGGCGCGCGGTAGACGTTCCCAGCTGGTCTCAGCCACTTTTCGCAGTTCCACGTAACTACGGGCGCGCCCTCGGGAGTTGCTTCGGTGCGCAGCGTCCCAATTTTCATCTCGCCCGCTACAAAGGCGATTTCGCCCTTCCCTTGTTGGCCTCGTAGAAATGGAAATCAAGAAGAGGAAATAAAATGTTGCAATGAAAGTTCAAGCTGCGACATAATAGGTGCTTGGCTAATTCGAATACGGAGTGCGTATAGTTAGTACACTGTTACCGTGTTTGCGTTAGCACCTGCCGTGATTGCGAGAGTCGAATAAAGGAGGAGGTTAGTTTGAGTGAACCGTGAAAAAATGGGGAGGGGAAGGGGAGGGCCTTCCGGTCACCATTTCCCGCATTCGTCGATTATGGAGCGAGACGGGTCGATGAAGCGGACGGCGGCAGCCGGAAGACTTCATGAATTAAAGGTGTTGCTTCATTAAAGCAACGCAACGTAAGCTTCTAATTAACAGACCTCTATAATACATCTGCTTCTCTTGACTAAGCACTAATGTTTCGCCTCGAATCCATTGTCTGAGCTTTTCCCATGGGCAGGAATAATGTCGGCCCGCTCAAACTTGCTCGCCAACTATGCGACCATTTCTCAAGCGCGTACACGTAAATCTCGATCGAAAGCACTTTACTTTCTGAGATATTTTGCGGAAGCGTACGGTACCTGTGCATCGCGTGAACGCGGCTTCACGAGAGGAATAAACGCACAAAACCGTGCCGTGGTTCGCCCGGATCTACCCTGCATTTACAGACAAGGAGAAATAAAGCCTTATTGAGGCTGTGAATTAATGGTCCGACTGGAGCAGACAAACTGCAACCGCCTGCGATTGTGATCGCGCGCGCTTCTCCAGAATTTGCTCGCCCGGTATCGCGACCGATATGGCGCTATTGTTTGACCAAGCGCATACATTACGCGTTACTTTGGCGCTGGGAAGGCCGGCCTGCCCCGCCGTGATGCATAACGTCGCGTCGAAGCGCGCACTACACCGCTGCCGTGGTTGCACCCGTTGGTATCAAAATGTGTATGCTTAGTAATGACCGTGCGGGAAGACCAGCAGAGCGCAACAAGGGAGAGAATTTTCGGCCCCGTTTGGAATTCTGACGTCATAGTGTCATATGACAGCCCTTGGTGACGTCACTAGGTGGCGCCAAGTTTGCCGCTTTGAAGGGGCTGCCTTCTTGTTTGCTTTTTTACACGACAACGGCGCTGTGCAAGGAAGCCTCGTTTGGTTGCTAAAGGAGAAAACATTTTTAAAGACGATAGTCTTTCTTGGGCTACTTAAACCCAGAAATTTTGCTGTCTGCCTGTCTGTCTGTCTGTCTGTCTCTCTGTCGGTGACTCGATTCAGACACCCGGACAAAGTAAAACAATGCGTGCGCAATAGTCTTATATAATCACAGCTAAATCTATCCGTCTAAGTCCGGTGTAATGTTCATACTTGTTAACATTGTTGAAGAAGAACAAAACATTACGCAAATATAAGCAATAAATTAATACAGAAGTGATATTTGCAGTGTTCCTTTATAAAAAATCATACATGCTTGATTTTTGCGATATTAAATACTTCATCAACTGCAGAAAAAAAATTCACTCCGCCGTCGCCTGCTGTCGCCCGCGCCACTATAGCTTCTGGCGCCATTTTAAGAAATCAACCGGCAACAGTTACAAAAGGTTCCACTAGATAGGTTCCACGTTCTGCTTGCAACGCACGTGGAGTAGGGAAACGCGGTTATATAAATGTTGAAGTAGGGCGCCTCGATTCACTCGCGTCTTCGCCGCACGGCAGCGTTGGCATCGAGACACCCGGCCTGGAGCAGTGGAACGCGGTAAAGGAACAACATGAGAAGTGAGCGGGCAAGCGAAGGGAGGCATTTACTTGGCAAAAGTCGACAGAGACTATCGCCTTTTGTCGAGATTTGCAACGAAAGGAGCAGATACGCGGCCAATTTTTTTGCAGAGATTCAAACGATGTTGAAATAAACTGCCCCCATGATATCAACTGATGCTACGGTAGATAATTTAGTGTTTTGGAACATCACTTATCTCACAACGCAACACGGACATAAAGAACGCAGCGATGCCCACGATAGCCTAGTTGTCTTTTCATCCCTACTGACTTTCATAACATCATTAGTTGATTGATTGATTGATTGATTGATTGTAGGGTTTAACGCGCCGACGCAACGCAGGCGATGAGGCGCACCGTAGTGGAGGGCTCCGGATTAATTTTGACCACCTGGGGATCTTTAACGTGCGCCGAAATCTCGTACACACGGGCGTTTTTGCTTTTCGCCTCCATCAGAAAAGCGGCCGCCGCGGCCGGGAATCGAACCCGCGACCTCGTGCTCAGCAGCGCAACGCCTTAGCCACTGAGCCACCGCGGCGGGTAACATCATTAGTTATACCCAGAAACTTGTGATTTACCTGGAGGTGGAAACTTCGAAGAAAACAGACTGTTGGTATCCCATGAAGAAAACAAACAGCGGTAGTATCCCCCATTCTTTATTAACATTACTGAAGGAAGTTAAAATTACTTAGTAAACCACAATTTACAACTCTGAAAAAAAAAAATAGAAACTAGAATCTCTCAAGCGCCAAAAGTACATTTTTCTTGTAGTACGTACTTTCGTCCTGTCGTGGGACTTCAATAGCTTGAGTTCTCCCTGAAATGTGTTCTAGCAATTTTTAAATGCATTTATTCGCATTTTGATCAAGAAAATTTAGCTTACATGGGCAAGAGAAATTTCAACAAGTTCGAAAATTTGAAAGAAATAATTTGATAGGCACCCGGTTCCACACCCCCACGCAAAAACTTCGTAGCGATCCAAGCGTTCGCTATTACTGAGAATGATATGAAAGTATTTTGCATTACATGTGCGTAAAAAGGATTTTTTTACGAGTACTATTAGTTTAACTCACTAACATTTGAGAGGAATCCTCCAGGGTCGAATAAGCTTTTGCAAAGGAAGAGGTGGCAAGCACCTGAAACGCAACCTGGTGATGTAAACGAAACAGTCGAACCTATATGTTGGTAGAGCGGCATACAGAATAGGCAGCTGAAATACGCGCGTGCACGGCGCAAACGACCAGCAAAAAAAAAAACTCCCACCTCCCCTCGCGGGAACCCCTGTGTCGATGCGACGCATAAGGGGGTTCACGTTGCACCATTGGACAGCGGAGGAACGGCGCTGGAACGATGGAGCGGAGCGGCGCAGGCACCGCGTTTTATAGCGCGCATAACGGTGAGGGGACGCGCCGGCGCCAGTGCGCCTGCCGCGGCTATGACGCAACACAATCCAACACAATCCACTTTAATCCAATCCAATCCAATGCCCCTCGCGAGAGAGTGTTCGCTATCGGAGAGGAGAGGGGGTGAGCGGCGGAGAGCACAGCTAACGCGGCGAGGAGAATGGGGGAGGGGCGGACGCCAACGACGACGACGCCGACGCCGGATGCAGGGACAAGGCGTTTGCAGGACAAATAAAGATGTTTTCTCTCTCTCTCTCTCTCTCTCTCGCATCTAATAAGCGATTTGAAAAGAAATCGAAAAGAGCGCGGCCATTACGGCCAGGCTGAAGTGACTTTCCAGCCGCCGAGCGAGCGGCCGCATGCGGCGGAGCAAATCTGCGCGCAACGCTTGGCGCTCGCCGCAGTACTACGAAAAGCACGACCGGTTCTCCTGGCTGGCCGCAAGAAAAAGCGCAGGGCCGGCCGGTGGTGGTAACACGCATTTATTAACACGGAAGTGTTTTATTCAGGGATACACAAAGATTTCAGTGACGTCATATCCGTCACGGAAATGACCCCAGTACCACAAAGCAAGCGGCCTGTAAAGGGTGCACCCCTGCACACAAGGTCTTCTTGCGGGGAAGCAACCTTTCGTACTAAAGAGTACTAAAGAGCAGGCTTTTTGTGCCTGCCCTAAGCAGCGCTAGTATTAAACCAATACTAAACCAAAACCAATTAGTCCTTTTTGGTAAGATGACATGTCATCACCCCGCTACAAAGGGGAAACCAATAGCAATCATCATCATCAGTACGTTATTCGGGTTGTTCATTTTCGGGTTTTATATTTTAACACGAACGTGTTTCATGCCGGGATGCACCAAGATTTCACTGACGTCATATTCGTTACCGAAATGACGCCAGTACGCCTTTGCCGAAGCGACCCGCCAGTAGGACGTCGCTCGCCAAGCACACCCACAAGACAGCCGCCGACCTGCAAATCGTGCTCAGCTGCACATTTCACTCCACATTTCACTTTCGTGTTTTACCGATTCCTATGACAGAGGAATCAACCACAGTTTTTTTTATTTACAAAAAGATACAAAAACGCCATGTTACGCTTTCGAGAATTCTGGGGTCTCGCTTACGCTTTCATGGCTGTTAGCGCGAACCACCAGCAGGTACAGCATCGCCTGCGACGGGGCTATTTGAAACGTCTCCAACAACGCGTTTTACAGGGCTACCATCCATTCCCCGCAGTGGTTTTGGTGGTACGTTCAAAGTAAATTTGGCTGAGGTGAAATTTGAGTGTGGTTGAACTTTGAGTTTATAAGTTTATACAAAATGCCGTAAGGTTGAGCGAAGGTTGGTTCTCCTCAGGTAACGATAGCAATTTCTCGTTGTAAAATCACATTGCAATCACATAGACTTGAACGGTTCTTGCCTTGACGAAACACTGAAAGAGGTAGTTCGCGCAGAAAAAGGTTAGCCCACAAGCAACGCGGTTCCCGCACATATGTAACGACACTTGAGCAATTTCTCCAGCATCCGTTTAGCTTAAACAGTGACCAGAAATTGCTCGCTGCAGACAGACGATATTCTAAAGCAACACTGCGAACGAGCGAGCAAGAGACGCTTGGACGGAAACGCGAGCCCGCCAAGTTCCGCAGATTCGCTTGTAACCAGAACGCTTGCAAGGCATGTCCGGCGGCCGTTCGGTGCCGAGGCAAGCCGGCAGAGTGACGTCACCAGGTGCTGTCACGTGACACCAGGTGCTGTCACCCCCCATTCCTTTTTCGACGGCATATGTATTAGAGGGTTTTAGCAGTCCGTCTGTTCCCTCGTGTACGTAGTTACCGTGTTGACCGGGATCCGACTGCGCATGCGCGCGCGGAAGGGCGAGGAGGCGCACCTCACCGTAATGAATGCGCGGACATGGCGAAGGCCGACCCGCGGAACTAATCCCCCTACCGCGACGAATGCCCAAGTGCCCAGACGGGTCCCGGTCAACACGGTAACTGCGTACACGACGGAACAGACGGACTGCTAAAACTAGAGAGTTTTAGCAGTCCGTCCGTTCCGTCCGGTACGTACTTAGCGTGTTGACCGGGACCCGTCTGGGCACTCGGGCATTCGTCACGGTAGGGGGACTAGTTCCGCTGGCCTGCCTTCGCCATGTCCGCGCCTCCTCGCCCTTCCTCCTCGCCCTTCCGCGCTCGCAGGCGCAGACCGTTCCCGGTCAACCTGGTAGCAACGAACGTGACGGAACGGACGGACTGCTAAAACTCTTATTCTCTATTACTCCCAAAGGGACACTGGATCGCGCTAGGAGGGACATCTTACGCCTTGCCGTAAACATTTGACGCAAACCTTTGCTATCTTGTGGCCACAGATAATTTAATACTCGGGAACAAGTTAAGAACGGCAATAGCTCATACACGATATCGATCCGCCTAAGTAATGGACCCGGATGTCAACGGGCGCGCGCATTTTGAAAGGAGACTGTTATGGATGCGTGATGTCGTCTGCCCTTTCTCACGTAATTTGTTTATCGTCGCTGCAGTTTTCATAAGCACATTAAGTACCAAAAATCACTAAAACGGCTCGCGCCGTGTTCAAAATATTCCCAGTAACGCACTACTTGCGCCGCGCGGAGTGACATCCGGCTGCGGTGACGACGCGCAGTGGCAACTTCCGTTGCCGTTCTTAAGCGCTGGACACATGTACGATTTGTACACGCGATTCGCATGCGACTGATCGTCACGACTGTCACCACGACTAGTCGTACGCGTGAATTTGAGACACATGACCCGATGCGTGCATGCGATGCGTCGTCGGCGTCGCTCCGCCCACCGTTTTTGCTCCATGGTCAACTACGACTATCGCTGAGCTGAATTTGTAGATTCCGCGCGTTTAATCGCAAAAAATGGATAAAGGAGGCAATCGTGAAGCGTTTCCTGCCTTCGGAAACAGTTCGCGCACACGCCGGCCGCGCCTGCCAGCTCGGACACTCAGCGGCTCGAACCGGCGCAGACCACGGTAGCAACCGCTTGTCGCTGCTCTTCTGAATCAATCTGGTCGTTAAAATGAAGTTCCACATGCGAGAAAGTAGGTGTTAGTGTGGTGAAAAATTGTGCTTGGGATTGTTATCAGGGCTTATTTTAAAAGCGGCGATCAGATATCTGCCGCGATGCAAGCGTATACGCTGACCGGCCCCCGCGGCGCGCGGCGGGCGGTGCGCCGACCGGTCGAGAGATGGCAATACCTGCGCGGAAGCATCGAAACAGGCTACGCAGATGTTCAACTACGACGATCGCTGAGCTGAATTTGTAGATTCCGCGCGTTTGTTCGCAAGAAATTGATAAAGCAGGCAATCGCGAAGTGTTTTCTGCCTTCGGAAACAGTCCGCGCACACGCCGGTCGCGCCTGCCAGCTCGGCACACTCAGCGGCTCGAACCGGCGCAGACCACGGTAGCAACCGCGCTTGTCGCTGCTCTTCTGAATCAATCTGATCGCTAAAACGTTCCACATGCGAGAAAGTAGGTGTTAGTGTGGTGAAAAATTGTGCTTGGGATTGTTATCAGGGCTTATTTTAAAAGCGGCGATCAGATATCTGCCGCGATGCAAGCGCGGCGGACGGTGCGCCGACCGGTCGAGAGATGGCAATACCTGCGCGGAAACATCGAAACAGGCTACGCAGATGTTCAACTTCGACGATCGCTGAGCTGAATTTGTAGATTCCGCGCGTTTGTTCGCAAGAAATTGATAAAGCAGGCAATCGCGAAGTGTTTTCTGCCTTCGGAAACAGTCCGCGCACACGCCGGTCGCGCCTGCCAGCTCGGCACACTCAGCGGCTCGAACCGGCGCAGACCACGGTAGCAACCGCGCTTGTCGCTGCTCTTCTGAATCAATCTGATCGCTAAAAAGAAGTAGCTTATGCGAGAAAAGGGATGATAGTGTGGTGAAAAGTTGTGTTACGGATTGTCATTCGCAGTTACACAGATAGCGGCAATCAAATATCCGCCAGGATGCTAAGCCTAGAGTTTCCAACACCCGAGCCGACCAGAGCAACGCACGCCGGTTGCGGGGTGTTGGGGCTCAGCGGGCTCTCATTGGCTGTGGCCTCACGACGATTGCAACGATGGCACGATTGCATCTGGCTTGCCAGACGCACGTCGTGAGCCTCCTCCGACCAGCGATCGACGCCAAAACGGGTCCTAACGATCAATCGTAACGATCAGTCGCATGCGAATCGCGTGTACCAGTCGTACATGTGTCCAGCGCTTTAAGTTGTACCCGAGTATAGCAACAGCTGGCACTAGCGTCACTAAATAAAGGCTCTTAGAGTATCGGCACTCTTTTCTCTCATTGTTATGTGCCGCCGGGATTTCCATTGGTCAGTCGGCACCACGTGATGTTTGTTTACATATGGGCGCAGCCATTTTGTTTTTGGGCGCCTCTCCTCTCTCTCTCTCTCCTCGGCTGCGCGGGCGCTAGAGCGGCCGCGGTCGCACTCTGCCCGTCACAACCGGCGGCGGTTTCGTTCGGAGAGATGGCAACACTGCAAGCCAGAAACAAAATGGCCCCCGGACGCCTCCGGGTGCGCGAAGTGGCGGTACTCTTAAGCGTAGCTTATTTAGCGACGCTAGCTGGCACCTCTCGCAAGCAAGGCTAGGTTCACCCATTTGCTAAAACAAACGAACAAAGCCACTAACCCCCTCGCTAACTCGCACGGACGCTAATTCGCTCGGCTTTGTATGCGTACACATGGACAAGCGATTTTCAAGCGCTTACGTGCTTAATCATCATGAGGCAAAAAATCAGGCGTATAGTTTACAGCGGATGACCGAATGATTCCACATGCCGCGCGCTGCCATGGAAGTAACAAAATTGGCTGGCGATTACGAGCGTCTTCCTGATGTAATAAAGGCCATCTCCTCCTCCTCCTAATGCGATACTTGGGCGCAGCAGCAGTGCTCTGAGACAGCACTCACACATGGGTTCTCTCGACGGCAGCGGTGATGAGCCGCTGCGTCGGCGGCGCGAAGTGCGCCTCAGGAAGGGACCGCGAGCCACGTCTTAAGCGACCGCACATCATAGCCACGCGCACGCCCCCCTCACGTTTTCGCCAAGTGTCGCGCCGTCGAGCGCCTCGTGCGGGGACAGCATACTGCCCCCTCCCCTTACCTACCGCACACTTTCGGAGAGCGCTTGCTCGCTCCGCCACGGCGAACCGCCCTCCCCTCCCGATTTCGCGACACTCTCCTCCTTTGCTTTCTTTCATCGTTCCCTTTTTCTTTCACTCGTTGGTCTTGCCATCGCTCACTCGGTTACGCCGCCAAAGGGCTGCGCCCTAAAACACCGTACACAACACCAGCGCGATATCATCATTGCTCCAAAGCGCGACACGGCAGGCCGCCTTATGTTTGTCAGAGCTGTTGGAGTCATCCGCGGCCTGCCCCGTGATCGAAAGTGCTTGAACGTCGGTTGTACGCCATTTTCTTTGTCGGCTAAGCGCGGTCCACCACACAAGTACGCCGAAAATGTTGAAGCGTAAGAGACGTATACACTGCGGCGATAACAGCCAAGCGCCAGGGACATGATGCTGCTTTGTCCCAAGTCACGTACACGCCTCTAGCGTGTAGTATTTTATAAGTATCGCAACGAACGAAGGCACGATGCCTTCGCAAATTCAAGGCACGTGAGTAGGCCCTCACTCCAACCGGGTCACTCCGTCCACGCGACCAAGATCAGCCGAAAATTTCCACCAACAAACACTTTGCCGACACTAGCCGTTCCCCAGACCCCTTTTGTGAACGGTACACCCCATCACCACCACCTCGATGTCCCTACTGCTCATCCCCCACACCCGGCGAACATCAAGAGGAACGAAGTTGTTTTAGGTGCGGAGTACCCTAGGACCACACAATGCCCGTCCGCGTCCGTAAGCATAGCACTTATAACCGCAAAAAGTCACACAGGCACCGGCAGGATTCGAGCCTGTGTCTGCTAGACCAGACAGAGTTAGCGTCAGTCGTCTTACCCATTGAGTTAGTACCCGACCGTGAGTTAGTACCCGAGAGTCACACTTGCCTACTCCCTCGCCTGTAACTGCGCGGAGTACCTTAGGACCTCCCAATGTCCGTCCGCGTCCGTCCGTGCACCCACCACCATCAAGCGAAAATCAAGCGAGATTCGATATGAGCCGTGAGTTGCAGTTTCATTCAGGGAATAATCAAAGTGCAACTCGCGGCTCAAATCGAATGACGGTCGGGGCGCAAATGTCATTTCGAGTCCCCGTACTCCGCACCCTCGCCATCATCCACGGAGTGGAGATGCTGACATTTTCTGAGTGAGCATGAAATACGGCACCACGCGCGCCATTTTCATCAAAATGCGCATCCGTGTAATATACTTGAGCCTGCTGGCATTACTGCTCAAGGGAATTCATGTGCTTCTAACGATGAGTTGGCGCCGTCCCTGGCCCCTCGCGACGACCACCCGACCAAGCGGAAGCATTAGTTGTGTTCCAACTTCCCTCTGCAGTTATTACAATACACAGGAACTCGTGCGAATAAGTATTTGCGCCGACTTAGCGGAGCTCGTCAACAGTCTCCACTGTGTCTACAAACACCCTGTTATAGTGACGAGTGTCGTTCATGCTGGCGCTAACCTGGAACAACGAGGATTTCGTGTCCGCATTCACTGGGTCCAGGGAAATCCACTTATTCTCCAAGGCAGGCGTGTTGCAAACATGTGCGAGATACAGCTTGAAGTTATGCAGAGCTGTCAGAAGCTGGCAAAATTACTGAATTACAGGAAACACGCTTTTTAATGCACCGAAGCATCAAAGCGGGCGATAACAGGCACAGCTGCCCGGCCGCAGAAGCGGAGTGTAGCGGACGACGACAGCGACGCGAGTCCCTTAGCTGACGTCAGAGCCAGGAGGGCGCCACCCAAACATCTCCCCGCCAACAGGGAAATGCATTAGTGTTTTCACATGACGCCATCGTTACCACTAGAAAGTTTTAGCTTTAAACAGGCGGAACACGAGATGTCCCCTCGCCCCGTGTTCTTGCCGTTATGGCCGCTCATAAAACCACTGCATCATCTACCATTGTCGGTAGGTTGACTAAATAAGGTTATTAATTAGTGACACTAATTGTGGGTATCATTTGCCCTTCCACTGCTCACCGACTCTTTGCCGCAGCCTCGATGGGATGGCGGCCGTCGCCAGGGGGGCTAGCTAATCCATGAGCTTCACAGCGCGAAAACAGACCAGGGACGACACGAAGAGTGACAGCGCGAAGGAGCGCTCACTGCCAAATAAATTTAATGAAATGAAAAGAAAAGAAAGAGAGATTACCGAGACAGCTGTAATAGCCACTGAAGTGCATAAGTGCCCCGTCCATTCCACTGCGAAAAAAATGAGATTACTTACTTGTGCGCCCATTAGCGAATATTCCCGTGCCTGATGGTTTTGTCGTATTTTCCTTGTTTCGATGTCTGCCGACAGCGGGTCTTAATCTGTTTTGTACACGTGGCTGTTTTGAAGCTATGGTATATGCCATGACGTTGCGATAGAATGTGCGTTTATGTGTCTGTTTTCTTTTTTATTAAAACTAGTAGGAAGTCAGCGCTTGTTTGTCGTCCCTGGTCTGTTACCGCGCTGTGAAGCTCGCGGATTACCAACTAGCCGGAACCCTCACGCATTTGGTCTAGCTAACACGATGGTATGGTGTAGCTAGCTTATTTTTTTTCGGTCCACGGGTTTGTCATGAACAACAATGGCATTAAAATCTACTATCAACGAACCTACCCCTGAACACTCACTTCGGTATAGTACGTGTCGCCAAGTGGCCATATTAGAGAATTTTAGCAGTCTGTCTGTTCCGTCGTGTACGTAGTTACCGTGATTACCGGTACCCGACTGAACATGCGCGCGTGGAAGGGCGAGGAGGCGCAGACATGGTGAAGGCAGGACGCCCCGAACTAACCCTCCTACGCGACGAATGCACAAGTGCCCAGACGGGTGCCGGTAAACACGGTAACAACGTGCACGACGGAACAGACGGACTGCTAAAACTCACCATTACCTCGCCTACCGCGCTTTGCGGCGTGCGCTCTCAAACACCGCGGCACACAGGCCGCGTATCTGGAGCGAAGCAATAAAAGGTCAGCCTCGTCTCTAGGCGCACGTGGAAGCAGTCTCCCCATATCGGCGATTATCCGGCCAATCGCCTGCGCCCTGCCAACTTTTTTTCCCGTTTCGTTTCGGCGCGTCTCCAAATTTACATCGCGGCCTTTTCGGCTCACGCTTCCTTTCATACGAACACGCGCCGCCTCCGGAGCCACCACGGGGTCTATTTCAGTCTCCGGCAGAGACAGGGGCTCCGTCATGGAGGAAAGAAACTCAGGAGAGGCCCCTAGCATCCCAATGCATTGCGAAAAGTGTGGAGGAAGTGGCGTCATTTTTCTTGAGCCCATGGACAATGTTGCTTACTTGTTTACTACTGCGGCGGCCAAATTTGGGCAAATAGAACGGACAAATTTTTAAGGCGCTTGGTATGTGGCTGCCTCGCAACGCTTGCAAACCAGCACAGTCGCTACGACAAACGTTTTTAGATTAGGGCAGTTTGAAAACTCCGCCGTCGGAGGCGGCCTTAACTCGTATGCGTTCGCCATCCCGCGAGCCTGTTGCTATGACGACGACAAACGCTACTTTTCCAGGCTTAAGAGCTGAAAAATCATCCTTCTATCTCAAAAACGAAGGCCGTTTTTCGATTGAAACTTTGGGTGAGGGTTAGAATGGGCAAATTGAAGGCGAAATCAACAGCTTAGACCATGACATCGCGCCGAGGAATTAGCGACGAAGCTGTTTTCGCTGCGAAGCGGGAGGGCAGGGCGACGCCATCTTAGTCAAATCAAACCGGAGGCAGCAAAGGATGATGGGATAGAGTGCTGGGCTCAGTGGGCTCAAGTCATGGCGGGACTCGGCTTCACAAATGTGACGTCAGGGCCTCTCCTAACCTTTTCTTTCCTCCATGGGCTCCGTCTTCTTTCACTTCCCTCTTCATTCTCCGCCCCCATCCCGCTCAGGAATGATCGGTCGCGCTGCATGGCTGGTTGCGATTTGGCCCGCTTTTACCTCAAGGCGTCGGCAGGGAGCGAGACGCTGCCGCGCAATCACGCGCCGCTGCGACCACGCCGGGGCGATTCTTTTTTCGCCGCCCCGCAAAACATAAATGCGCCCACTGGTGCGTCTCTATCTTCCCCCGACACGCATTTTTCTCTTCTCGGAGGAGCAGGGCATCTCGCCCGTTCCACGCCCCGAGCTCGAACGGATCCGCCTCCCCTCCTGCGACAGACGCTGAAAACGAAGCCGGACAGAATAGAAAGTCGTACCAGAGCGGAAAACCAACCCCGGTACGGTACACACTACGCTTAAGAGTTCCGCCACTTCGTGCACCCGGAAGCATAGAGCCCGGAGGCGACTGGGGGCCATTTTGTTTCTGGCTTGGAGTGTTGCCATCTGTCCCAACGAAACCGCCGCCGGTTGTGACGGGCGGAGTACGACCGGCAGCTCTAGAGTCCGCGCAGCAGAGAGAGAGAGAGAGAGAGAGAGAGAGAGAGAGAGAGAGAGAGAGAGAGAGAGTAACCGTTTCCTTAATTGGGTGCGCTGATGATAGATGCGGGGTGTCCACTCAACCGAGCAAACAACCCCACCGAATCTACAGGGCACAGGTGACGAAGGGGGTGGCCGTCTGATGTGCGGCTTTCGCCGACCAGAGCGGTAAACATGAGTCAGAGCCTTGAACGAACAACAAAAGAGACTTATATTTGGACAGGCAAAACACGGTACAACCACGAAGACATGTGACGTTAACGAGAGGTAACTTTGAACGAATACAAATGCGGGTGTGATGCGGGTTGTTGTGTGGATGAGGAGGATAAAGTTTACCCGGCGGAGAAGAAGCGAGGCTGTTGGCTGCGGACAAGGACAACGTGTATTTACGGGACAAATAACTGACAAAAAAGATAAATCAACATTAACCTAATAAGACAAGACAGTGAATGTCCTACGCAACAAAGTTCGCGCCCCAAAATAGTTCGCGCTCACGTGTTGGTCTCTGTCGGTGAGCTGTCCCGGTGCGCAGGGCTCGGTGCGCTGCTACGGTGTTCCTTTGAGGTCGGTGCTCCGGCCGATAGAAGACACGTCGGCTTCGGTTGAAAGTTTCTGGTAGTCAACGGGGAAGGTGCGGCTCGAAGCGGAGTTCCCCCGAACGTTAGCGTCCGGCAGGTCGCTCCCCGAACCTCGTTCTTCCTGCTCGTTCGTACCACAACCGTCTTCTTCTTCACTCCCAAATGATGACACGGCGCTGTTGCCCGTGCGCTCGCAGTTACCGGAAGAAGGCTGTTGCGAGGCCACCACAGAGACAGCGTTGCCAGTCCGCAAGGCCAGGGGGGATATGTGGCTCGGCTCTGAGTCTCCTGGGCGTTCGCGTCCAGCAGAGAACTCGCCGAGAGCCGCGTTCCTCCTGCCTTCAAGTTGGTTGGTTGGTTGGTTGCCTCCCACCATGGCACATACCCACGCGGGGGATTGGCCAAGAAGTTTTGTGCCTAATGAGGATGTGACCTATATTATTTTAGATCCCAAAATTTAGAAAAGAAAATACCCATTAGAATTTTTAAATATGTATAATGTGAAAGTAGATTCAGGAAGAAAACTACCTCCGTTCCGCCTCCTGTTCCTCTTCTTTCTCCTCCTTCCCGGCGTGCTCTTTTTTCTCTCGAAGCGCCCCCAGCACGAGCGCTTCGTTGTCTTTACTTCTCACTCCGGCTCCTGGCTCTAAAACGCGCCTCATCACAGCGGGAAACAGTTCAAAATTAGACAAAATGATACAATCAGAAACTCCAACAATGCGTATTAGGAGGTTGAAAAGTTAAATAGAAGGAAACAGTTCGATGCATATGAGAGGCAGAGTCCCACAATATTCACCGACCGGGCCGGACGATGCACCACTGTCGGAGGCGATTCGGCTACCTGACAAGCGTGGCTTCATCGTAGGCCAGACCGTCCGTGACGATCACGGTGAGTCGAGGCCCGGGAGTGCGTTGGAGTCCTCCAGGGCGCGGGTTGCCGATGGTGTGGTGCACAAACTGGCAGAAGCCGTTGTCACATCACGACGTCCAAACGTAGCTAATTTGCTTCAGCGCGGATTCTCTTTTTATAACTGCCGGCGCGGAGAGAGGGGTCACGACACACAACGCGCCAGCCGCCGCCGAGCGCACAACTTCCCTCTTTCTCCTTCTGGAATCATCGGCGCGCCTTAGCACTGGCAAAGCTACGCTCGCCCCCTCGAAAGAACTCGAAGCTTCGGTGAAAGCTGAGCGGCGGAGCTTTTATTTTGGTATTTTCTTGCCGGCGAGCCGGCGAGTGGTCGCGTTACCGCCGCTTCGTTCGAGAGAGTTCCAGTGTTTTCTTGGGGCGAATAGAACCGAACTGATTGAATCGGACGACTGCAACAGGAATTAGGGGCTGTACAATAATATGAAAAGGCTATACGGTACTTTTGAACGTCGTATGCTCGAGTTTTTGACAGAGAGAGAGAGAGAGAGAGAGAGAGAGAGGAGAGGAGAGGAGAGGAGAGGAGAGGCGCCTAGAAACAAAATGGCTGCACCCATAGGTGAACAATAATCACGTGGTGCCGACCGACCAATGAAAATCCTGGCGGCCCATAACAATGAGAGAAAAGAGTGCCGATATTCTAAAAGCCTTTATTTAGTGACGCTAGTATACCGACCGGTGCCCGCGCAGAAAAGCCGGCAGCGCTGGTGCGCCGACCACGGACCAGGGTGACGTAGCGGGACCGGTGTTTTTTTTCTATACATTAGAACAGTTCCTGAGAAGCCGACGTTTGAATGGAACTAACGTGAAGCCAATGAAAAGTGATGCCAATGAAGGATACTGACAAAGCACAGTTCAAAGAGCATTTCACGAAGTCAAACGGCACCGCCAAAGAGTCGTAAAATGCGTGATTTTGAAGCTCGACAATGAAGTAAGCGACCAATTCTTTTTCATAACGGCCAGTAATGCCGCTTTGCGTTGACGCCCCGCTGTTTCAAGCGCAAAGAACGCGGTGCGCGCATAGCCCGCGGCATTCCCATCCTGGTCCCGCGGGCGCGGTACGTGCAACGGGCGCGGGCGGCCATGACGTCATATGGGCTCCAGTGAACAAGGAGCCACTCCCAAAGGGCCACACGACCCACTTTAGACGTTTTTACATGTGTTATCCTCTCTCTCTCTCTCTCTCTCTCTCTCTCTCTCTCTCTCTCTCTCTCTCTCTCTCTCTCTCTCTCTCTCTGGTGTAGCTTCACCGGGTAACGCGCCGTAAGTAGGGCGGAGCATCGGTAATAAGAAGTTGTCTTTAGCTGCAAATTTTCGGAAAGTTCTACTGATAAAACCGTAAGAAATGCGTACAGAGAAGGAAAAAAAAGGCTTCCTAAATTGTACAATAATTTATTGATAACGTTTATTCTTGTAGCGTAATATTGTAGCGTAAGCTACACTGGCCGAAGTTGAGCAGTTTCGCGTGGACTTTGAAGGGCCGTGCTGCGCAAGCACGAGGAGCATTGAATTGGATTGGATTTGAATTGGACTGGATTAAATTGGATTGAATTGTATTGGATTGGATTGGAAGTCCAATCCAATTGGAGCACAGGTGTGTAGAGAATTGGGTCTGCACATTCGCCGGTCTGCGCATTCCAGAGAAGTGACGTCATAGCCGCGGCGGACGCACTGGCGCCGGCGCGTACCCAGCTGTGCGCCTCCGTTGCGCAGTAACTAAGTCTTACGCTGCGCCGGGGCCGCTTGGCAGCCGTTTCGAGTGGCTCCTGGAGAGCCGTGCTGCGCATGCGCGAGGAGCAGTGACTGGACCGGACTGGACTGGACTGGACTGGGATTGGATTGGATTGGATTGGATTGGATTGGATTGGATTGGATAGGATTGGATTAAATTGGATTGAATTGGATTGCTGAACCTTAGCTCACGCTACGTATATCCTGGCATAGCCGAGCTGAACCACTGCTAATTTTTGCTCCATAGCATGAGCTCAGCAGAATGCTTTTGAAGAGGCCTCACATTAGACTCTCGTTAGGACGACCTCGGTTAAAACGAATTTCATTGATTTCACTTGCAAGACTCGCCATTCAAATGTCCAAATTTCGCTGGAGGCTGCGTGCATCGAAGTGGGTGAGTGATTGAGCTCGGACAGACCCGACTTGCCTCGGGGGCTGATCCAGCTGCCTGCTGATGGCAGGACGCAACCAACCAAAACGTCCCGATTTCTTCTCACTTGCACACCGAGTGCTTTTTTAATCAATATATTGTGGACAACCACGTGACCGTTAAAAAAAAAGGCTCCCTCCTCGCTGTGACGCTGCTACTTTGAAGGGGAAAAATTGGCTGTGGGCAGAAAGCGCACTCCCGCTAAGGCGGCGGTTGCGTGAGCGCATATCACGTCGTACAAAAAGTTAGGAGTGAGGGGTGCTTTGTTCCCCGCGGACAGCGACGGTCCTGGCTGCGGTCTAAAATATCTACAAGTGCAGAAACATCAGCCTTGAGGGTGTGGAAGCGGGGACGGGGGGATTTTTTAGTGGCTGCGCCCCCTCTGGATCCGCCACTGGTTTCGCTATGTCGGAAGCCAGAGAAAAACCAAAGAAAAATGGCAGCATCTCCACTCCGTAGATGATGGCGAGGGTGCGGAGTACGGGGACTCGAAATGACATCCAAATTGCGCTCCGAGTGACAACCGATTTGCGCCCCGACAGTCATTCGATTTGAGCCGTGAGTTGCAGCTTGATTATTCCCTAAATGAAACTGCAACGTACGGCTCAAATCGAAGTTCTCTTGATTGTCGCTTGATGGTGGTGTGCGCACGCATGGACGCGGGCGGACATTGTGAGGTTCTAAGGTACTCCGCACCGTTACAGGCGAGGGAGTAAGCCGTTTGACTCTCGGGTAGTAACTCACGGTCGTAGCCCAATTCTGCTTCCAGCTACTGCGCAGTGCGGACGCAGGATGGCGAGCTCCGTTGAAGGAGCGGCTTTGGCGGGCCTTTCGGCCCGCGGTAACAGGTCAACCGGTATTAATAACGCCCAGGATTATCAAGTTATGCTGCCGCAACTACAGTCCGGACCATCTGTGCTTAATACGATTTTTTTGCACGCCGATTTGAGAGCCAGGCCGTACAAGGTTGAAGAATTCCGCGACACTTTGGTTCTTCTGGAGCTGTTCCCCGAGGTTATCGCCTTGGGGGCGTACCAGATGAACCATTTGTGGGCGGTTACTTTCAAAGACCCCGAAGGGGCGAAGAAACTTGCTGCCGCCGTGGAACTCCAAGTCAAGGGCCGTCGTTGCCTCGTCATCGATCCCCGCCACCAGGACATCCGTTTAAAGCTCCACTGGGTGCTCCACAACGTCCCCGACGACGAACTGCGAAGCGCCCTGGGGCTTTACGGCAAAGTCACGGAAGTGACCCGGGACCGATGGCGTGTGCCAGGCTGCTCCGCGCAGCTCTCGACTACGCGCCTGGTCACCCTACAGCTCAAGTCAGGCGTCAGCGTGGACGACATCCCCCACCAGGTACGCGCCGCCGGCGAGCAAGCCCTGGTCGTGGTGCCCGGGCGTGCGCCTCTCTGTCTCCGCTGTCACCGGAGCGGACATATTCGATGAGAGTGTAGGGTGCCCCGCTGAGCTCTTTGTCGCCGCTTCGGCCACGACGAGAGCGGATGCGTTCGCACCTACGCAAACGTCGCAGGAGCAGGAGGGGTTGACAAAACGTCTGAGTTCATCATGGATACAGAGGAGGCGGAGGAGGCAGCAAGGGGCAAGGTAGAGGCGCCGGCGAAAGAGGTGACGCCCCCTGAGCCAGCTCGCGTCGTCCCGCCGGAGCTCAGCCCGCCTGCAGTGCCGGGGAAAGACCCTGAAACCCCCCAGGAACAAGTTGCCGTCGCCGAGGTGTCTAATGACAGCAAAAGTATTGGGGAGCCGCCCGCAGACAACATGAGCGTTGACGGGCGAGACGAAGACGGGACCCCAGGCGCAAGCGCTGTGTCTGGGAAAGGTGCAAGGGAAAGCGGTGGGGCTGAGGGAGGAGACGCCGCAGGGCCAAACCCCGAAGAGCCTCCAGCGAAGGCCGTGCCGCAGTCGAGACGCTCAGGAGCCAAGGCAAATATTCCACCGGACAAACCGAAGGGAAAGTGACCGGACTGTTGACACGGAGCTACAAGCGGGGTTGTGTGTAGGGTGGGGAGGGGGGAAGTAGGTTTTCGAAGGCGTGGTCACAGAGGACTGCTATGTTTGGCAGGCCTCTCGAGCACGGAGACGTCGGGAACCCTCGTCGCGTCCCCGCTTTTCCAGAAACGGGTTCGTTTTGGTTTTCTTTTTGATTGCTTTCATTGCTTTTTGTGTTTTTATTGTGGATGGTTTAGCATTCTCATGTTAATTTATGTAGTGCCGACGGCGCAGTTGTTACTATAAATTATGGCAGGCTTCAGAAGAACGCTTCGTTTCGCCACACTAAATGTGCGAGGCCTTGGTGACAGGCGCAAACAGTACCAGCTGAAAAGGATGATGCTGGAAAAAGAAATAGATATCTTGGCTGTCCAAGAAACCAAGATAGAAAGTGATAACTGCACCGCCAGTATGATAAAGCCCTTTCAAAACCTGTTTAGTGTCTGTGTCAGCCACGCGGTTGGCACATCGGGAGGGTGTTGTCTGTTCCTTGGGAATAATATTGGGATTGAAATACAGAATTTTTTTTTTTCGTGTGAACCGGGCAGGTTAGTTTTTTGTGATTTTGAATATGACGGTGGTGAATTCCGTGTCCTTTGTATCTACGCCCCAAACGTAGTGCAAGAAAAAGCGGCCTTTTTTGAAAGTTTCGCTCAATACTTAAGAACGGAAGGACAAATTATTTTACTTGGGGATTTCAATTGTGTTTGCGAGGGAAGGGATAGAAATGAACCACGGCGGGGTGCAGATAAGAGTGCGCAAATTTTTTGTGAATTACTTGAAGAGTGTGAACTGTGCGATTTTGCACACTGCGCAGGAAATGAAAATGTGCTGAGGTTTACGCATTTTCAGGGAGCGAGCCACGCGCGATTAGATAGGGGTTACGTTTCTTGCGATCTAGCTTTATTGCGTAGACGACGTTTCTTTTAGTGATCACTGTTTTGTTTCTTTTTCCACGGGAGAAAAGAGAGAAGGGTATAATAAATTTACATGGGTAAATTTCCATGGGTATAAGTTGGGGAGAAAAGTGGGAATTGTTCAAGCAGGATTGTAAGCTTAACGCGATAGAGAGGGGGACTGTACTCAGAAGGAAAGAGAAGGAAACTGAAAGTAACCTGAAGCGTAATTTGAGGGCGATGCTCAGGCTGGAATGCGAAACACCTGGAGCCTTCCGGGACGACATAAGGACAATAAAGAACAAGCTAGAAGCAATAGATAAGCACCGTAAGCAATAGAAATACACCGTGTGTTTGCCGCGTTCATTTGGTCTTCAGTTTGGGAGCGTTCCAGCAGAACCAATCTTTTCCGGCGTGTGAAGGAGGGCGGGGTTGGGTTGTGTCACGTTTACATTCTCCAGCTTGTTAATCGGTTTTTGTTCTCACGGGATACGAATGACCTTTTTCTGCGAACATTTTTACAAAGTGTGCTGTCAAAAGCGTTACCAAGATATATTGTCTCGTCCGCAGACGAAAGCTGTAGCAGCCCTAAATGCTATATGGAGGAGGTTGTAGACTCTTTCAGGCTTCTAGCAGTACGGTTTTCACTGGAGTACCTATCAGCTGTGTCAAGAAAGGCACTTACTAAAGAACTAAAGGATGGGTTGTTACCTGTGCCACTTTACCGATCGGTGTATAGATCTGTTCCTGGCCAGGACATGTTATCTCGTGTTAAAAAGATGGCCGTCCCAGCATCCGTGAAAACCTTTTTCTTTAAACTGCACAACGGTACACTTCCCGTTAAGACGTGGATGCAGGAGAAGGGCTTTTGTCGCTGGTCCTACAACGTGCACTTTGTGCAACAAACCAGAGACTGTTGAGCACGTTTTCGCGGAGTGCCGGGACGCCATCTTTTTCTGGGATGTGTGGCAAAGGACCTTAAAGATAGACCTGCCAGTTTCACCCCAAGGCATACGATTTCTTTACGTACATAGTGACAACAGTGTGCCGTATGACCTCATCATGGCTCTGGGATTGCATGCCATTTGGAGGTCGAGGATGGCGGTGCGCCACGCTGACCCGCAGGCCCTCACTGTGAGCAAATACTTCGCACATAGTGTTAGTTTGCTCTATGAAGTGCACAAGTGGCAGACGCCCGATATGGGATGGCTACCTGTACTAGAAGAACTGTGTACGTTTGATGTCTATTTTAAGTTTTTCCGTCAGCCGAAGTTCGGCCGACGGTTTTTAATCTATCCGTGACGTGTATTGTGTGCAAAAAAAGGTAATAAAGAAAAAAAAAAAAAAGGTCGTAGCCCAATGGACGAGTTACACTGACTCTGTTTGGTCTACCAGACACAGGCTCGAATCCTGCCGGTGCCTGTGTGACTTCTTGCGATTGTAATTGCTATGCGCACTGACGCTGACGGAGATTGTGCGGTCCTAAGGTACTCCTCACCTAATAGAGTGAAGACGTGATTGATTGATTGTGGGGTTTAACGCGCCGACGCAACGCAGGCGATGAGGCGCGCCGTAGTGGAGGGCTCCGGATTAATTTTGACCACCTGGGGATCTTTATCGTGCGCCGAAATCTCGTACACACGGGCGTTTTTGCTTTTCGCCTCCATCAGAAAAGCGGCCGCCGTGGCCGGGAATCGAACCCGCGACCTTGTGCTCAGTAGCGCAACGCCTTAGCCACTGAGCCACCGCGGCGGGTTAAAGTGAAGACGTGCTGGTCGTTGTCTGTCGCCACGTGATAAGCTTGTTGTTTTCTGGTATGCGGGGATTGAAACGGTGGTTATCGGGCGGGTCGAAAAGAATCGTCAGGTGAATTCCTTGTTTCGTGTCGGGGTCTTAGAAAGAGTTTCTAGTAGTCGAAAGTAACGTGCTGGTTGACGAAAACTGGGACCAGGGCTCCAACGGGAAAAAATAATATCGTTTGTGTTTTATCTTTTGTGTTTATTTATCCCCCCCCCCCTTGCCACACCTTACGGGCGTAGTCAATTTTCTCTTCACGTGAGCAAAAACAGGGAGATGAAGCTCTTTCCGTTCTTGTACATCCACGCAGTTGGAACACCGTGCACGACATCTATTACAGGAGGCTTGAAAGGCAGTCGTCGCCCATACTCCGCAAAATGGCCAGAGCAGCCTTCGCGAATTTTTCCCTACTCGCTAGAGGTCGGGACAGAGGACGAAGCGGACAAACAAAATTTGCCCACCCCATTCATTATGCCTAATTTTCGGTGAGCGGTCGGTAATTTGTAGACGCTACCGGTTGCTGCGTTCGCTTCGTCATCGCACGCGGCCTCTCCTGCGCCAGCAAAATGAATCACTACAACGAGCACCCGTTCGCATCGAAGGCCGCAGTAGCGTTTGGCTAGACACGCCCCTGCTTCGCCAGACGTCTGCCAGTTTTCTTTCAAACTCCGCTTCAAAGGAAGAAACAACAAAAACAATGTATCGTCACAAATGCCTCCCCGGCAAGGTCAGCTTTAAATGGCTAACCCCGTCCATTACATCAGTGGCGTCGCTCAGATACACAATACGAGCCTGCTGCCAAGCGCCCCGTTCACGTCCTGTTTCCGTGGTGTAGCGGTTATCACGTGCGCCTCACACGCGCAAGGTCCCCGGTTCGATCCCGGGCGGAAACATTTTTTTTTTCTTTTTTTAGAAGGTTAGGTGATGTCGTTGCGGTGGCCACAGTCTCGCATACAGCAAATATGCAATCACTCTTTCGCTTTCTTGATATCTTATTGCACTCCAAAATGACGAATCCTGGTGAAACTACAATACCATTTAACATCCCCGCGGTAGCGACACATTCACGTATTCCTTCTACTTTTATCATTGTTTATGGAACGGAATGGGTTGTTCCATGATATTATCAGCGCCACATTTTCAGACAGCTTCGTTCGCAAGGAGAAATTGTGGCATTTGAACAGCAGACGTGTTGGGAATCTTTTTTTCTTCTAACTTTGTTTTTCGTGTCGCATATGCACAAGATTACATCGCGAGCGCCTTGTAAGCTAGCTCTTCATTCATGCACGTGAGTTTTCGTATTTATACTTTTATGCCTTGTCTTTAGCCTCTGTTATGTTGTGTACAAGGCAGCGAATAATTTATTGCATCGATTGCGTAGGACGGGACCGAACTGTGTTTTGTTGCTATCATTTATTTCCTCATTCTCAGCCGTCACTATGCCCAAACTGAATGCTCCCTAAAACACTTAATTGAAAACGTTTTTTTTTTGCCACGTGCTCAGACAAAGCCCAAAGGCGCGGTTAATATTCTGTGTTATTTGATCGACCAGAGTTCCTTTCCTCTGTATATACCTGTGCGTGAAGTGTGCATTATGGGTACGTATTCCATCTAAGAGCTTAACCAGAACTGACAGCATTGATAAATAAATAAATAAATAAATAAATCGAACGTATTTAGTTCTCAGCCTCCATTTACTATTTATTGCTTAAAACTTTTAAAACGCTATTGCAGGCTTCACAAGAAATGCAGCAATTCAACCACAATTCCAAGAAGTGCTTCGTCAAACAAATGATACCCAGCACAGCGCAACTGCCCTCGTAGCTCGATAACTCCTCAAAGGCAGAAAATGCCACGCAATAACAGCACCCCGCAAGGGGCTGAATCTACGTTTCAGGAGCCGATATGCAACTTCGCAATAAGCAAATGAATCACACACACACAAAAAGGCTGGTGCAGACGATTCTAGAAAATGCGTTATATGGCGAAGTTGGCGTAGCTGCAGGTGCAAACGTTTGTGAGTAACCGAAAATCCGAAGCAAACGCTTCACGTGCAAGAGTTACCGAAATATTGGATCGCAGTAATAAATGACAGCGCTCTCGCCACCATTTTGGCCCGAAATTGCCATTTCATTCCCACCCGACACTGAGGCCTCTATGATGAATACAAGACAAAGTACAGGTTTGGTACATTAGAAAGACAGCTTTGCCCCGATAACGATGACACAATTTTATCGCGAACTTTGAAAAAATAATGGACATATTGATTGATTGATTCATTGATTGATTGATTGATTGATTGATTGATTGATTGATTGATTGATTGATTGATTGATTGATTGATTGATTGTGGGGTTCAACGCCCCGACGCTACACAGGCGATGAAGCACGCCGTAGTCGAGGGCTCCGGATTAATTTTTACCATCTCAGGATCTTTAACGAATTGCGATATTAAAGAAAAAAATAGCAGTGGCTTAGCTCGGCTATGCCAGGATATACGTAGCGTGAGCTAAGGTTCAGCTGTTTAGTCTTAGCTTTCCTGGTTGTCTAGGATTAGCTGATTATCATGCTTCCGGCCCGGGGATGAAGTGTTGCTATGGGCACCCGTTCGCGTCCCCGGTGTTAGGATCGGCCAACACAGGTCTGGGAAAAATTCATCGCAAGCTCTAGATCAAGGTGTGCGTGGATGAATCACCCAGAGGCACGAGGAGGCAAGAAACCCTGGCGCCAACGGCGGCGGTTTCAAGGGGCGGCTTCTATATCCTCGGTTCACCGGACGCTGCGGGCCACTTCTTTCCTTCATACACGTATGAAAGAAGGGTCCACCGAAGGGAAGCTGCGGTTTCAAGTGCCCAAGCTCTTCGGTTTCCAACCGTCGGCGAGAGCAGGAGGTCACTCGTCTTCACGTGCTGGGAGCCGAGTTGAAATTCCGTTCTCACGGGGCCTCCAAAATGAAGACTTGCGCGAAGTGGTGCAACTCCGGCACAAGACACGATCGACGACGTGGATATTCACCCTTTCCATCGACCGAGTGGTCCGTGTGCATCAGCCACGCCTCATGTCGTGGGCGGTACATCAAGTGTCGTCCACTGCCCACCTGATTGGACAACCTGTGTGAAGTTGAATTCCCTAGCCAGGGATCTGGGGAATACGAACTCTATTTAAACGACTGTGTTCGTGTTATTCTTGTTCTCCTGTCTCGACTGTCATCATGTAGAATAAACCTCCTGTACAGTTTCCTCCTAAGCAGTCACCTCGAGTCTCTAGTCCGACAACATGCCGAGCCGGGACGCGTGAAATGAATTGCCCGGACGCTCAGACGCGAAAGAGAGAAAAGGAGGAGTGCGAGTGGGAAAGGCGAAGGGCGCTTGGCTTTTCCGCCGTTGTGCACACTCCCCGCGCTCTGGGACCGCCGAGTCAGACAACCCAAGGGCTTCTCATCTCTAACACCGGACTGTGCGAGAAGTTCCTCCACCGTTTTCTTGGCCCATACCAGATATTAGAAGAGACTTCTCCTGTCAATTATCGTATCACGCCGGTAACTCCGCCTACAGACCGCCGTCGCCGTGGTATTGAAATCGTTCATGTATCCCAACCGCCGTACCACCCACTGACTCGCGGCCAGGAGGCCGCTTCCGCTCGCTGAGGGGAAATTATGTGAGACCCAGTGACTACGCTCCCAG
>NW_027526445.1:47440083-47588080 GCF_048455015.1 Haemaphysalis longicornis
TTTGTCATTAGTCGCATCACTTACTATCTTCCTTATCTAGCGCCGTCCTCTAAGAAACTCCAAAAGCTGCACTGCCTAATTCTAACAGTGTACAAGACGGCGCTGAGGATTCCTCAGAGCGCTGCCTCCGCTCGCATAGAATCGCTTGGTGTCTACAACACCGCATCTGATCTCCTCGAAGCTCATCTTGTTAGTCAGTACGACCGCCTTACAACAACCACAACAGGTCAAGCTCTCCTCTGACGACTTCCACTCAACTTCCCTTTCGCTACAGAATCCTCTCTTGCCATTCCTAGCAATATCCATGACCTATTCATCGTTCAGCCCGGCCATTCCCCGTAACATGCACCCGACGCACAATCGAGCCCGCCGGGAGCAGCGTGCGCGGGCGCTTACGAAGTGATACACAGTTCATCCGGCAAATGCTTATGTTGACGCGGCTAGCTACAGGAACCACGACGTCTACGCGGTCGCAATCATCAACGGTCCCAACAGTCCCCCTTCTTAGCACCCTTACCCTTCGCACTTCTTTCCCCGCGTCTGCGGAAGAGGTTGGTTTTTGCTCTTGCATTAACATACGGCCTTCCCATGCGATCATAATCTCCGATTCGAAGACGGCCATTCGAAATTTCGCCCTGGGCCGCATTTCTCACCTGGTACTCAAAATGCTTCTTCAAAATCCTTCTGACTCCCCCACCGAGCTGGTGTGGACCCCAGCCCACACGGGTGTGGGAGGGAACGAGGCAGCGCACAGAGCCGCTCGAGAGCTCACCTTCCGAGCAGGTCTGAGCCTCGATCCCTTCCATGGAGCCCTGTCAGCTCGAGATCGACGACTTTTCTTTCATGGGATTATGTCTCATCACCGCCCTTCCCGCTGTCTACTGCCCCCTGCGCACCCGGCGCTCTCTCACGCCGAAGAACGCCTATGGCGCTTTGTGCAGGCGTACACCCTTCCTTGCCCGCACCGCTTTACAGAGCACTCCCGCTCTGTACTCCTTACCCCACAGCCCCGCTCGTGGGGTGGTCCAAACCATGGATCACCTCCTCTGGCAATGCCCCCACAATCCATTCCCCCCATATCGAGACGGTGAGCACTGGGCGAGGGCGTTGGGCAGCTCGGATTCGGCGGTGCAAGACGCCACCGTCGCTGGGGCAGCCAAAGTCGCCGGGGGCCTTCCTCCCCGGGTTGCCACCCCACCTCTGTATTACCTGCCGTGGTGTAATAAATGTTTTGTGTATCTCTCTCTCCTCTCAAAGTGCGTCCAATCGATGGTCAAACCTTCAAAGACCAAACGAAGACCGAACCCATACGACGATTTTTCCCGCTTGTCCTTGTCACGTTCGTCCCATGTCTGAATTTTCGCGCTTTAACTTCGTACAATAGATTAACTAGCTTGAACTCACATGTTGTTAAACTTATTAAACGCCTCTACGAACGGCGTAAATGTACACCGTTACGTGGGTTCTGATATAAAGCTATACTCTTGCACTCTCTCGTCGTGATTGATGCTGCGTGTATTGTCTCATCCAGAAGCACCCATTTTAAATTTCGCAGTTTCCAAGTGACCGTTTTAACACAACTGAAGCCCGGTAATTCACGCACGCGCCGTGTGTCCAGACATCTTTTCAGAGCTCTTCGGTCGAGAAACCGGTCTGTGGGTAAGTGGGTCCCACTAAGCAAACTTTCGTTTTAATAGCAGCGCAAAGACGAAGACAGGAAAACGAGGGAAACAGTCAGGGCTGTCTCCCCCCTTTCCGCGTACCCGCCTTGGCGCTGTTGCGCTGCTGTGTAAGTTGTCAGCCACTAGGTACGAGGTCGCGGGTTCGATTCCCGGCCGCGGCGGCCGCTTTTCCGATGGAGGCGAAAAGCAAAAACGCCCGTGTGTACGAGATTTGGGCGCACGTTAAAGGAGCCATGAAGAGAAAATACAACTTCGTGTAATTTGAAAGAACTAGAATTCAGTATCTCATTCAACTCCATTACAACCTCAAAAGACGTTTTTTTTAACGAAAAAAAGTAAGAAGTATTTAAAAACTTTCAAATTTTGCGCCACAGTGACGTGTTATGAGCAAGAATGACGTCATACGGGCCAACAATAAAACATCATTTGCAGTGCGTTAACTGCACTTTAGCATTCACTTCATGCGGTCAAATGGAACTAGAGGCCCCATTACAGAAGTCCAGTCATGTGTCGTCGCGACAGGTCAGTTAGGCAGCCGCCAATCACACAAACAAGGTTCCGTGACGTCATAGAAAAGTTGCGGGAAATTGGCTAGGGGGTCGCGACTGCTTCACACGTTTTCTTTAATATATCCGTTATTTGTTCGAAGATTGCGATGATATTGGTATCATTGTTATCGGGACTAAGCAGTCTTTCTAATAAACCCAACTTGTATTTTGTCTTCATGGCTCCTTTAAAGATCCCCAGGCGGTCAAAATTAATCCGGAACCCTCCACTACGGTGCGCCTCATCGCCTGCGTTGCGTCGGCGCGTTAAACCCTATCAATCAAATCAAAGTTAGCCACTAGGTGGGCTGACGTTGGCGTCGAGAGCGACCCTTATTCGAGAGTGGCGCCGCACTTGCCGGAGGGCGTATAAAAATGACGTCAGCAGTCGTACGCACGGATGCGGAAAATGGTCGCAACTTTCCTTCTAACTCAGCGGCTCTGCGGCGAAACTGCACCGAGGTTTCCGCCGTTAATGTCCTGTCAGCGTGAGGGAACCTCGCATTAACCTGCATGCACGCATTAGAAGTGCGTTCAGTCGCAATTTCTTTCGTATAGCAAACATTTCGCTGTTTGGTCGTGCGTGGCACGGCGACTAGGGAGGAAAACACGTTACTGCGATCTGTATGCCGTACAGTGGTGAGCTCGCTTAGGGTGAACACGGGAGCGCGTGGCCGCCGGTACTATCAAAACAGCCTACCGTGGAATGCGCGAAGCAGCACGCATGCGCTGTGTGTGTCGAGTGGGGCTATGCTTTCATCGCGCGCATCGCGTCATCGGAGCGTATGAACATCGCCTGCTAACTTTATCTTGCTTGTAGCAATGGAGCAAACGGCCGCTGTATAAATAATTGGAAACTGGAATCCGCAAGAAAAATTTTTGTAAGGGAGCAAATATTCCTTCATTAGCTTGGTGCAATGAAATCGATTCGTCACATCGCAACTCGCCAGCTTGCTTCAAGCAGACTCAATAAAAAGATGACGCTCATTTTAATAGCCCTTTATTGTCTGTAAGTGATTGCCAAGGAAACCGAAGGAACGCGTAAGCACAATATTTATCAGAAATAAATTGATAGCTGAAAGTGAGCTCGGACACTACAGCTTCGATTCAATTTACGGTAGAAAATCACCTTTGTGTTGTTTATCAAGCATGTTCATACAAGGATCGGGGATTCGAGATTCAAAGCGAAACACAATTAGCAGACGACGCGCAATATAGTAGAACCTAAGTAGACGCTTTGATGACGCGATGCGCGCGCTGAAAGCAAATTGTGGCTCGCCACGCACAGCGCATGCGTGATGCAGCCCATGCTGGGCTGCTCTGATAGTATCGGCGGTCACGCGCTCCCGTGTTCACCCTAAGCGAGCTCACCACTGTACATGATATAAAGTTTAATCTAGGCGATTTCAATTAATTGGTACCACGGCGGGCAGTATTTCAGCAATCGCGTCAACCTGCGCATCGTTCGAGCGACCGTCCGAATTTTTCCGCGTTTCTTTTTTTTTTTTTTGTCTACAATTCTTTACTGCTCTATATAGAGCCACACTGTTTCACACGGCTCATGGTTCAGGAATTTATATGATGGCGAGAGCAGTCGCTCAGGGTGACCCTGACAGGGAAAAAACACTCTTCTATCTTCGGTTTCTAAGCGATATTTTCCAGGAAACTTTGGCGGTCCTATTTTTAAAGCGAAAGCTCTACTACGTCAGGCCTTGCACGGTCAATAGTAGCGTCGCAATATGACCTTGAGCCGCCGGAGCGCAGGCGTGACGTCACTCCACGGGATCAGCTGCGTTCGTTCGCCGCTACTGTACCACGTGACTAGGCGAGGGTTTAACGGCTGCGTCGTCGGCGCTTGGTCGCTCAGCCGTGCACGATGGAGGGCGCGCCGCCGCCGTTAGCTCAAGTGTGGCAGGAGCCACCAAACTTCCACGAAACACACTGTGCCTTTGTACTTTGCAAAACAAAGCCACGCGGACCTTTCGCTCGTGATAACTATAGGTTCAAAAGTGTGAAACCTGACCCATTTTTCTTGCGGGAAGGACGTCCTCCCGCATTTCGCACGTTGTATACCTCTGGGCCAGCTCGCCAATGGCGAAGGCGCTGGCGATGCCCAGCGGCGAGCAGACGACGTTCTCGCTGGGCGCGCTCTCGTCCAGGGCGGCCCTGAACAGCGCCATGGCCCGCTCGTTGAAGCGCTCCGGCTCCAGCGCCATGGCGCTGAGGGCAGCTTCCGAGCACTTCCTAGAGCCGCCGAGCCCAGTGGCGAAGGGGCGCGGCTGACCGGGACGTCCCCATGCCCTCTGCGAGTTCGCACGTCCCGACACTAGGTACGGGCTGGCTGGTGGAGGGAATGATGACGATGATGATCAGCATCCGGAGATGATGCGTAGTTTATCATAGGATTGGCCATGAAGTGGCTCATCTTTGGGCAACCAAATATGTGAGCGAGAGATGGTTGGAAAATGAAGGTTTAAGAGAACGAAAGTCATGAAAGCATGCGAAAAGCAGCAAATCGGGAATATTGCGATGCAGTCAGGGGGGGGGGGGGGGGGTAACTAAGCTCCTTGTCTCTTTGTCGCTGTGGCCTGTGGCTGGACAGTCGGGGGTAGGGGGATTGACTAATGCGCGGGAAAAGCGCGCCAGCGATGATTAGCGCAGCGGGGGTCGTTCATGAGCATAAAATACCACGTGACCCGGCCGCTCCTCACAAACGCGTGGAGTATTCACATAGACGCCGTACGCTGCCTTTTTATTAAACACGATACTATTTATTGGGCTACTTAAAACCAGAAATTTTGGTCTGTCTATATGTCTATATGTCTATATGTCTGTCTGTCTGTCTGTCTGTCTGTCTGTGACTCGATTCAGCCACCCGGCCAAAGGGAAACAAGATCTGCGCAATACTATTATATATGTATTCACAGCTAAACCTAAACGTTGAAGTCCGGTGTCAATGTTCATACTTGTCAACATTGTTGAACAAGAACAAGACAATACGCAAATATAAGACAGAAACTTAATAAACAAGGGATATTTACAGTGTTCCTTTATAAAAAAATCCTGAATGCTTGGTTTTTGCGATAACAAATGAAATACTACATCTGCGGCGAAAAACTGTCGCCTGCTATTGCCAGCGCTCCCGGCGGCATCTAAGAAATCAAACGGCAACAGCAAGGAAAGGTTCCACTAGGTAGGATCCACGTTCTGCTTGGAACGCTTGAGGAGTAGGGCAACGTGGTTTTATAAACGTTGTAGTAGGGTGCCTCAATTCACGCGCGTCTCCGCCGTACGGCAGCGCTGGCGTTGAGGAACCCGGCATGCAGCAATGGAACGCGGTAAGTTCAAATTGACTGGAGCAGACCTTTAGCGTGTTTACCTTGGGAGGAGCGCGACGGAGAGGTGAGCGGGAAAGCGAAGGGAGGCGTTTACTTGGCAAATGTGGACAAAGTCTATGGTCTTGTGTCGACATTTGCTACGAAAGGAGCAGATGCCAAGCGAATTTTTCCGCTCAATGGGTCATTAATGCGTTCCCATTGAAAATCATAAGAAATGAAGGTCTTCGTAATCCTTTATTAAGGAAAAAGGCTTATTTAAGAGGAGCTTTTTTTAGAAATGAGTGAAATCCAGCTGAACAGAATTGCGGAAATGAGCAAAAATGTGTGACCCGGCCCAAATGCAATGCAAAGCAATCGTATATATGATATGTTTTACATGTCAGCGATAGGGGAAGGTAGCTTTGAAAGCGCTGCATTTCGATCCGTCAACAAAATCTTCGTTTGTTTCTGAAATTCTGTTCAGGTGGATTTGGCCCATATCGCAAAAAAAGCTTTTCATATGTCTCTTCGGAAGGGGGCCCTTGAAAGATTTTGGCGTTGACGCGAACCGTACAAAATCCGGTAAAAATATGACCCAGGGAAGGCCAGAAGCAAACCAAAGCATTCTAGCCGAGTATTAGTGATGATTAATTTCCCGAGGTTAAATAACGGTGAATTAGTGAATGACAAAGCATCGCAATGATTAGTAGGGTCGAAATAAGGTGTATATAAAATGGATCGAGATAGGTTTATGACGATTAAGATTAAGGTGCGATTGAGGCGAGTGTGACGGGACGTCGATATAGCACCGAGAAACTAGAAAATTGTGGGACGGTAAAATAGCATGACTGCTGTTTCGATGGGTGTGCGTGTATATCAACGCAGTGTCAAGAGTGCCGCCCAACGATGTTAGAAGTATAAGGATGAGGCCCAAAGCGTCCGTCGTTGTATTGCAGGGCTCACCGGCTATTGGGTCTTTTTTATATTTTAATTGAACTACGATTTATTTTGCTTAGGTTAATTTTTGGTGCTTTAAATGATTGCTTTGTGTTGTTCGTTATGTCGTGTTATGTTAGTTTAGGTTACGTTACCTTAGAGCGACGCAGTGATAGACGCGGCATTTTTTTTCTACAAAACGCAGGTGAACGTCGATATAGCGGAGTGCTTATATATAAGCACTCCGCTATATCGACGTGCCGTACGGTGGTACTGTAGTACCACCGTACGGCACTCTAGACACAGCCGTATGGTACGGCCGCAGCTGGAACCCCCCAGTCGACGGTCGGCGTAGATGGTACCGCCAGCCTTTCGTCTTCGAACGCAAGCAAAATCACGAGGAGCGAAAATAGCAGGCTTTGTAATCAGGCATAACATTGAGCCGCAGAGTACTATTCCCTCAGCACAAGCAGCCTTTCTGACCTGTCATTCGCCACAACTGGCTTTTCTGAAAAATGTATCTGGTGCGGCGATCTGCAGACACGAGGGAGCGACCACTACCCTATTAATCGATCAATCAGCTCGTAACTCTTCTGCGCTGAATAAAAAGAGAGAGAGAGAGAGAGAGAAAAACGTCCCGTACGCGGGCTGGAACGCCTTCACTAAAGCCTCGTGCAATCGCATTACGGCTTCGACTCGAGATGATGAAAAAATTGTGGTTGATTCCTTTGTCATAGGAATCGGTAAAACACGAAATTGAAATGCGCAGCGAAATCTGCAGCTGAGCACGATTTGCGGGTCGGGTGCTGCTTGGTGGGTGTGCTTGGCGACCGACGTCCTGCTGGCGGGTCGCTTCGGCAAAGGTGTACTGGCGTCATTTCCGTGACAGATACCGACGTCCTGCTGGCGGGTCGCTTCGGCAAAGGTGTACTGGCGTCATTTCCGTGACAAATATGACGTCAGTGAAATCTTGGTGTAGCCCGACATGAAACACTTTTGTGTTAAAATATAAAACCCGAAAACGAACAACCATAAGTATGACGTACTCTTTGGTTCTAAAGGTTGCTTCCCCGCAAGAAGACCCTATGTGCAGGGGTGCACCCTTTGCAGGCCACTTGCTTCGTTGTACTGGCGCCACCGGCGTGACGGATATGACGTAACTCAAATGTTCGTGTACCCCGGGATAAAACACTTTCGTGTTAAAAATTTTAACCATATTTCATTCTCTTCGGGAAACCGCAAGCTTAACAACAAAGCGTCACAATCCGGCACCCAATGACCCGTAGTACCAGATATACATGCTATACGCGGGCGGGCGCAGCGAAAAGCCGTACAAAACCCACTGAAGATTTACGAGCTTCTTGGCCAGCACGAGGCACGCCATTCGCCGTCTGAACAAGCTGCAGCCACAAGGATGGAAGAACTTGTGCGCAGCGTCAAGGAATCGCACACTTGCACGCGTTCGTGGCGTTCTGTAAATGGGTTACGCGTTCAAGCCATGCAGCTGCATTCTTTCATCGCCCTCTCACGCACGAGCGCCCTCCTTTGAAAGCTTGTTTTTTCATCACACGCATCTACCTCTCAAGCCCTCTGAATGATCCGTACCAGCCCTTGACCTTCATTTCGCTTTAGAAGTTTCGTGTTTTCGCTAAAGTTTCGCTGAAGTTTCGTCTGAAGTTTCGCTGAAGTTTCACATACGCTGAAGTTTCGTGTCTTCGCTGAAGTTTCACTGAAGTTTTCGCTGAAGTTTCGTCTCCAGGCCTTCTCCCAGCTCCGTCTCCTGAAGATCTACAATTCATCTGGAGTGAGCGGTGAGGCACCCCTGACTGGAAACTGACGAGAATCACCCCTATTTGAAGCCCAGTCGGCCGCCGACACGCTACATGTGCCTCTTTTCGATCAGTTTGCAGCCTTTCTGAACTCCCTTGGGGATATTGCTGGAAAAGAGGGCACATAAAAGGGTGTCGCGGTTTCTCGAAAGCATGCACTCGCAAGATATGAATGGCTTCCGTGTGTACAGGCTGTCCGCAGATAATATTGTAACGTGGCGAGTACAAGGCAAAGTTGAGACGAATACTGGACGATAGTGCAGCGCGATGTATTTACATTGATCATCTATGCACAATCGGCCATGAAAGAGCTCGCGCCCGCCGCATCCTCCTCATGGTCGTCGGTGGTGGTTGATTGCGCCATGGGGTATTGTCCACTTATGTGTTCCGCAGATGATATAATCACACTTGAGCCATCGGTCGAAGAGGAACCGAAATTTGGCCGCGTAGCAATGGGATTTTTCATAGACATAGACAGCCTTGCACTCAATCACCCGTGGAGCCATAGTTACCACTCTTGCAGCGCACACTTTCAATGGAAGACTACATGGCTGGATCAAGAATCGGCTGACTTGGATGCCAGCTCTTAAGGCGCGCTTTAAAAGGTGACGCATAATCTGCGGAAAAAGACTTTCCACAAGACGCTGTTTTAATTCCATTGTATTTAAATTTCACTCTTTTGACTCTGTACGAAACCCAGAAAACAGCTCGTTCCTCGCAGCGTCAGTGTGACCTTCACACTCAGCCAAGGTCACGCCCGCGCCTCGTGTGGTTGCATCGTAAAAGCGTCTAATTGTTCGATCCTTCCCGGGGAGGGGTGCGGAAAGGGAGATAGGGAAGAAATATTGGTTCAAGGGAGATAGGGAGAAAAAAATGGCTCCAATTCATGCTGTGAAGGTGGTTGGAACGCAAAGCTGTGAACGACTCCCACAACAATTCCACATGCGATGTCACTTGAATTCATACACGTGGCTCTGGAAAGAGTGAAACCAGAGATTCTGCCAGCCGTGACCTAGGATTCCCGGGGGCGCCGTCCCGAACACAGTAGCGCCGGCTACGACCGAACTGGAGCGGCTGACGGTGCCGCTGTAGCCCGGCCGTGCGTCGGAAGAAAGAAAACGGAGAGGAGCGTGTTTGGTGAGACAACGGAACCAACCCATCCTGATGTGCTATCCCGGGGCTACATCACCTCGCGACACAAGCGCAGACACCGAAACAATCCGGCATAAGACCTTAGGGATTCTCATTTATACAGATTTAAACAAGTTAGTTTCGTAAGTTTGAGAATTGCGAGAAAGCTGAGGGAAGTTTTATAATCGCTATTTATCAGAACCAGTTGCTGCATTCGTCTTGTGTAATACCTGTTAAAACACAACCGAATTGGTATTCAGCAATTTATAAAACGCAGTCCCATTCGTTACAAGCAGTGTGCAAAAGGTGGCGTTTCTCTATAGCGGCCAGACCCCTGTCACACGGGCACTTTCAATCGCGATTGAGTCGATCCGGATCGAGCTCAATCCGGATCGGGTCCCTGCTACACGGCAGTTTCAATCGCGATCGAGTTCGATCCCGCTCGAACTCAATCCTGGTTTCTCAAGCGCGATCGAGGCTTCCGAGCGCGATCGAACGAAAGCGGTGATACTCTCGTCCCCGCTGAGTAATGGCACAGAATGTGATAACTTCAACTAACGCCACAAATTGTGTCAAATAACTTGACCCAAATAAGCGTGAGGTAATATTTACATAGTTACGTATAGCTACGACCGCGCGAAGTTACCAGACGCCGGCCGCAAGTACATTGTTAGCGCCATCTGGCGTACACAAGTGCAACCCGTGCAACTTCTCGATCGCGATTGAAACGTGCCGTGTAGCAGCGGCAGTACGTCGAGCGCGCTCGAAAACTCGATCGCGATTCACTTCAATCGCGATTGAAAGTGCCCGTGTGACAGGGGTATAAGTAGTCTCTACATTTTGTGCAAAAGAACCAGCGGCGTGTTTGTGCTCCTTCTTCTCGTGTCCTGCGTCTTTTATCGCTGGTTCTTTTGCACAGTATCAACCAACTTGCTCAGCATTTTGCTCTCTCTCCATTTTGTTTTCCCGCCCTGCAAACCAATTTTTAACGTATCTTTGCCGGGTTACCGTCTGGTCCGGGTTACCCAGAAGGTGCTGTCGAACTAGTTAATCAATCCGTGCGAAGTAAGCGCGCAGTGGACGCGAAGCTACGCCAAAACTGGCCCAACACCGTCGCTAAAGCAGGCGATCCTTCCAGCGCGCCTGGCGGGGTGAGCACGGTGAACGCTAAGTGACAGTGCCCTATCGCCGCGCCATCTACACTGTGCTCCGGGAGTGAAAAGCGCCCTCCGCCTCCGCAGCCGCGTTGGGAGTTTGTTGTCCCGCACGTCACGAAAGAAACGTTGGCTAGTAGAGGTAGAAAGCTTCGCCTTAAAATGTTGGCGCAGCCTGCACTAGTGGTGCAAGGCTGGAGAAACGGCAGAGCTGGCTACCCTTCTCCCTTCGCCGGAGACCCGGCTGCTGCACTTCACATACATGGATGTCCTAGCTTGTCGCTGAAAGTTCTCCACGACTTGCAGGCCCCGGGTCGTTTCTTCCGCCGCCTTTCACGTCTCTTTCAAAGTTTACCACGTTAGCGCGCGCCAGAACTCGGGGACAAGTTTAAAGCCAACGCTACGAACCGAAAGGAAGTGCTAGCTGGGCTCCCGGAATGCGATGACGGCTCAATCGCATTGACGCCGGTTTCATGACGCGAGGGACTCAGGTTCGATTCCGACCACCGAAGCGTGTTTTTTACTTCTCTCCATTTGGCTGCGCATGCTATTGTTCCCCACCGCTGCTAACCCCGTACCCTTCGGGCCTTTGCGATGGCCTGGTGGTTACGTTGCCGGTTTCATGGCGTAAAGGTCCCGGCGTCGATTCCCTTAAACGCTTTTTGTAGCGTAAGCTACACTGGCCGAGGTTGAGCAGTTTCGCGTGGACCTTGAAGGGCCGTGCTGCGCAAGCGCGAGGAGCATTGGATTGCATTGGATTGGAAATCCAATCGAATTGGAGTACGGGTGTGTAGAGAATTTGGTCTGCACATTCCAAAGGAGGGACGTCATAGCCGCGGCAGACGCACTGGCGCCGGCGCGTACCCAGCTGTGCGCCTCCGTTGCGCAGTCTGTCGCTGCGCAGGCGCCGCTTGATAGCCGCTTCGCGTGGCTCCTGGGGAGCCGTGCTGCGCATGCGCGAGGAGCAGTGACTGGACTGGATTGGAAATCGTTTTAGGAGCAGTAAGCATGATAATGACCTAATCCTAGACAACCAGTAAACCTAAGAATAACCAGCTGAACGTTAGCTCACGCTACGTATATCCTGGCATAGCCGAGCTAAGCCACTGTTAATTTTCTTTTTTTTTCTTAGGGCTTCGAGGTTTTTTGATGCGATGCACGGTAGAGACTCGACCTCAACGGCGTTGCTGTTAATAGTAAGGGCGCAGGCCATCAGGAAGTGATACCGCTAGGTGCACCCAGGTGGGGCTAGTCAAGCTGCTATAGCGCAGCTTTTTTCCCACTTTCCATGCCACAATTGTGTCTATTTTGTGCAAACCACGGTGTATCGTTATGGTGAAATAAACTTCAACTTCAACTTCAACTTCACGCCACAGGCCCGCGGCTGCGCCGAGCAACGTCTTTTTTCTGTGTTGCGGTGCGATTGTAGCCCGTTCATTGCGTGCTCTTGGCGCGAAATTCGAGTAATCGCTCGGCAAGGCAAACTTTGTTTGACTGCATTCAACCATAGCGAATTGCTTCCCAAGTTTTGTGTCACCCCTATGTACTGTGCTAAAACGCTTCGGTGCTAATTCACGCTCGCAGAGGAGAATAACTCGTTATTCCTTGGATTTAACGCAGCGCCGCACTTGTCGGTTAAGTCCCACATACACCTCTGCTGCACGCGTATCTTCCATTTCTGTGCGTCGGTGTCCATCGGTAGTGCCTTTCCTGCGTTTTATTTGTTCCGTTGTTGAATGATGCGCCACCTTTTGGACGAAAGAGAGGAGCAGTCGTTGTGACGGCTCTGGGATCGATGTGTTCGTATTGGCACTCAGCATGCACGGTTGCTTGCGGAGAAGGAAACGGATAGCGTGTTCGGCGGCCGCCATGCATCAAAGCGGAAATTTGCGCCCTGGGAGGAAGCTGTTGGAGCAGCCGACCCCATCCGGACACCGTTAAGGTTTTACTTCGAAAAACAGCGCCAAAAACGATATGATAGCGAGTAAAGAGAAACACTGCGCCAACTGCGCCAACTGCGCAACAAACACTGCGCCAACACTGCGCCAACAAACACTGCACCAACTAACCCGTCTCAGTTCACTTGTTCAGTCCGGCTTAAGGTTCCCGCCGCCGTGTAATTGAGGGCCGGACAGCGGCGGAAGTGCGCGGCGCCAAAGTCTGGCCTACCGATGATTCCCCGACCAGGAGCGGAGATCGCGACGCTTTGCCGGTGACCGAAATAGACGCTGTGAAGCCTCGCAGGAATGGCGTAGGGCTGCGTGGAAGCCAGGAAAGGGAAAAGAGCGGAGAAGGAGGGCGGTAGACAGGAGCCTAGAAAAACAAATTCTGATATGGGCATATGTGTGCGGCGAGTGCAGCGCGTTTGAAAGTGGGCGGCGGTGGGGCCGGGATCAGCCTGCAGTCGACGTTGTGCGGAAGCCGCTGCTCTGCGGCTGCCCACGTGACGCTTTCGCAACCCGCAGTTCCTGCGATGTGGGCGTTGCAGTGTGTATGCACGCGTCTGGTGGCAACCTGTTCACTGTCTTGTAGGGGAGGAGGACTGCATGCTCTCGTGCTGTCGAGGATGATACTCTGCCAGGGTGGGCATACTCACGATATCCTTGCGAACTCAAGCACGTGGTATACGGGAGTGCTCTCACCGCCCAAATTCGCCTCCTCCACCAAACCCTTCTCAAGAGGACCGGCTGGCTGTAGCTTCCACCTGCAGGATCAGCTTCAGCTGATCTCCCGGGCGCAGCTGGCTGAGCGTGCGCGGGAAATTTTGAACTGAGGACGTCCCCCACTCGAGCGAGCGGCTCCGGCATCTTCCGTTTTGGTGGGAATAAACGCTTATTCCTCCTCTTCAATAGAGAGTTTTAGCATTCTGCGCGAACCGTGCGTACCGGGACCCAACTGCACGCGCTGAGACGGCGAGGAGGACACCCGTCCATCGGAACGAATGCGTGCGCATTGCGAGGCGGGGGCGGCCCGTCACCCTACCGCAACGAATGCGCAAGTGCCCACTCGGGTCCCGGACATGCAGAACATACGGAGCGTACAGGACACACTCTATGATAAAACTCTGTTATTAAAAAGTTTCAGCAGTCCGTCTCTTCCGTCTGGTACGTAGTTACCGTGTTGACCGGGACCTGACTGCGCATGCGCGCGTGGAAGGGCGAGGAGTGGCGAATGCGCGGACATGGCGATGGCCGGCCCGCAGAACTAATCCCCTTGCCGCAACGAATGCGCAAGTGCCCAGACGAGTCCCGGTCAACACGGTAACTACGTATAAATGACGGAGCAGACGGACTGCTGAAACTCTCTATTAGAGTTTTAGCTTAGCGTGTTTACCGTGGGTCCCGTGCGTACCATGTGCACCGGGACCCAACTGAGCATGCACGCAGGAAGGATGAGGCGCGACACCCGTCAGCGAATCTGAGCCACCCTATATACCTGAACGAACACGCACACGCCCAGTCGGTTCCCGGTGCACACGGTACGCACGGAACACACGGTAAACACGCTAAGCTAAAACTCCCGACTATTCCCGGCTTTTCCCTCCCTTTCGCTTCCGTTACCCGGTGTTAGAGATGAGGGGCCCTTGGGTTGTCTGACTCGTTCAGGCCCGAAGGTCCCGGCTCGCCATGGTGTCGGACTACAGACTCGAGATGACTGCTTACGAGGAAACTGTACAGGAGGTTTATTCTACATGATGACAGTCGAGACAGGAGAACAAGAATAACACGAATACAGTCGTTTAAATAGAGTTCGTATTCCCCAGATCCCTGGCTAGGGAATTTAACTTCACACAGGTTGTCCAATCAGGTGGGCAGTGGACGACACTTGATGTACCGCCCACGACATGAGGCGTGGCTGATGAACACGGACCACTCGGTCGATGGAAAGGGTGAATATCCACGTCATGGATCGTGTCCTGTGCCGGAGTTGCACCACTTTGCGCAAGTCTTCATTTTGGAGGCCCCGTGAGAACGGAATTTCAACACGGCTCCCAGCACGTAAAGACACGAGTGGCCTCCTGCTCTCGCCGACGGTTGGAAACCGAAGATCTTGGGCTCTTGAAACCGCTGCTTCCTTTCGGTGGACCCGTCTTTCATACGTGTATGAAGGAAAGAAGTGGCCCGCAGCGTCCGGTGAACCGAGGATATAGAAGCCGCCACTTGAAACCGCCGCCGCCGCTGGCGCCAGGGTTTCTTGCCTCCTCGTGCCTCTGGGTGATTCATCCACGCACACCTTGCTTTAGGGCTTGCGAGGAATTCCTGTGTTGGCCGATCTTAACACCGGGCAATTCACGTGTTCTCTTCAGTTCTGCGCGTCACGCGGCCGGCCCAACTCCACACTCGTTTCTCTCGATATGAGCCTGGATGTCTTGTTGCACAAGTATACGGCCCCTAATTCGTGACGCCTTCTCCCTCCTTTCTTCACTTTTGCACCATGACACTTCGGGCTGATGCAGGATTTATTTCGAGGTGGTTGCTGCGACTCATTGTGAGCGCGCATTGGTTTTTTAACGTAAATTTCAGTTGCAGAAAGCTCATTACCTAATACTCAGGAGTGCGCCTCCCGAACGAACTACATGGCGTGCTATTTATATGCCGCGTGGCTGAAATGACCGCCGACAACTTTGTCGAAATAATTATCTTCGTAACCTCTTCTAGTATTTTATTGCTTGTACAGGCGTATGTGCGTATGCGGACATGTGCATGCATAAATGAGGGTTAGCGCGTCTGTGTGTATGAGTGTATCCGTGTTCATATGCATGTGCGTGTACCAACGGAAACCAGAGGTGCACTACCAAGTCTCCTTACCACGCCGCAGCGGTATATTCTGTCCATTCGCCACTGCTTTCGGCGAGTGATCTGGTCAGGTAACGTGGACACATTGTTGAAAAAAAAAGTTGGCGCTACAAGAGCGTTTTTCATACACCTGATGTCATGGTATGCTGCCGGCCGCATTTTTTAATTAAAGGCCAACTGTACTCAAAATTTCGACCTCTTGAAAATACTATTTCCGTATAGTCTGCTGAAAAAGAAAGCAAGATGCAAAATACAACAGCTTAAATACGCGCGTAGACGCAGCAAGCGATCAGCAAAAATAGGCGATTTTGAAACCGAAATCGAGGAGAGCGCGGCCATTGAGGTGACGTTGCAGCCGGCCAGAGAGCAGCCGGACGGTCAGCAGCTCGGGAGCAAGCCTGGAGAAGCAAATGGCTGAAGCGTTCGCAGCAGAGCTCGACCGGTTCTCCAGCTGCGTGACTGGCCAGAGGCAGAAGGCCCCGTCGGCCGTAGCGTCACAGGAGCGTCATGGCTGTTTACGCGATCCCCCGGCAGGTGCAGCGTGGTCTGCGGCGGAGCTTTTTTAAATGGTTCTGACTGATTAACGAGGCGTTTCACGGGGCTACCACTAGTGTCCCAGCTGATTCTGTGGTACGTACTACACATTAAAAATAAATTTGGTCGTCGTGAAATTTGAGTGCAGTTGGCCTTTAAAGGGTCAAGCTCCCGTTTTTGCTTGCACTTCGTAGACTGGCTCAAATTAACACACTTTTCATCGTTTATCCGGTTGACAAGTGGTTAATTTTTTTATAAAGCTCGAAAGAAGAAAAACTTCCATGCGCGGTCTGCGGCGGCCGCATCAACTAAACGCTGTGACGACGGGAGGAGGTGCACCGTGAAGCGCAACGCCTTCTGTGGACATCATCGCAGATCCTGGGAACGTTCGAATACTGCATCTAGGGAATATGTGTTTTGTTTGATTGATTGCAGTGTTTAACGCGCCGATGCAACGCAGGCGATTAGGCGCGCTGTAGAGGAGGGCTTTGGAGTAATTTTGACAGCCTGGGGATTTTTAACCTGCGCCGAAATCTCGTACACACGGGCGTTTTTGCTTCTCGCCCCTATCAGAAAAGCGGCCGCCGCGGCCGGAAATCGAACCCGCGTCCTCGTGCTCAGCAGCGCAACGCCTTAGCCACTGAGCCACCACGGCGTTTGTATATCTGTACTTTTTTGTCGTACGCGGTGCGCTGGACGTCTGTGGACCGTTGGTCCTTTTGGTTATAAATTCTCGCCCTTCGTCAAGCCGAAACCCGCCGCGGTGGCTCAGTGGCTAAGGCGTTGTGCTGCTGAGCCTGAGGTCGCGGGTTCGGGTCCCTGTCGCGGCGGCCGCTTTTCTGATGGAGGCGAAAAGCAAAAACGCCCGTGTGTTCGAGATTTCGACACGCGTTAAAGACACCCAGGTGGTCAAAATTAATCCGCAGCCCTCCACTACGGCGCGCCTCATCGCCTGCGTTGCGCCTGCGCGTTAAACCCTACAATCAATGAATTCGTAGAGCCGAATCAGTACGTCATAGGCCTCGGAGCAAGACGCTACTCTGCCTGAGTCATGTTGTAAGCACACGAGAGGGCTGCTACCTGCATACCACCGCTGCCCTCTTTTCGCCATGCACTCGGCTCTTCGTCATTCGGAACAGAGGTGGCTCAGTGGCTCTTCTGCTCGCCGCTCGTTGACCACGCTACCATTCCATGACGGAGGCGACAGAGGTCAGTTCTGAGACGCATGTAACTGCATACATGCATACGCACGTATGTATGCAGTCATTGACAAATCAAACGCGATCACGAAATTATGATCCAGAAAACACAAATTGCGCGATTTCTTTTCATGCAGGACAAATTGCCGCATGGCTTAATAACAGTAACAAAATTGGGAAATGTAGGTTTCAAAACATAGCAACAGCCGGCCACTATTCGACCTCCCCGCACAGTGCTTTCCAATTTTGCGTGTTCAGGTTCATATTTTTGTGTTTCCATTTCATATGTCCATGACTGTATGTATCCACGTACGTACATGCATCATATATGTACATGTATGCACACATACATACATTTGCATTCAAAATGCATCATACGTACAGTCCTTGTCAAAATTTTCTAGGCCAACCGGAAAGTGCAGAGGCCGCAAAAAAATCCATTTACAAGCTTACGTCCCGAACGAGGCTGAAACTTTTTATGTCGGAAAGCTAGAGAAAACACCTTTCTTTTTTACTGTCATTAAATAATTTTTACACATTGAAAGGTAAAGATTATTCTTTGAATTCTATGTGGTCCAGTAGGCTTATACCCCTGCTACACTAGCGCCAGAGTGTGATTTGAACCAAATGTCATTTGACTCAAGTGCGAAGTTGTGTTGCTCCACGGGGTTTTCAAATGCCATTCGAGCCAAATGAGCACCCGGAGAGACATTTGGGGCTTTCGAATGCCATTCCCATCACTCTCGCGCACAGCGTTCCAAGGCAGCATAAACAAACACATTGCTGGCGTACTTAAAACAAACAAAGTATTCTTAATTGTGGGACTTTGTTTCTTTCCCACTCACTTAAATCATGATATCAAGATGTAATAGTTCCATACTCTCAGCACCAGCGTGAGCAAGCGACAAACAATTGCCGGTGTGACCCGGCAAGACAAAACAGCATAAAAAACCTCGATTGCGATTCAGAATTAAGCAGAAACCGTGTGAAAGCTTACGTTATTAGATGCGACGCTGAGAGCGTCTCTTGTCGGCGGCCCTGTCCTTCCTGCGTGCGTCCGTTGTTGTTGTCCGCAGTCACTCTCCCCCTCTCCTCTCCGATAGCGAACGCTATCTCACGAGGGGCATTGGATTGGATTCGATTGGCTTGGCTTGGATTTGGATTGAATTGGATTAAAGTGGATTGTGCTGGATTGTGTTGCGTCATAGCCGCGGCACTCTCTCTCTCCGCGGTCTCCTCTCCTTCGGGCGCGCTGCGCTTATAACCGGTAATCCGCTCTCCGACGGCCTTTCGGTCGACGGTTGCTCTCCGCTTGCGCTTGAACCCCCCTCAGCGTCGCATCACACCAGGGTTCCCGCGAGGGGAGGTGGGCGTAATTTTTATAATTTGATATCATTTTAATGCCAAGGACTGCTGCTAAATTTGATTGCTGCATTATTGTGCAAAAACGGAACTCGAGAGCAGCAGCGCCACGGAGCACGGCGAGCGATTGTTAAAGCTTTCAAATGCCACCGAAAGTACAGGGAAGCACGGCGGATTCTGAATGACATTCGAAGCCCCTCATTTGAGTCAAATGGCATTCGATTCGAATGACATTCGGACCCCAGTGTAGCAGGGGTACTAGGTTTGGCCAAGAAAATTTCGACAAAAGGTGTGCATGCGTACATATATCATACATATACGTATGTGCGTACGTACAGCCACGATCAAAAGTTTACGGACCAGGGAAATGGCAATTTTGGGTTATTTCTCTGCCTATAGCTGACCGACAAACTGTCGAATGCATGCGAGATGTCGTATAAGTACTAAACTAATAAAAACTACCCCACATAATACTCCAGGCTGCCGTGCGGCAGAGAAGTAACTCAACATTGCTGCTGTCGTGGTCCGTAAACATCTGCGCTTGGCTGTACATACGTGCATTCATGCATGCACGCATACATACGCGCGTATACATACAAACAAAACAAATACTCTTTCTAACGGTATCGTATGGCGCATTGCAGCTTGCCGCGTCCTGCATCCTCTCGGGAGGCAAGAGAAGCACCGCGCGGTTTCCCTAAATCTTCGCGACGCGCCGTACACCCGCAAAGGACGAACACAAAGACAGCGCGGACATTATTCGGCCTCACGCAGGCGCTAATCTACGAGCAGTCAACAGCGCACGCACGACGGACGAGGCAAGCACCAGCTTAGCGTGGCGGCGACTTCGGGAGCCGGGGGCGCATCGGCCATCTCCGGGGCAACCTCGACACGGAGCAGCACGAGAGCATCGCCGTCTGCCTGCGGCCACCAGACAATCGCCGGCGCGGCACACGTCGGGCGCGAATTAATCCCCGACACTCTCCTCGCTCTGGCCGCCGGCGCCTTTGTTCTTGGCGAGCTGCTGCAGCCACCGCGGCGGCGGCGGGAGTAAATAACCGTGTCTATCCCGGGGGCTTTGTGCACGCCCTGCGGCGAGCTTTCGGCCCCAAGGGCTGCTGGCCGGCCGGCGGCGTTGCGAGGTGTACAGCGATTGATCCATTCCCCGGCGGCCACTCGACGCTGGAGCGCAGGCGGCTTTCTCGAGACCGCCGCGGCGACGACGGAGCAGCGTGCGTGGCGCGTTGACGGGCTCCCTTTGTTGTCCTCGCCGTTTTTCCGCGCCTCCTCCTTTGCTCTCTGTTCCCTTTCCGGGCGTTCTTTTATCGCGTTACGTGCTTTAAGGCTCGATTTGGTGAGATCGCTGTCGGGTGGCTGTTCCAGCGAAAGCTCATATGGAACATGTGCAACGCACTGTGCGGCATTGAAAGATTATGGGTGAACTGTTTGGTCGAGTAAACTGACGCAGGGGGTTTTCCAGCGCCAACCGCGGGGTATCGTGCGTAAGCGGCGTGTGCACCTCTTATAAAGCGGTCCACCACTTACCTTGACGTAGAATCTCAACTAACTAGCCCGACACTTCCAAAAGTGGCATCGGCACGCGCTAACAAATTTTAATTGAAACGGGAGCATATTGTAACTGGGTCCGGTATAACTAAATCTTTTCCACCGCACTGAAGACTTTTAAATGCGTTGGAAGTGTGCGCGTGCTCGGCACCGGGCGAGACGTGAACGCATTAAAGCCCGTTGTAATTAGCGTGGAAACTTTTGCTTGTAAAGGTCCTCGTCAGTGACTTTGGGTCTGTGGGAGGAATAATCAGTGGAAGTACGTATTTTTACTCGACGCAGGAAAAAGCTCTTCTTTCTCCTTGCTCTCGGCACAGGACCGCCGTGATGACAAATGCACCCTTTCGGACGGGTCAACAACACAAAAAATACGAGAGCGGTAAATTTGTCAGGAGTCGTCGTCGGCGTCGTTACTAAGCGACACGCCATTCAGCAAGAATGCATAACCAGAGTGTGGCGCTGCTTGACAGGCGTGGACGGATAAGGCGGCCTGCGGTGAGGGTGGGGGAAAGAAAATGAGAAAAAAAAACTGTGGTTGATTCCTCTGTCATACAAATCGGTAAAACACGGAAGTGAAACGTGCAGCGAAATCTGCAGCTGGGCATGATTTGCGGGTCGGCGGCAGTCTTGTGGGTGTGCTAGGCGAGCGACGTCCTGCTGGCGGGTCGCTTCGGCGAAGGTGTACTGGTGTCATTTCCGTAACGGATATGACGTCATTGAAATCTTGGTGTATCCCGGCATAAAACACTTACGTGTTAAAATATAAAGCCCGGAAACGAACAACCCTCAGTGTGACGTACTCTATGGCTCTGAAGGTCGCTTCCCCGCAAGAAGACCCTATGTGCAGGGGTGCACCCTTTACAGTAAAGGCCGCTTGCTTCGTTGTATTGGCGTCATTTCCGGGACGGATATGACGTCAGCGAAATCTTCGTGTATCCGGGAATAAAACACTTTCGGGTTAATAAGAGGCGACGGGAGAGCGTGCTTCAAGAGTCCCCACCGGGCGCCCGCCTAATGGTTTAAATCTGGCCCCGGGGTTCGGCAGCAGTGCAGCGCTGATTGCCGCCCAGTCTCGGCTGTCGTGATGGTGTTGGAAAGACAGGAGATACTCCAAGTAGAGTGTCACTCTCGGTGAAGTGCGCATACATGCACCCCAGTTCGAGCTGCCCCAGCATTACGGTGCCATCGTTCGTCCTCGTGCTGTGCCAAAGCTGTCCGGACACCTTTTGTTTGTATTCTCCCTTTACGTACCCCTTGCCGTACGCATTAGATGTGTCGGCGACGTATGCGCAAGGACGTCCGGCAAAAAGGTAGTTCTGTCTTTTTTTTTTTCTTAGAAGCCTCCAGCCGGAATCTTTCAGCGCGTAACACGAAAAATATGAGCTCGCGCATCACCTGACCAGATGACGCCACTGTTCCCGTGATGGGCGCCGGGAAAAAAAATGTTGCATGTCGTGTGCAAATACCCGGATGCGCGTTACAACGTGACAACCGTTTGACAACGACTTTAGCGACCAATGGCACCTTACGCAAGCTGTATTGAATACACCTATCGGTGCTAATTAACTACCCAAGGGCTGTGGCTTGAACACCGTCTGTCTCCCGCTGCCCTGACTAAGACACGAATGATTATTTTGTCGTCTATGTTATGTGGTGTAAACATCTACCCGTTGTTGTGGGAGTTGTCAGGTATTCCGTTTCCAGCTGCAAAACCACGCCATTTCCAAAATGAGAACTTTTTTTTAATGTTGCTGAAGTGCAGTTTGGTGGGGGGGGCAGCGTTTTTGGAATCGACAAAGTGCTACCTTGATCGCAGCGAGCGTCGTCCCCACGTGTGTACGTCGCTTTTACGAGGTCACTGGGACCCACACCATGCAGGATCCATTGAGCGGAGAAGCCGGCCTTGCTGTGTGGCGAGTGTAGCGTGCTCCTAAATTCCCAACCCGCCGCGGTGGCTCAGTGGCTAAGGTGTTGTGCTGCTGAGCACGTGGACGCGGGTTTGATTCCCGGCCGCGGTGGCCGCTTTTCTGATGGAGGCGAAAAGCAAAAACGCCCGTGTGTACGAGATTTCGGCGCACGTTATAAATCCGCAGGTGGTTAAAACTAATCCGGAGCCCTCCACTACGGCGCGCCTCATCGCCTGCGTTGCGTTGGCGTGTTAAACCCTACAATCAATCAATCAATCAATCAATCAATCAATCAATCAATCAATCAATCAATCAATCAATCAATCAATCAATCAATCAATCAATCAATCCTAAATTCCCAGTGGCCGCGACGGGTTCAGTCAAGTTCTCCCCTTCTCTTCTTATATTCGCCTTGCTGGTTGAGCGGCAGATGGATGCCGCTGACATGGGGAATGAAGACGAACTCGTTATCTGCTGGCACCTTGAGGATCAGACAACCACGACATCTGAGAGACGAGAGAGTTTAATGCGTCTCCTGCCCTATTTACAGTGTATTTACAAGAGGTTATATAGGCTTTTCAAACACAAATGATTCCCTGCAGTCCAATCAAAGAACAGCACTTTCCCTTTCGTGAATTTCCCACTGGCTGCAGGCGAAAACGTCCGCCCCGTGTTCCTTCCGGCCAATTATCCGGTGCAAAACCACCTCTCTCAAGGCGATCATTCGTCGCTTGCGGTCTTGCACGGTCCTTGCCTCATTGAGTTCAATGGATCCTCCGCAATGTGGTGCGCTTCCCATCGTGGTGGAATCATCGCGCCACCTACGAAGGCTTCGTAACACACCCGTGCGTGCACTGGCATTGTCGGTCACGCAGCTCCGCACGATCCCTTCGGATATCGTATGTCCACGGCACGAGCTCCTCGCAGAGAGAAAACACTTCATGTGATAGGGTCAGCCTGGTTCGGCTCTGAGTGGCCTCTCTGTCTCGTGGTCGCCGCCGCCTGGTCGAATCAGGGTGCAATGCAGAGGCAATGATGAGACCGCACGTTCTTCAAGTGGTTGCGGATGTTTTCGAACCCATGCAACAGCTTCCATAGCGCGTGCCTTGGGGCGCTGCAGTCGGCAGCAGCGCTCGGCGCTCAGCGGCATTCATCGGCAGGCCGTAAATAATTTCGCTCTCGCATAAGAACTGCTTAGGTGCCCTCGGAGGTTTTTATTAAATTGGGAACTTTGTAAAATCAAGAAAGCATTAAGCGGTTCGATAACTGCGGGGGTTATCCGAATATGTTCGTTAATTCGAAGAATTCGCGAAGTTGCTTTCTTAAGTCAAAACATACCTGCAATGCGATCCGTTATTACATCCGTTACAGCCATTACGCTTGCCTAGTAACTCAGGCTTGGCATCCCGTTGCTGCCCAGTGTTAATTTCTTTAATGCGTAAGCATTGTAGGGCCACTGCCTTCGAAAAATCACGCGTCCGTCCGTAATGCAAAGGCCCAACCACACGCACGCGCAAAACCGACGTACTCGCGCCACGACGTACGCCTGCGGCGACGGATGCGCCGCTGCCTTTACGCCGACCGACGAAGTCGGAGAGGGCGAGTAACCACATATCGCCACAACGCGCGCGTAAACGTATACAGGTCAGTGGCGTAAACCAATGCGCCGCGCAGTGTGGCTCGACTACCCCGGACTCGGCTTTGTGGCGACCAGTTCAACGACATTTTAACTCAAATGAAACAAATAATGCCTATTCTCACAAAAGTACGTATATTTAATACAGAAACAACTAAGACAGTTCTTGGGACATTAAAAAACATTTAGGATTAGTATGCATACTTGGCAGGCACAAAACCCTTCGCTACATTTGGCGTAAACTGCCTTGCTCCCGTAGTTGCTCGTTGCTTCGCGTGTTTTGTCCGGTTGTTTGCTCACTGTATTTTACAAATTACTTCGTTTTATCGCATAATTAATAGTAAAGTTAGCTTATTTATCAATTTGCTGCCCTGTTATGCGACCTTACCGCCAGATAACATCATGGCCAGATGTCTACGTCAATACGGTGCGCCCGAAAGTTTGCGTCCGACGTAACAAGCGGGTAGCAATGCATTCGGCGTACGCCGGAGTACACCGGTTCCTTACGCGCTTACGCCGATTTACGTCGTTGCGCGAGTATGTCGGTCTTACTCGTGCATGTGGTTGGGCCTTTACGACGTCTGTATCTTAACACGGCTTATATTGCCCTCAATGAATGCCGTCCCGGAATTCGTCTGTGCGTAGTGTGGAAGCCTACTTTAGACTGGATCGGTGGTAACAGCCAGGGACGTACCCAGAGAGGGGGCCCAGGGGGCCCGGCCCCCCCCCCCCCCCGAAATTTTTTGGGCCATACCCCCCTTTCCCGCGCCACCTTTCATCGTCCCTCGCACACATTCTAAAGCGGCGCCATACAAATCCTGGGCTTGATAGCTATTTGAGGCGCTTTTTTTTTCGGAATGAGCCAAATCCACCTAAGGGGAATTTGAGGAGGAAAAAACGACAGTTTGGAACCGGACCTAAATGCAGTGTTGTCAAAACTATTAAATGACATGTTTCGCATGTCAGCTAGGGGAAATCTATAGCGACAAGTAATTAATAATTATGCGGATAATTTGAGCAATATTAAGATAAGTTCAGATTTGGCTCGTACTCATTTGAAACAGACAAGTTGCTGCGGCACTCTTATGAAAACTTTAGAATCGACTTTAAAGAACGGTACGATACAGTTTCAAGCAAAAAAGGCAATAAACATGCAACAAAGCTTAAAAAACAGCTCTTTTCGAATGGCTCCGTAGGGTACTTTTTTGGACACGCCTGAAAACACTCATGAAGCTCTTCATTGCCTTGCCATAAATTTCCAAAACGCTTTACAAGAAGCCTGCTCAAATCATCTTCCATGGCTTGCCATAGCTTGTAAGAGGCAGCTAATTTGTTAGGTACGTAAATGGGAAATATGGGAGTAATAACAATAATAATAACCAGATTTACCGCGTAAAGACGAGGGAGACGAGATAAAATGATAGTATCACACCTCTCAGTTTCATTTCGTTCACTTCCGCTTCCGTCCACGTTATCGTAGTCGTGTGTCGGCAGATCATCTGCCGATCTCCGCATTGCTGTCTGACCTCATGATAAGCCAGCTCTCAAAAGCAAAAAAAAAAATTGACGCAAAAGCGCACAAAACAGCCCGAAACGTCACACCAACGCAAAATCCCATTGGGCAAATGAATTTGGCTCATTTTGATCCATGCCACAGCAGGGTCTGGCTCATTTTCCACACGAGGTAAGATCTGCGTACACGTTTGCAGGGAATTGTCTCAACTATTTATTTGCCACATTTTTTAGGGGAAAGTTGCCGGGATTTTCTTGGCAGTGCAGTTTTATCTGACTTAGTTTTGGTTTGTGGATTCGGTTGATTTCGAAAAAAAAAAGATGAATCATTTGGTGGTCAATGTGGGATTAAAAAAAAAACAGGCGAGGTATGTTTGCTTCGTTTACGCGGAAGCCAGTACCGCTGTACACTGGCTTCGTGCTCTGCTACCGGCCTGCCACTTGCAATTCGCTGCACCCCCTTTACCCTGTTCGTCTGCAATTGGTGCTTCGGTTCTCTCAGACAGCAGTAACTTATCACTTGTTTCGCCAGGGTGGCGGTTTTAGCGGCTCGGGTCCCATATGTTTTGGTGGGGAAGAAAATGTTTGTCTGAACATTCAACAAATCCCTCCATACTAGGGCGCCGTGGTGTCGGCCGGTACTATCGCCCATGCCTGGTGTTTGTGGCTCAACGAATTCCTTCCCTGAGCCGAACTCACAGCGCGTTTTTCACTAGTTTTCGTGGAAATGCTGCTTTTGTGTTTGTCGGTAAGAAGGGTAAGAAGTCTTCTTGCCGCAGAGAAACCCGCTGTAGGGTTTCTCTACGCAATGCCTTCCAACGTCCGGCTCGCGCACGTGTGCAGCGCCTGCTGAACAAGCCAAGGCGACACAAGAGCTTGGAACCGGATGGCGACAAGCGGAGTGGCGCGAGGGGATGCTTGACCCCACCGTCCGGCGCCTCTAACATTACCCCCGCTTACGGAAAGCTACCATGGGAGTACAAAAGCCTTGTTCCACAGTCGGTGCGTCTGTCTGGGCAAGAAGGATCGCTCAAAAAGGAAGCGCAACAACGTTACCAAGCCCGGCGACGGCAGGGTGACAAAGTGAAGGCCCGCATCGCAGTTGTACGGCGGCAAGAGACACCGGCGGCATTCCTTTGGACAACTAAAGGCAGTGACAGCGGCACTGTTGATTGACAGCCATTGTGATTAATGGCTGCTATGCACAACGGCGGTGTAGTGATGCCAGCGCCGGTGAACCCCGTCAGGGCAATGACCCTCCTCCCTTCTCGCAGCTTTGCCCTGTCCCCCAAGCCGTCGGCGGAGTGGCAACCCTTTGGGACGGCCTTGCCGCCGACCTTCTACGCGGCTTTTGGGAAGACTCGTTTCCCCCCAACTTTCTGGCGTGGCGGACAGGGGGGAGCGGGGGTCAAAATCCTAATTGGTACGTGTGTTGCTGTGTGGAGGCTGCTTCGCTTGCGACTGCATGCGCAATTTTGCTGAGCTTTTCCGGAGCTGCGGCCAAGAGCGGTCGCATGAGGACTTGCTCTCGTGGCAGTTTCTGGGCGCCAGAGCCCCACGAATTTCTCGCCAACCGCGCGGCGGTTCGGCACCGGTTTTGGCCCCCGCGCCCCCATCAGGGATCATGCCGCGATACCATTTTTGTGCGCTGCGGCACCTGTTAATTGTAATCCAGTTTTCATTATCATGTGTTATCTAATGTTCATGCTTCGTCGTCTCCTATAAATAAGTGTAAATAGACTTTTTCTTCATCTATTACTTGCCTCGTCTCATCATCGGGTCCTTCACGACGACACCACCCACCTAAACAACGAACCAAACTTTACTGGCGGGTTTACGGACCCCGAGCTGCATTCCTATGAACAGACCTCGAGAACACCGGGATTCAGCGGGGAAGGGCACGGAGTCTAAGTGGCCAATGGTCAACATGAGAGAGACGGGGTGCCACGGCTGAACGGTGAAAATGAACCCGGGCCGGACATCTCGACGGACCCCAACCAGACTTTTGACCGAGAGAAATTTCGGCTTGAAAATTGGAATGCGAACTGTGTCTTTGTATTAGAGAGGTTATGAAACCCCGGGTACATATGATAGCTTAGTCTCGCGATGTCGGAATATCGTCAAGGTGTCGGCAGAGAGCAACGAGTTTACTTCACCAACGGGCCGAACGAGAGGACAGAGGAGCTCATTCCCGCCTTGCTGGACAAGCCACGCAGCGACGTCGAGGAAGCGACAAGGCGCATCCCTGGATATAACAAGGTTCTTTACAAAACTGCCAGAGGTAAGCGCTGACGCGCTGGCGCTTGCCACCGTTTTTTTATCTACATTTCCTGCAGTCCAGTGCGTCTCGATACTGCAATTTCCGAGGCCTGAATCATTGGTGCTTTGAATGGCAGACCGTTAAACGTCGAACTCGGAGGCTGTTCAGGGTAATAACACACGGAATTAGGCGTATGACATCTCCGATTTACCTGTAGCATTTTGTTTCCTTCCTTCATAACTAGTAGCTAGAGGTTTTGTTTGGAGAAAAATATGGAAGCGCAAGAGGGTTGCCACGGAGATCTGAACTCTCGAGTGCGTATGCACTTCCGTTTCTGCCGACTTCGATTGCGTATAACGTGTGGGATGCTCCGGAAATGTATAGTTAATGTGCAGTTCGCGTATTCCCGTAAATATTGTTATTACTGCCATTCTTTTTTTTAATTTTGCAAACTTCGCGTAGGGATCTTTAACGTGCTCAGAAATCTCGAACATACGAGTGTTTTTGCTTTTCGCCTCCATCACAAGGGCGGATACAGTTAATTTAATTTCTCTATGCAGGTTTACGCGCATTTATGGTAAACGCTGCGCGTTTATCGTGTTTGTACTAGTAACGGCGGATACCCTCGCCATCTCCCCTAATTTGCATAGAAAAGTTACCTTGGGTTGCCCCCCCCCCCCCCCCCCCCCCGAAAAAAAATCCTGGGTACGTGCCTGATAACAGCCTATTTAACCACGCAGTGACATCGTCCTTGTATGAATGGTTGTCCTTCCCACATTGCTTCCGGGTATTGCGGTGTAGCCTACTCACACACAAAAAAAGCGCTGCGTTTTAAAAACAACGTCGAAGAGAAGCGAAATACGAGCAAAAAGAAAAAGGCATTTTCTTTCCCACTTTGCTTTCTGTCATTGCTTGGAAGCCTGCTCAGCAAGAAAAAGACGCTGTCTGTACTGACGACTCGCCTGCCCTTCGACTCTGGACCAGGACGTGCAGGGAAGCGCGGACGACGATATGCGTTGACCGGGGGGCGCAGTCCAACGAATACACGAGACAAGAAAACACGTTTGTTTGTAATGGACCTTTTTCCAGTAGTGCACTGCGCATGCGCTACTCTCGCTCCCAGCGACTGATCCGCCATTATTGCGGGGCAAAATGTAAGCAAAACGACGCCATATTGGATTAACCACTTGCGAACGCCTAGCCAGCTAAGTGCTAAAAGCGGCTGACAGGTATGCGCTACGGCTTCCACCGAAAAATTTCTCTGCCATCAAAACCATCCGTGGCGCCTGGTACGGCTTCCTGAACTGCGCAGGGCAGGCGGGAAAAAAAAGGGGGCGTGTTCTTATATAATCCCCCAAGCGTGGTTCGGGCGGCCGCCGCAAGAGGGCTGCGGTACTGGAAAAAGGTCCAATAGCTGAATGAAACTGGAAAAGACTGTATAGAGTTTTATTCTATACTCGGTTACAACTCAAGAACGGCACCACCTCATGTAGTGTATCGCTCCGCCAATGCGCCGGACCCGTGACGTCAGTGCGCGCGCGTTTTGAAAGGGGTTTGCTATGAATGCGTGATATCGTCTGCCTTGTCTCACGCAGTTTGTTTGTCGTCACTGGAGTCGTTTGTAAGCATATTAAGTCCAAAAAACTACGGGAACGGCTCATGCCATGTTCAAAATATTCCCAGCAACGCCCTACTTGCGCCGCGCGGAGAAACATCCGGCTACGGTGATAAGGCACAGCGGCAACTTTCGGTGCCGTTCTTACGAAATACGGGGCTACGGGGCTGCTCGTTTTCCTCCCGTAGATGCCAATGATGTATTGACAGCAGTCGGAAATTCCACGTTATTGGCAACTTCACCGTGAACTGCGCAATTATGAAAGGTAGATGAAATTCTTTCTAAAGTTAGAGACGTGTCAGCGGGAAATTTTCGTATAATTAGCTTCGGGATAGTTTCCACAATGCAAGGGTTACAGCTATTTGATTAGTGCGGAAAATGCTTACGCACTATCGAAAGGTTCTTTTTCCGAATGGTTATTTTTTTATCTGCGGAAATCGGGGGGCTCTCAAAATGCGTCTTCAAGCAGCTTTCCAACTGCTGGGGAGCATAACGTACGTGGTCAGGGACCATAAAAAGGATGAGCCGCGCCAGTACATGTGCGTATGCGGACCACGTGAGGCGAAGAGTAACGCCTTATTAACGAATCACGGAGAAGAACCAAACAAACGCTTGTCCGCTCCAGGTAAAAAAAAAAACGCAATTTTCAAATATTAGCGCAACAAATTTCTCATTTGTTTAAGAACCCTGTTCCTCCCGTCCTCCAGATTTCATCACGGACTTTCCACTTAGCGCATTAGGAGTACAAGAAACTGGCTCAGTACTTAGAGAAGAAAGCACTCACGCAGATGATGCTTCTGATGCAGTCGGCAGATTGAAGCTCAAATCCATTACTGACATTGTGCATATGCAAAGCGAACCACACACTTCCGCATTTAAGAGACACTTTTGAATTATCCGCTCGAGCGATGGGAGACCTTACTGTCCAGCTCTGACCTCGCCATTCAGCAACAGCTGCTGGCTCGAGGAGAATTACTCGAGTCTGGACACATATGGGTCCCCCGAATAGGGAACCACCCCATCTGGTGCCTGCGCGCACCATTTTTTATTTGAAGCTCAATAAAAGTTGCTCAATCAATCAATCAATCAATCAATCAATCAATCAATCAATCAATCAATCAATCAATCAATCAATCAATCAATCAATCAATCAATCAATCAATCAATCACGTGCACGTTATCGCAGCGTGCGTGCGTGTGTTCGTGTGTGCGCGTGCGTGCGTGTGTGTGTGCGCGCGTGTGCGTGTTCGTGTGTGTGTGTTTCATAATGTGGCTATTCAGTGTAGGCAGTATTGTCAAAAATCTTCGGGAAATGCTTGTTTCAATGGAAAAGCTAAGTGTTTGCGAAGAGTTCTTGCAGCACACAAAGAAAGCTTTGAAAATGGATTGCAAGCCCTTTGATAGTATACACATTTGGGTAAGCCAGCCGATAACATAACCGACACGGCAAAGTCTCGTCCAGAAACCTCACATAAACCGAGCATGCTGTCCCAGGGCTTCTGCGCGTGCAGGCAAATTTTTTCGCCCGAAAGCGTCGAACATTAACGGGGGAAAGGCGATTTCTTTGGGAAGCATGTCAGACATTTCCGTTCCAGCACAACTGGTCGCCGTTCCAACTGGTACGGGAAATTTCGTCTGTCATATTACGCGCTGAGACAGAGGACTGACTCGCGCTTCCAAACGCGAGCCTGTCGTTTTCCGAAGGCCGTCTCGGCTTGACTTCGGTCGCGGTCCTATAAGGCGACCTGCGCAACCGCGTCAGCTGTGTATAGCAAACCGAGAAAGAGCCTGCTTGTCTTGCCGAACAACAACAGCTGGGCGTGATTACGATTATGCTTACACGTACCCCGCTGTGTGTTCCCGGCAATGCTCGATAACCGGGCGTGGTAACAGTGTTATGCAGGCTCTATTGAGAGTCGCCCTTATCAATCCGGTGCCCTACTGCTATAATAACGCTATTGGGTCTGCTCAGACCGAGACAAGCCTTCGTCCATCCCATACCGACCACTCTCTCCCATTGTCCTCGCAGGCAGGCGGACTAGGGCGACCCGCGCGACCCATCGGCCATTCTCGTTCTCGTCCGGAGCAGCGGCAGCTGTCTCCGGCAGCAGAAGGCAGGAACAAAGCTCGGTGCCGTAACCTCTTCGGGTAAGTGGACTCACTTCGCCTCAACTCTCCTCCTCCTCCTCTCTCCCTTCGCTTTCCGGTTTCCGCTCGCAGGGAAGAGACCCCCCTGCACTGTTTGCGTGCGTGCGGCATTGCGCGGACCTTCCGAGGTCCTCTCGACGCTCCGCGCGACCACCTGCCCGAAACGTCTGCGTATTTGCCGATCTTCTGCTGACCCCGAAACTGCCGACGGCTTCGACGTTTTGTTTTCGCTTCGTTACGGCGCTCGGCGCTGTCGCAGTGCAAAAAACAAGGGATGATGAACTGAAGTCTTCTTCTTGAGCAGCTTATAATAGCAGATGGACTCGGTTTGCACTGCGTACGGTGGCACTTTGAGGCGGCACGGGTTAGTTAGCGGCCTCCTCGGCCGTTGGCCGAGCACCACGCATGCTTGGGACGACCCTGCTCAGGTTTTGGGCTTCTGCGAGGGAGCGTTGCGACGGAAGTGTACGTCTGATGGTGAATGATGATTAACGCCATCGAAGCGCCCCTATTTTATCGCCTCTGTGTCCCCGGAGCCCTCTAAAGGAGGCTTGGGACGCGCACTAATTTTGACATCACGAGCAACGGGGAACGACTTCTGACCGTAGCGCACGGGACCGAGACGTCAGTATTTCCCCCGGTTACAAACTTGCAAACTGTCTTCGGTGTGACCTTGCAACTGCCGGCAGGAGAAACGACGTTGTGCCAGTTGTGCCGCGACAAAAAGTTGTTTAGCTATCTTTTAGGCGGCTGTGGGGGAACAGGGTTGGTGGCGTGGCTAGAAATATTTTTCGTGGGGGGTGTGCCGCCAGTAAAAAAGAAATAATAAGGAACAGAGCCCGAGAATCCTCTTATACTTCTGCTACACTAGCGTCCGAATGTTATTTGAACCAAATGTCAGTTTCCTCAAATGCCAATTTGTGCTGCTACACTAGGTTTTGAACTGCCATTCGGCTCGAATGGCATTCGAGCCAAATGAGCACCTAGAGAGACATTTGACATTTAAAATGTCATTTCTAGCACTCTCGCACGCAGCGTCTTCGATCGGCAATAAAAAAATGTAATACTTCAGTAAAGTTTGGTTCGTAGAAGAAGGTGGTTGGTGTCGCTGTGGATGGGTGAAAGTAGCCGATGACGCTGACGCAGGAGTTGGATGATGAAGAAAAAGTCTATTTACACTTATTTACAGACGATGAAGCAAACATAAGACAAAACGAAAACTGGGTTACAATTAAAAGGCGCCGCAGCGCACAAAGGGTGATATCGCGGCGCGATCCCTGATGGGGGCCCGGAGGCCAAAAAAATTTCCCCGCATTTCCCCGAGGGGAAGAATGTGAAAGTGCGAATGCAGGAGTTGAATTTGCGCGGTTCGGTAATGTTCGCGAAAGAGAGATCACACACACACACACAACTACAAAGAAAGAAAGATGCATTTATTCACAGACACCTATTTGTGTTGTCGTTGTACTTGATTGCTAGAGCGGATCTCAGCTTTGAAATTTCGTGTCAGTACTCCTTTAAGCGGGTGCATTAGCCCTTCTCACGCCCGATTCTTGGCCAATCGCCCTAAGTGGGTATGTGCTAAAGAAATTAGGAACTCTTCTTGGCCAATCGCCCTAAGTGGGTATGTGGTGCGGGCGGACGGACGGCGGTGGACGCGTGATTCAGATTACTTGGCCAATCGCCCTAAGTGGGTATGTGCTAAAGAAATTACGAACTCTTCTTGGCCAATCGCCCTAAGTGGGTATGTGGTGCGGACGGACGGACGGCGGTGGACGCGTGATTCAGATTACTTGGCCAATCGCCCTGAGTGGGTATGTGCTAAAGAAATTACGAACTCTTCTTGGCCAATCGCCCTAAGTGGGTATGTGGTGCGGGCGGACGGACGGCGGTGGACGCGTGATTCAGATTACTTGGCCAATCGCCCTAAGTGGGTATGTGCTAAAGAAATTACGAACTCTTCTTGGCCAATCGCCCTAAGTGGGTATGTGGTGCGGACGGACGGACGGCGGTGGACGCGTGATTCAGGGTCGCTTAAGAAGTGCATTCGCACTTAAAAAGGTGCCTAACCGCCGCACGGTTGGCGAGGAATTCGTGGGGCTCTGGCGCCCAGAAACCGCAACCGGAGCAAGTCTTCGTGCGACCGCTCGCAGTCGCACCTCTCGACAAACTCGTTGAAGCATGCGCGAGCAGGGCGCAAGCAATGCCGCCTCCCCCACAGCAGCGCACCTCCCCTCCCCCCCTTGGCCGTCCCCGAAGGTCAGGAGGAAAGGAAAAATTAAGCCTTCCCCGATGCCGCGTAAAAGCCGCCGGCGAGGCGCAGACAAAGGGTTGCGGCTCGCTGGCGTCGGCGGAGGCCGCCCCAACATTCCGCCACCGGATGGGGATACCGAACAAGGCCACGAGAAGGGAGGGGGGTCATCGTCAAGACGGGGTTCATCGGCGCTGTCATCATTACAACTTCCGTACGTAAAACAAACAAAATATTTTTGTTTGTGGAACTTTGTTCACTGTTCATTTGCTTAAAATATGAAATCAACATATTTATTTTTCATACTCAAAAGCAGTGGGTCAGTTGCAAAAAAAAAGAAATAATAAAACTACGCAAACAGCCACCACATTAGAGTCAAAATTATTGACTTTTCTAATTTGACATCATTTTACTGCCTTCGACTACTCCTAAATTTGATTGTTGTATTATTGTACGAATACGGAACGATGCGGGAACAGCGCCACTACAGCACGACGAGCAATTGTGAAAGCTTTCAAATGCCATCGAAATGTTAGTGTAGCACGGCGGATTCTGAATGGCATTCGAAGAACCCCATTTGAGTCAAATGACATTTGGTTCAAATGACATTCGGACTCTAGTGTAGCGGCGGTATTAGTCGTTTTAAGATGCAGAGCATCTGATTCACTCGCCTTGTCCCTCCGGCGTCGTCGTCGTTGTCGTCGGCGTTGTCCACCCCTCCCCCATTCTCCTCGCCGCGCCAGCTGCGCTCTCCGCCGCTCACCCCCTCTCCTCTCCGATAGGGAACACTCTCTCGCGAGGGGCATTGGATTCGATTGGATTGGCTCGGCTTGGATTGGATTGGATTCGATTGGATTGGATTGGATTGGATTTGGATTGGATTGGATTAAAGTGGATTGTGTTGGATTGTGTTGCGTCATAGCCGCGGCACGTTGCGTCATAGCCGCGGCAGACGCGCTGGGGCCGGCGCACGTGCAGTACTCTCTCTTCCGCGGTTTCCTCTCCTTCGGGCGCGCTGCGCATATAACCGGTGTGCCGTTCTCCGGCGTAGCAACGTCCACGCTTGGCTCAAACACCTAGAGTCCACGCCGCTTTACAAGTACACCAACGTCGTCATCGACTTGGACCGGCTTACGCAGTCCCCTCAACGTTATGCGCGCTATAAAACGCGGTCCCTTCGCCGCTCCGCCTATGCGTCGCATCTACACAGGGGTTCCCGCGAGGGGAGGTGGGAGTTTTTCTGCTGTAACGAAGCCGAATGTGCAGTTGAAGTTTCGTTCTATGTTACGTGCACATAAAATACGAAGAGAACTCAAACGTAGTTGAGAACCCGCCGCAGTGGCTCAGTGGCTAAGGCGTTGCGCTGCTGAGCACGAGGTCGCGGGTTCGATTCCCGGCCGCGGCGGCCGCTTTTCTGATGGAGGCGAAAAGCAAAAACGCCCGTGTGTACGAGATTTCGGCGCACGTTAAAGATCCCCAGGTGGTCAAAATTAATCCGGGGCCCTCCACTACGGCGCGCCTCATCGCCTGCGTTGCGTCGGCGCGTTAAACCCAACAATCAATCAAACGTAGTTGAGCATCCCTGAACAGTGACTGGGCCACTGCTCGCAATTGCATGCAGCACTCTCGGGCGAGCCAGAGGAAGACGGTCGCGGCGCAAATTTAGGGGGCTGTTCTGACCCCCAACCCCGACCCCTGGCCACGCCTTTGCAAAGGACCAAGACGCAGACATACAAGCACTGGCGTACTTTGAACGCAGTGGGCTACATTTCAGTGCCCGCGGCAGCCCCGCCGAGGGACGAGGTGCTGGAAGAAATGCGGCCATCCACACACGGGGGTCATCCAGGGATGCAGAGCGGGACTGGAGTGGGTTACACTGCGTTGCCGATGTCGAGGGCGTCGTCGTTGCGAAGGCAGTTCACGTTGTGAGGCTGCACTTTAAAAATTATTCATTTAATTACCCATCCAGCGTTACTGCTCCTACGGAGAGGAGGAGGAGGATCATGATTATGATTTTGATGATGACGAGGAGGAGGAGGAGGAGAAGGAGGGGGAGGAGGTGGAGCTAGCACTTACCGCAGTCTAAAGATTTCTTGGATCCGGAGGGGAACGAAAAATAGTCCGAACAAAAGAGAAGTCCGAAAAATGCGTGGGTTCCGAAAACGAACTTCATTTCATTTTGACAGGACTGAAGAAGTCGCGAATGGTTCTTTGCCTTAAATTCCTCCTTCGTGACAGGACGTCTGCTTGCATCTCTGAAAGCGTCACGCTTTCTTCGTAAGCATTAAAAAAAAAAAACGCCAGAGCGTTGGCAATGTCTTGCGCTGGCGGTTGCGGGCGGTCGCGAGGGTCTTCTTCCGAGTCAGAGTCGCTTTGCGGCAGCGCGGTCCCTTGGGGCATCATATCGTCGCCGGTCAGATATTAGTCTCAGCGTGACTCTTTCGCGGAAAACTTTGTCCCGAAAATGGAACGCATGGTTTCATTTTGTCCGAAATATCCGTTGTTCTTATACATTATACATTACTCCTATGGGACAAGTTACGGTTTCTCGGGAAAGTCCGAAATATCCTGCAAGTCCGGATTTTTTGCAGTCCGAAAAAACCGGAAGTTTCCAAATTTTTCACCTAGATGAGGAAGACTCCGCCCAGCGCTCCACTACCATGTTCCGCTATCGCTGTGGATTCTGTGTATGCACGAAACGTGCGCACTTCTTGCGGTCGTTGAATCTTATCATGCGATAAAGAAAAATTCTGTTGTGTTTGTTCCCATCACAGTCCTGACTAAAGAAAAACCCATAGGCAAGTCGTGATAGAGCGGAAGCACCGAAAAAAAAGTTGGGCAGCGTTTCTTGCTTTGAAAGAATAATCTTCGCACTTTAGGGCTGACCTGTATATACGTATTGTGAACAACAGTTGCGCGAAGTTGTCGTAGTATTTTTTTCTTGCATTTAGAACTCGCACTACAGAAAGCAGAGGTGAGCACTGTAACAATAATTTCCAAACGCTAAGAAGTACGCTTAAATAATGGGGCCCGTTTCAAGAAATCTGAAACTGTTTTTTTCACAGCTGATATTAGAAATAATGATGTTCGCTTTCAAGACGTCGTGGCGCGGTGTGGACAGTTCGGGTGCATACAGTTCTGTATGTATTACTTTCCAATTATCTGCGTTCTCGATATTCTAACCTGAATTTTAGTCCAGCAAGCGAGTGTTTGAATCAAAGAAAAACGGTTATTAGAAGCTTCGCTTTTCACAGTTATAAATAATTGAAACCTGTAAATTTTCATTACTGCAGCATGCTATAGCTGACTGAGAAAAAGCGGATTTGTAACGACGCGATCGCCGAACGCGCGCGAGAATCCTCGAGAATCGGTCTTGTACAAAACGTAATAATTCTTGGCGGTTCTCTTGCGAAGTCGTGGCAGAAATTAAATTACCGTAACTTGGGTGAGAATAAAGCACTGACTTTTATACCAAGAGCACCGGACTAAGAGTTAAAATTTTGCGACTTTAATAAATGAGACGTGTAGTTTGCAAGAATCTTGCAGCTATAGGTGATCAATGGGCCGCTCCCACGGCATTTTTTTTTCTTTTCTGAACGATTACACACAGTGTTTTAAATTCCGACACCACTTCCAGTTGACTATACCGGAGATAGATGGGCTTTGTTGAGAAATTCGCTTATTTTTCGGTTGACAAAAGTGACACCATTTTTTTCGATACTCCTTGAGGTCTTAGTGTGCAGTGCGTTTTCTTTCTTTGCTGTCATTTATTATGCTGCATTAGCCATGCCTGTTTGTCGAATTAATGGAATTATTCATTCTCACTCAAAAATTGTTTACTCATACCTTGTGCATTTCACGAAAGGAAATACCCGCCGCGGTTGCTAAGCGGCTAAGGCGTTGTGCTACTGAGCCTAAGGACGCGCGTTCGATTCCCGGACGCGGCGGCTGCTTTTCTGATGGAAGCGGAAAGCGAAAACGGCCGTGTGTACGAGATTTCAGGTGGTCAAAATTAATCCGGAGCGCTCCACTACGGCGCGCCTCATCGCCTGCGTTGCGTCGGCGCGTTAAACCCTACAATCAATCAATAAAGCCCGTGTGTTGGACATTTCGGCGCACGTTAAAGACCCCCTGGAGGTGATCAAAATTAATCCGAAGCCCTCCACTCGGCGCGCCTCATCGCCTGTTTAGAGTCGGCGCGTTAAACCTCCATAATCAAATCAACGAAAGTAAATGCATGCAAGGTATCATTGATATACATTAAGGTACGACCTGCCCGTCGTTGTGGCTCAGTGGCTGAGTGGCTGTGCTTCTGCACGCATGGTCGCGGGTTCGACCCCGGTCGAAACGGCAGTTTTCTGTGAAAGCGTGTGTAGTGGCTCACTAAGCGGAACAGCCGCCGTGACAGAAACGAGGAGCGAAAATTCCTTCACCTAAATGCCGGCTCTTAAATTCCCATTGGTTGCGGCGCTTTCCATCACGCAAAAAATGCAAGCAGTTCTGAGATGTCCATCTTCCAGGAAGTACGCGAACGTAACGATGAGTGTGAATGAGAGCCACTTTATGCAAAACTAGGTAGCCGTGCGTACAGGGAACAGAAATATTCTGTTCACTGTACCTGTGCGCATGTTAAGGGATCCATCCGCACTACACATACGTGTTCGGTGCCCGCTAACTGCACTGACATCACCGTGCACGCACAGGACACAGAATGCGCAGGCCCTGGGTCCCTACAATTGCGGACGCACAACGCACTGATTGATTGATTATGAGGTTCAACGTGCCGACGCCTCACAGGCAATGAGATGCGCCGTAGTGGAGGGCTCCGGATTCATTTTGACCACCTGAGGATCTTTATCGTGCGCCGAAGTCTCGAACACACGGGCGTTTTCGCAGCCATAAGAGAAGCGCCGCTGCGCCCGGGAATCGAACCCGCATCCCTGGGCTCAGCGGCAAAACGCATTAGCCACGAGAGTGCACTTCTAAAGGCGCTTCACTTTAAGGGGAGACGATCAACTTTATACATTATATTTTGACATCTGAAAATATCACATCGAAATTAGCCTCGGAAGTCGGTGAAATAACCAAAAATGACCACGGAGACTCGCCGGACATCCTAGATAAACGCACTGACGCAAATCAAGGCATGCACAAATCAAAACGGTGGGTGCCGTGACCCACGGAAGTGGGAAACAACGGGCAATGCAAGAAACGGCCAAAAGTGGCCCAAAAGGCATTTACGTACCGTGCGATCGCTGCGCGTCCCAAGGGCGGTCTCCGCGGGGAGCGTGAAATGAAATGTCGTTTCAAATCGCGCGCCATCAGCCGCAAAGGGTTCGCACAACATCCGACAGATGGCGACGAGTGTACTGGCCAGTAGAAAGACGCAGTGAAACAGCCCCCTCGCGGGGGGCACGATCAAATGCAGAGCATTTCCGGGGGCGCACGACGTTAGGTAGTTTGCGTTACGTTAATGTTGTTGCGCTTGTGGCAACTGCTGACGAGAGAGCGCCCGTCAGCAGTAATTTGAATGAGTCAACGATATAAGGCGCGTTCGTAGCGTCCCGTTCTGTGTCAGCTTTGTGGCGCAGTGGGTAGAGCACCATGTACATTGCGTTCCGCCCGCAGGGTCAAGGGATCGAAACCTGGCGCCGGATAGTATTTTCTTTTATATAGTGTAGGGGGAGGGGTGCGGACGACGACGGTGCGGACTACGACGGGACAACGCGGGTGACATCGTGAGTTACTGAAATGCTCTGCATTTAAAAAGAAAAAGAAAGGGAACGCGCCGCGTACTCCACAAACAAAGCACAAAGAAAAGAAGCCCGCGAATGCGCAGAACCGTGTGTAACGCATAGAGAGCGGCAGCTGTTAGACACTTCGACCGCTTCTGCCCTTTCACCCAGCTGAGTCACTAGTTTACGATTGCATATTTTTCCAAGAGTAACGAAAGCCTGTTATTTATGCATATTTTTAGAAGTTTTGAAGAAATTGGGATTATGGATATCGCCCTATATTATTTCCCTCATTTTCGTTAAAATGTCCCCGTTATTCGCGCACATAGCGTTTTTCTATACAGACGGCATTTTGTAGATGAAATTTAGTACGCAGCTAGGTCCCACAATACAGAATAGTGTAAAGCATGAATCTAAGCGGATGTACTGGCAGCCCATCGATACCGTCACAAGCGGTATTAATCGGGCTTTCAAAACCTGGCATTCGCTATTTCACCCGCAGAATATAGCAGTTGGTGTTGGGGTCCGGCCGTGAAGCCACTTCTGGGGTCCACGATCACCTCGCCGTGCAGCAAACAATAAAAAAAAAATTAGTACTCTCCAATTTTTCGTGGTCTATGCGTCTTCAAACACTTTCACAGCACTGGATGGCTGGAATAGTTTGTAGCCTTACTATACGTTTTTAGCCACTCTCAGTACCGCAGCAATCTAGTGTCACTAAATAAGCTACGCTTAAGAGTACTGCCACTTCGGGCACCCGGAAGCGTCTGGGGGCCATTTTGTTTCTGGCTTGCAGTGTTGCCGTCTCTCCCAACGAAACCGCCGCCGCTTGTGACGTGCAGAGTGTGCCGGCCGCTCTAGAGTCCGCGCAGCAGAGAGAGAGAGAGAGAGAGAGAGAGAGAGAGAGAGAGAGAGAGAGAGAGAGAGAGAGAGAGAGAGAGAGAGAGAGAGAGAGAGAGAGAGAGAGAGAGAGAGAGAGAGAGAGAGAGAGAGAGAGAGAGAGAGAGAGAGAGAGAGAGAGAGAGGGGGGGGGGCACCCAGAAACAAAATGGCTGCGCCCATATGTAAACAGATATCACGTGGTGCCGGCCGACCAATGAAAATTCTGGCGGCACATAACAATGAGAGAAAAGAGTGGCGATACTCTAAAAACTTTTATTTAGTCACGCTACCCCCGAGGCATGTCTCCCTTCTTCGACTATTGCGTCTGGGGGAGGAGGGGGGAAGCGTATGACCCCGCCCTACCTGAGTAGTCGATGCTAACCAATGCAGCACTGCACACATTGGGCACGAAGTTTATGAATTCGCGTGCAAGTCGAGCAGCGCCAGACCGGCCTGTAGTTATTCAAACCGAACAGCGAGCCTCCGCACAATGCACCCAAAACATGCATGTCCAGGGCGTAACTGGGTAACAGTCGATCGCTGAAGCAGCAATCCAATCTAAGGCAGCTGGAAATCTCACATCGTTAAGTGGCACTAGAGACCGGATGTAAGATGAGGAGACGCACGCGACGGCGCCCGTCATCTTACGTCCTGTCTCTAGCGCTACTTAACGACGTATCAACACCAACTCAACAGCAATCTGACATCCACTCTGCATAGAACCTCTTGTAAATTACCGTAAGCACGCTGTTCTTTGTCATGTTAACCCGCCGTCGTCGCCTTCTGGTTTTCCGCTCCATCGCCATCACCGCCGAGTAGCAGGTGGAGCAGAGCGAGCGGTCCCTTGGCCGATAAACGAACCGTGAACCATCAACGATGATGGATTTACTATGATGATAGTGCGTTAAGACGTGCGTATTTCTCACTGTTCTTTGCGGACAGGCACCCACCGAATTCTGGGATATGCGTCAATTGCTTTCTCCAAAGCTATTCGGCTTTAGCGCTATGGCCTTACATACACTCATTCAGGAAGGATTGAATACCTCTTCTCTGTTAGCCCTTAATCTTCGCTATCGCAGCCCACTTACGTTTGTTGGGAGTGGCCTCGTGAGGAGCATCTCGTTTCGCTCGGGATCACTGAGTGGCACGAACGGAATGACAGGCGCTACCCGAATCTCGTTGGGGACAAGACCGGACACCTAAAAATATTTGGCAGATACTGCAGCGATGGCCCCCAAAATCGCATAGAAACGAGCGAGAACCCCGGTGTGGTATAGAAACGCAAGCGCTCTGTTTTTCGGAGCACGACACCTGCTTGGCTGCCTGCAGTAATTTTCTGACTTCCCGTATAATATGATTGCCGCAAGGGCATCAAAAGGCTTTACGGCGACAGCTGGGTACGAGGGCTTGCTAAATTCTCACGACCCTTCGTACCGATCCGTGCGCCCTCTGCCCGGCGTGCCGGCACTCGCAACGATTCTCCAAAGGAAAGGATTCACGGCGATACACCGCAAAGCGGTGCCACCAACGTCACTAGAACGACCTCGGCAGTTCCTAGCGGACGGGTTCAAAAGCGAGTTTACACTAGCTCGATCTATGGGTCAACGCAAATGGTTAACGCAACAGGTCCTCAGGTTTCCTCAGAGTATCCGGAAGGTATCGCATAGGTTGCCAAGGTCAGCGTGACAGCTGCCGCCGCGATTCGCGGTAACAGGCGGCTGTAATTATGGGGGGCTGCTATTTTTCTTTAAGAATTGCACAAACAAGTGCCGCAGTGCAAACACAGGTCGCTGCCGGGCTGGCCTTTTAAACAACGCTTAACGCTCCTTTAGCCGGAAGTTGCCACGGCCGTTGGTTGCACGTCCCGCTCCACTGGTGTTGTGCAAAACAAGCAAACAAAAACGCCATTTGCTGACAAGCTTAATGAACCGCGTCTTATTCTATCGGGCTATTCAAAGCTGGAGCTTTTGAACGGTCGCGCTACGGACCACAATCTAAGCACCACCGTGGCGTCGCTACAGACTACGAACGTCGCCCGACTTCCTTGGGCACACGTTATCCACCCGGATACGTCGCTGCTGTAAACGACCAGAGTACCCGGGAAACCCACGGTCGTCAAAAAAGAAGCGCACTCGCAATCGACCGCGATAGGACACGAAGCGAAAAATAGGAAGCCTACAGGACCTCGGAAAGCTGCCAAGCACAAGAAAAAAGAAGGTTCTGTTGCTTGTATATCCGTTAAGCTCAACAGGCTTCGCAGCGGACGCGGGTATGATTCCCTGCCGCGGATGTTGGTTCTTCATGGAGGCGAAAAGAGAAAACGCGCGTGTGTGGAGATTTCGGCGCACGTTAAAGGAGCCATGAGGAGAAGTGAATGAATGACTTTATTTTAGGGAGGAGGCTATAAAGACCTGTGGGTAGGGAATGGAAAGTAGGATTGGGAAAGACGCCACTAAGTAGTTAGTACAACTAAGTAATGTTCAAGCTTCACTGTAGCGGTCACTGTAGCTGTCTCTCGAGGTTCCGTTGGAGCAACACACACACACTGGGCTTCCCCTGAGGGGAGGGGGTGTCCGGCATAGTTCTTGATGGCACATTACGGTTGGTGGGGCAAGACGGATGCGCACCGGTGTTCATTTGTGACTGGTGAACTTGAACAGGTAGTCGTTTAGCCATTAAACCATCTTATAGAGACCATTTTTTAGGGCAAAGTCTGTGATTTTTTCTAGCATTTCTGGGTTGACCCGAACATACTCGACATGCTCTAACGCCGACGTCGGAACCGTGGCGCTTGCTAGCAATTGCGTACGGCCGTCTGAGAAGGCTGCACATGACCAAATAAGGTGGAAAAGGTTGGGTTTCTCGTTGCTGCCACAGTGGGGGCACCTTGGTAAGGAGGGACGCCTTGGGTTCGTCCATTTCGAAATCACATCGGGGCATAAAAGTTGGCATAAACTTTGTTGGCGAAGACCTCTCCTGTTCTGGGAAGGGTATTTAGCGGGGCGAGGAAACCAGGGGGTGAGGCCTCGGCTAGCCGGTGCCGGCTGAGGGCTCTAGCTTGACGAAGTTTTTGTTGCCAGTGTTGTTGAGATGTGCTCGATGGGTCAGATCGTGCTGGAGTGGTGTCGAGGACCGTGGGAGGATTTAGTAGACACTCCCGGGCAGCGTTGTGCGCCGTTCGGTTGCCGTCCGCTCCAGACGTGTGGGAAGGTGTCCAGACAATGCGTGTCGTGATTCCTTCATGAGACAGGTCCCGTACTAAGTAGAGGATGTTCGTGGCCGTAGAGTTAGGCGTGGAGGTTCTATTCAGTTCCCGGAGGGCAACGTGCGAGTCAGTGATGATGCGGAACTTCTTTGTGTGGATGGTTGAACAATGGGTCTGGATGCTTTGAACTGCGCCCAGAATTCCAAAGAGTTACACTTCATCCGAGAGGCCGTAGGTGTTCGTAATATTGCGAGAACCACCTAGTTGTGGAACCTCGGGGCACGTCCAAGCGACAGCGGCTGTTATGTCTTGGATAGCGGCATCGGTGAATACATCAACTTCATCGTGGGCTTTGTCACTGACCAGAGTGCGGACGTACTGTTCCCTAGCTGCTCGTTGAAGTCGGGGAATGGGTCGTCGTCGGATAGGGCCGATTGCAGGTCTCTCCCACACTCTTAATCTGGTTCCACGTAAGATCCACTTAGTAACTGGAACTTTTTTGCAAAAAAGTTCCAGTTATATATTTGGAACCGTGTTCCACATATCCTGAAAATTAAGTGGAACAGTGCCCCACATATTTTTGCAACTAAATTATGTGGATCGGCGTTCCAAATAAAAGTATGCGGATCACTGTTCCAAATAAAAGGGTAGTTTAAGTTACTGGAACATTGATCCATGTAAAATGATTATGGAATTTATCCGGTGCGCCGTTCCAGGTACCTTCAGGCCAGCTGTTTATATAAAACGGTGTTCCTATAGACATTGGGAAGCTGTCTATGGGACTCCACTTTTCCAATATTTCTGCTTTCCTGTCGGTATACACCGAGGTCATATGCCAGGCTGGCGGATGCATTGGTATCAGCAGGAAACCGCAAGCACCATTTTAACACAGCCTTAATATATGACCCGCAGTGATACCAACAATTGGAAAGCAAAAACCACCGCAGCAGTGTGGTCCCTGACAGTTCCCAACAGTTGCCTATCGGAGCACAGTTCTATATAAAAGTTGGGCTGAGGCACCTAGCGCGGCACACAGTCTTTGGCTTCACCCGCAGAATCCTGTTCTGGGTTCCAGCTGCATGTAAAAGAAACAATATACTTGCATTAAAATACGCACGAAACCAACTATTATGACTCATACACTGCTTTTCAACATACTATACAACTTTATTGGGTGTTAATATGATACATTTCAGATTTGAATAGCTGTCTATTTTAAATTGCACAGAAAATGACCAACGTACAAGGAATAAATACCACAACGAAAACACTAGGCTTCAAGTGGCATTTTCACATATTCACCTTTACTCAAAAACATGGTTAATAAAGACGGTATTAGGGGCAACTGCTTCACAAATAAATAGACGTGTGCGTCTACGCGGCACTGACACAGACATTATACAACAGTGAGCACCAAATATGTTGTCTTATCAGATAAACCAAGGTAATTCAAAGGCGGAACGACTCATTGCGCTTGCCATACTATGTTTACGCATAACTGTTTGGGAAAATGCAGTTTGCTATTAAATTGCAGGGAAAGGCCTAAAAACAAGCCATACACGGTTGTATTAGCACAAACCTACAACAGTGCAGTGGAAGAGTTTTGGAAAGCAACGCTCGAGCCAAGATTAACGATAAAAAATTTTGACACGAGAGGTCACATGTGGCAGTATGCCACCATTAAAACATGATTATTAAAGATAGTATTTCCTGACACCAGACGTAAGTGTAACATCAAGCTATTAGTAGGCAAAATAGACTTTATGAGCGTCCTGAAAAGGCCTGACTTAAGGCACGTTACTTGCCCAAACAATTTGTAGTTTAAAATAATTCCTCCCAAAAGATCTCACCAAAGTCAGCGTGAATCTTAAATAATTTTGCAAACCAAGTAGCTGGAAGCATGTTACACATATTAAAATTTAACAAGCAGACTAATTATATACGTCATCAATTCAAGCGGGAACAAGTCAGACATCCTTAAGAAGCAAACAAGCCAGCGTTGAATCATACAGGTGACCAGTTTTACAAAGCAGACTTGAAAGCATTTTTTCCAGCCTCAACATTTTACTTTAGGTGAAATTAACAGTTGCGTGCTATAAAAACCCTCCCGTCTTGCTATCAGTGTAATTGTGACCAAAGTCCTGCTTCTGCCAAGCAAGAAATGCAGCTTTGTTCAAAGAAGAAACCTTGTTCAAGCCAAATACACACATTTTCAATTCTTCTAGGTCATGGGTGTCAGCTCACATCCGGTACTAAAATTTATCAATGAAGGCGGAAGCCATCTGCGTAAATAATCACTGTTTCTTTTGCATCAGCAGCAGCACTGTCATGAAAAAAAATCTCATGAGCTACACTTGAACAATAAGGACGTTACAATGGGGTGCCATGTACTACATTAACACCCACTATAGATGCAAAGGCAGCCTGCGCATTGTGCCAATGATGAAAAATAAGGCACGACTTCAGTGTTCAGTTGACATGAAACTTGCATGTGCCAGTAACTTAAACCTCTTCATCTGATTTCACCCCCTTTATGCCTTTCATCTGAACTACTTCATGCCTTTCAAGAGATACTTTAACCTCTACCAATAATTTAAAATCCCAAGTAGAGCTGAACACTTCAAGTATTTCAACAGAGACTCCAACTTAAATGACACCAGGCCACTGTCAAACTTCTCATGCTTTCCAAGAACTCCCTGCAAAAGTCCCAAGAACTCTCCAAAGGCACATAACCACATGAACATGATGACACGATGAAAAATATGACATATGCGGCGAAGAGGCTGACCCCATCCTGAAGTGACAATGCAGGCGGCGAATCCGTGATGTGTTTCTTGCGGGAAATATTGATGCCGCCAGTCCCTTCTCTTAGAATAACCGGGCCTGGAGAAGACTTACTGCTCACCTCATGTACCTTCAAGGAAACAAGAAAATTTTGTTACATGGTTGCTTTAAATGAATGAGTTGCTTAGTCCCGTTCATAACACAGTAAGTGATTTAAAATGAGTGATTTCTTGGTTTTTTTCTGGGAGTGCTGCTAAAGGTGAAAGTGCGCTAAACAATATCACCACAGACAATCAATGAAATTGCCCTGATTCTGGAAAGTATCCAACTTTGCTGCCTCGGTATCCTGAATATAAGGTTTTTTTTTATCCTTGAGAGGTTTCATTTATTAATCAAATAATAATTACTATAATCACCTTCAGGCATTATATTTTACACACCTTCTCTCTGCAAAAAATGTTCTCTGTACTGTATAATGTGCTCCCTAGAATGCTGTAGATAACTGTCTTATTATAACTTACAGCTAAACGATGTTTCTACCACAAAGAAATAAATGGCCAGTCATAGGAAATCATAAATATCGCACTGTGGTAAAAAATTTTTGTGGAATTAGTTCCACCTAAAATATTTCCCCCTCGATATGTATTACCTCCATGGTTCGTAGCGGTATGAGGCAGAAGTTGAGCTGACTAATGCTGAAATAGGCTTTTGCACAATTTTCTTATAAATCGCAACTATAGCACATTTTCTTGCAGACGTCACTTTCTGTGGTCTAAACAATTCCCTTAAAAAATTACCCCTTATTTAACCACCTGTCAAAATCCAATGCAAGCATTACTCATGCTACGCCTGTATTTGGGAGTATTATTGGTGCTACGGGCGTATTAAAAGCGGGAAATTTAAATCGTCAGTTGCCACCGTATTGTTGTGGCAGCAATCACATTGGGCGTGTCCGTGGTGCTGGCAAATCACGACAACAACTCTCAAGGTGTAAATGCTAAATATTTACAAAACTAAAATACAAAATAGTGTTTTTTTTTCGCCACTGTTGGAGCATCCGTAATAGGCGGAATGTGAACACAATGGCCAATATTGGCGTTCACGATAACTTCTTAACTCTGCGATTTTATTAGGACGAACAGACCCAGAAATTGAGTCTCGCAAAAACAAAATGCCAGCTTACCCAACCAAAATTAAGACCCGGGTGTTTCTGCCAGGGCCGTCTCAAAGTGCACTTCCAGGAAAGTTTCGCTAACGTGTTCCGAAAAGCTCCTACTGCCACCTTGAGCCACAGGCCAAGCTGCCACTGAAAAGAAATTTCAAACCATTAGTTATAAAGAAACTACCTAAAAACGCGCCATGAAAGACCCAAAAATGGCAGTGCGTACTTACTTGTAGAATGCAATGATTTCATCCCGTGCAAGAGCTTTAATGTGTTGCCTTCTGATGATACACTTCCAAGAAGGGGTCCAAATACAATTAAAATGGCCATATGCATTCCTTGTACCACTGTTTTAGGTCTATCTTCGCCCTATTGCCTAGAAAATAAACAGTACAAAAATATCAGAGAATAAATTTATGCCTTGCTTTAACCAGGGAGCACGAGAAAATATTGAACAATGTCTGAGTCGTTCCACGAAAGTATAATGTCTTTTTTACAGCGGAAGCCCTGGTAATCTTTTCTTGCTAAACAATTCGAGGTATGAAAATATTTGAACATACTTTAAGCTCACCTGTCCTTGTCTATGCGAACTGGTGAATATCTGCGCAATATGCACAACTCAAAAAGTACTCTTTTGTGGCTTATGAGCTCCACAAGGCATTCATAATCCGCCAAACTCTCCCCGACGACCCTTCAGCATGCCAAAGATGTCTTCAGCCAGTGAATGCCACAGCCATGACTTCGCAGGAGCATGTAAAGAAAGGAAATAATTTGTTTTCTTTTTTTTTGCAGAGGAACAAAAACATTTCTCACAACCTATCAGTGGAGGGCCAAATGTCTCCACAGTCAGCCATATACTCTTTCTGAACAGGTCATAGAGTATGAATACAGAATGTAGCAATCTGCTTTTGCAGTATAATTTCTACGTTCAAAGGAGAACAGAAATGGATTAATGTTTGGTACACATCATGATGCAACAACTTTGCACACGAGCGTTTTGAAAATTATTCCAACTCTCGAGCTGCCACTGACATTGATAGCATAAGATGGCAGGAATGGATTATTTTTAAACTTACTTTGTGACGTTAAAACTTCTAATAGTCCACACGTGAGTTTTATGGGTAATTATTCTGAGGTCTCAGGTTGCCACTGACATAGACAGCATAAAAACGGCACCACACTTTCTTCGTGTTTCCACCTGCCTTCCCCTCCACAAATGGAACGTTTTGTTACTACGCTACTGCTCAGACAACCACTTTCCCTTGCATTTTACTACACGTCAGAAAGCCAACTAACGTTGACTAGTGTAAATAGACCATCTGAATTCATCGAAGGCATTGGAAGAAACGAGGAACAACTACACACACACAGCACAGATAAACGTAATCAGTGCTGCCGCCAACTCCTTGAACGCACATCAACATTAGGCGGAATAGCGTGATTAGCACAGTAAATTTATGGCTTTCAGAAGACCAACACAACGCAATTAACACGGAAGACGCTCCGACAAACATGTTGTGCAGTGTGTGCGCGTGAGACAATAGCGTGCGACTAACCCGAGAAGATTCAGTACCGCTGACTGGTACAGCAACCGTCAATATACAAGTAAGCAACACCACACCATAAGGGGACATGCAGACTCGAGAAATGCGCGCACCAGCCACTTTCTAAATAGCACTAGCTAACGTACGCAGTCAGAAATGTCAAGCCGACTCCGACCCACAAACACACAAGCTTAAGTGAATAACGGCCGCAAATGTTTCTCGCATCGAACAGGCAGCGGAGCGGCACGTTTATCGGACGCAGTGATGAACAAGTCAAAGAACAACAACCGTTACCAGAACATAAATAAGCAGCACTGACCTTTTTTGCGCCTCCCGGCAAAACTTCACTTCGTCGAACAGTAAATACAGCCCGAGGACATGAAGAAATCCGCAGATTCACGCCACAACTAAACTGGTAACCGTTCCCGCCAGTCTGACCGACAGTTCATTTAGTACATCAGGCGCATAACGCGAGCAATCGAGAAAACCGCTATAGAAGGCCACTGGTGGCGCTGCATGCGGACGAACAAAAACTAGCTTCCGTAAACGTTGAGACGTAGGGGCGCTGCTGTCGTTAAAAGTGTTCACGCAGTCCCGTTTTTCCCTCATCGTCGTTGTACCCGTTGCCGTCCCACTATAATAGGCATCAACGCAAGCGGCGCTGCCTTGTATTCTTTCCTCCATGCTGTCAACGCATGCGCACGCCATGCCGCACTGAAGTGGCGGTAGTTTCGTAATCGTTTCGGCCAACGTTTTCTTCCTCCGTGCCTTTTGCGATGCACGCCGTGGCCAGTGACCAGTCCGCGGAAGAGATCACAAGGTCGGCACCCTTGATCCCTTATATTTCCTTCGGAAAATTGGAGTAGGCCTCTAAGCGGACGTCTACGCGGCTCTGACGCTGGAACCAGGCGGGTAAACCTGCCCTTCAGGAGAGGAATTAACCAACCTTCTGGGCGGGTGAGGAGAATCGCTAGGCGGATGTGACGTCACGTTTGCTCGCACCGTTCCCGCGCGGTATGTTTACATTTTTCCGAGTGCTGCCTACACGGCGCACGTGCCGTAGCGATTCAAGTAGTCGCGTTCGACTTATGCGGTCAACGCAAGAATTCATAAACTGGCGATGGTTGTCGCCCTGTCAGTCGTCGTTCAACAGCTCCAGCGTCTTCTGGCACTACAGCTTTGCAGTTATCTGTGGGCGTTCAACTGTCCACCATCGGCCGACCAGGTGAGTGTTTTTTGGCGGGTTTGCAATCAGTTCGCATATCTCCTACTGCAAAGCTTGCTTTCTGCTCGCGGCAGTTATATTAGCGATGTTTACGAAATTCTTAACGGCGCGTTCTCCCCGTCTTGCATTATTGTCGCTGTTTATGCTGCTCGTTCGCGTCTGTCGGCGATCGCGAGCTGTTGACGGTTTGTTGCACGGCGCGGAAACTCGCTCGCATTGCAAACCCGTCTCGCCCATCATTAACATCACTTGTTTTCCTCGTCGCTTTTTCTAGACAACGTGCCTTGTGCTAACCGATCTTAATATTGTAACGAAAATGAACTTGCAGTACGATCTGTTGGTGAAGTTAGGAGCGTGACAGGTCCCTGTTGGCAAGGTTTTCGTGTGTGCGTGTGGTTCGTGAGGGCGTTGTAACACGCTACTTTAGCCTGTTGCACTCGTTGCTGCATCCAGCACTTTCGCTGTCAGGAGTGCCTGCCAAGGAATGCTTACGTCGTTATGTGTTTTCATCCCATCATTCGGCGTTCAATAACCGATGGAAATTCAGCGGGAACGACCCGGATAACGCAGGGCGGGCAAGAGCACTGCTTGTGTGGTCTTCGCTTTCGTTTGCCCTTTTTTTAGTCATCCTATATTGTTCATTTACTGCTGCTTCAACGGTGCTTCATTCCTCATGTTCCATTTATTTCTCTTGCAGCATCCCCTGACTGCAGTCACGGTGCCCCTAGCCTGCCTGCAGCACTCATCCTGCCATTCTAGTGGGAACTGCCATTCTAGTGCAGGCCACTTGTCACAACCAAACGGGTTCCCGACTTTTCCTGGCTTCTATTTGATGGTATACTTTAGATCCACCAGTGCGTTCTCACTCCGTGTACATTTCAAGCGAGGGTAGTTGGTAGCCATGAAGACAGCAGCGTGTGTACTAAAAATCAAGTTTAGTTATTTATGCCAATGTCAAAAAACCAACCTGGTCTATGCATCCATTCCAGCCTGACATTTTCAAATACAAGTCTTTCAGTAGCTAGTGAAACAATGAAGAGGTCGGCATAGCTCATGCACTGCTTAATTACTACCTTCATTTTTTTACTGTGGAAAATTTATCGATGATGCTATATGTACCACCTAGTGAAGTCCCACCAGAAATTGTTATATGCACTACCGATATAGCACAATCTATGAGGTGGGCTGGCGTGACCTTTGTGCAAACAGCACCGTACGTGGTTTCCGTCACGACAAAGTTTGCACTGTAGTCTTGGGCGTGTAATGGGTTATGGCTGACCGCAGGGCCGTTTACAGTGCTTTCCAGCTTCCAGTGGAGGCAGGAACATAAATTACGTCGTCGGCCAGGGCACAGTACATGGTGTTAGTCAACACCATAGATATACCGTGCCTCGGATGGCCGCGTCATATATATATATATATTTTTTAATTTTACTTTTGAGTTTTGTGTAAGCAAGGATGTATCTAGTGCCCCTATGCTGTCTATCCTTGGTTTTTGTAAACACTAAGTAATATCGCACGGTAGCTTTATTCATCGTAATGAGATGTCTCAGGTGCCAGATTGCTCAGATCTCACATGGTTTCCTATGGCTGCAGGGATGTACAATGTCTTGGGTTCGATTCTTGGCTGCCGGGGCTGCATTGAATTTATAAAGCCAAAAAAAAATAACCTTCTGTACACAATGTCTTGGTTTACGCTAAATATCCTTGAGTGAGAGGTCTACCACACTGCCCTGTGCCTCATAGTGCAAAGTGACCTCAGTTTACTCGATTATGATGCAATTACTTAATGCCTTCTCATGTAAACTCTTGAGTGCAAACGGGAGAAGGTGCACCTACCTCGCCTTGAGCTGTTAGACTAAGTTGCCTTTTTCGCATGACATCTAAGCTGTGTGAGAAAGCCGTACAGGGCTAAGAATGTTGTAAGAAATGCCTCTTACGTGAGGCAGCTCATACATAATGTTTAAAAAAAGCGTGTCACATTATTTTGCCGTAAGCTCTTTAAACGTTTTACACCCCTCCTACCGCCCTGCTTTTATTGTTAGTAAAGGCACTTTGCATATGTAGACACAGGAAAATGAAGCAGAAAGACATAGATATTTTTTTCAGCTGCACAGTGTCGCAGGCTATGCACCTGACGCAATGCTGTTTGTTCATCACGGTTTGCACTGTGCTTTGAAACAGTTTGTTACCAAGGTCCAAAGATTCACTTGGCTATTTCATGTCAGGAATGATACAAAGGGATCATCTGTGGAAGCAATGCCCATCTTATTCTTGTCCTTTTGTAATTTATGAGAGCTGCTGCAGCCAAACATTCTATGGTATATTTATGAACTAGAAAATACATGGAAAAGGCAGTCTCTAAGCTGGAGGGAAACTATTGAGTAGCATATGCATTTAGTTTAAATAGTGGCGTGTTGCCCAACTGCTGGGCAACCGCATTAAGTTTATGCCGTGCTTGTGATTTGCTCAAGTATGTGAACTAGTCTTAGGCATTTACGTGTTGAGAAAAGAATTCCGTGCTATCTTCATTCATTCACTGCAACTCGTTTGTGCTCATGGGGAGCATTCGGAATATGACCCTTAGCATGATAAAAATCGGAATACGCTTTACTCAGTTGGACTCAAGACAGCCTTTATAAAAAAATTGCTGGAGGGGCGCAGCTGAATAAAGTACCAGTTAACTGTGCACAAGTCAAGGAGTGCAATAATACTAGCATTATCATTCCATCTGGTCTGTAGCAGAAGTTACAGCCATGTGAAGTTTGGGCCTAGAAAATGGGAACCAGGAAAACTGGTGTTGCCGTCCAGGCCCAAACTTCAAACAGCTGTCACTTCTGCTACAGACCATATATAATGATAATGTTAGTCTTATGGCAGTCAGTCCTTGATTTGTGCACAGTTCACCGGTACCTTGTTCAGCTGCATCCCTCAAGCAGTTTTTTTACAAAGGCTGTCAAAAAATCAAACATAAAAGCCAAATAAAGTTTAATGTAGTTGTTTTACACACAAACAAACTTCATATCTACAATTTCAATGAAAAACCACATGCATCACCCAATTTTTATCGTCCTAACTGTAAAAACCATGTTTTTTTTTGTTTAAGACCAGGTGCCCACTTAGAAAAAAAGAATTTGAGTTTTTTGGTAGACAGCCCGGTAAAAGACCTCCCAAAAGCAAAGATTGTGGTGTGTTTCCACCATACTACTCTAGGGTGCTGGTGGCAACTGCCCTGGATGAACTGCTTTTAAACTTTATTTCAGGAAATGAGTGAAGATCAATCCCCTTTTACGGTGGGGTGCTACATGAATGGTTCATTTTTAGCCACTAGATTCAAATGTCATGTCTTCATCCTCTCTCTAAGGGGCTTTGGCACCTCCCCTTAAGGGTGATTGACCTTGACTTGTGACAGCCACGCAGCACTTTTTTCATTTGTAACATCATGGCAATTCGCAGTCCCACTTCCAGTTTGTTTCCTCCTACTGTGTACTGTGGAGTACAGACTTCTGGGTGGTAGTAGTGTCGCCAGCAAGCAGTCCTCTAGCTCCCACGTTGCTGTTCATCTATACCATCCAGCCACACGCCTGGTTGATAAGAAAGTACAGTGGCTACTAAGACTCCCAACCCTTAATTTTGTCCATTTGCCGTATTCTTCGTCTCTGTTCAGCTGCGTGGGAAGGTTCAGCCGCAGCTGCTGTGCTCTTCTATTGCTCAGTCTCCTATCCAGAGAGTTCCTCTCCACAGTTATGTGCAAATCTGTGGTTGTCAGTTTCATCATTGCTCTCTGTTGCTTGTTCTGTCATGTGTTCATTAGTTGCTGTAATTAATTGCAAGGAAAAAAAAACGTGCACGCTTTTGTCTTACGACAATAATGGCTTTTTTTTAACGTTTCTTGAACTGTTAAAAAAAAACACCCGGGGGCCTCTTGCTAGTGCATCAGACCCCCTTAGAAGTAGCGATTAGTTAAAGTTCACGATGGGTATGGGTGGGAAACAGCAAGGGAAAAATAGTGGGTCGGTATATGAAATGCACGAGTGTGTCCCACACTGCCTCTGCTAAATTAGGTGGGTAGGAGGGACGCAAGAGATCATTTAAGGAATTTGGTTGTAAGTTAGTGGGAAGGGTGTCTAGGAGAAATTGTCTTTCAGTTTAACTCAGTTTTCTCGCGAGGGATTTCTTGCTAGATTGTCGTCTGAGCTTGGACGTTGCCTGTTTCAGCTATCACTTACTTGCATGCTGTTTGGACTTTTGATTGCAGTGGCTTTGAAACTTCGCCGCTTGATTTTGCTCGACGAAAGCTTCGCGTTCAAACTGTCGTCGTCATTAGAATGTGAGGTGCACCATTTTTGTCTAATTTTGCATCTCGATGCACCGCTATCCAGATTCAAACTACTTCGACCATGTTGCAATGGTGTCACGGAATAGATGTTGGTTTCACACCGCGAGGGTCCTGATTTGTTTCTGACTGCAGGAAGCGTTTTTTTTTCTGCACTTCTTTACCCACGATCATTATCATTGTCAGAGAAAGTTGGCTTTTCTGTAATGCCTTTTTGGCATGGCATATTCCACTGGTGAGACATAGAAAGTTTTGCTTTAAAATCAGGGTCTTCAAGCACTTTTGGTCCAGTGAGTAGCAATCTGCACGTATTTGTAACCATACAATACTGAGTTAGCACCCTTCGATCCTTCCTGTCTTGTGCCAGCAGTCTCGTCATCCAACACATGAAAGTGCCCTCGACTTTTGCCCGCACTTTTCACTTATGCCTGACCCAATAACTTTTGTTGATTTCCAGTGTTGCGCATGTCACATTTTCATTCAGGGTCACCTTGGGGCAGATAAGCGCCTGCTTGTATTTTTATCAAGTGGTTTTAGCCACGGCGCATACTTCGCACTCTTGTGTGAGCAGCATTATGGTGCCTTGTTGCTTGTCCAGCAAGTGATGTGATGCCATGTCAATAAACATTCTTCAGTGTTTGTGATGACTTTGGTGTTTTCTTGGCTTCACTTTCATATAGTGAAAGTTGCTATCCATCAAGAAGCATACACTTACAAATGCTAGGTATTCTTATTTTTTTCTTAGGAAGACATTTACAAAGTTTCGTTGGCAACACAGCATAACATCAAAACAAATAAAACCAACTAAAATGGCAAATGTGGCATATTTTTAAAATTAATAAACTGGAAAAACAACATAGCACGAGAGAGAGAGCACGAAAAGTGACAGCACTGCCTGTTGGTACCATTCTGTTGTTTTCATGCTAAATATTTTCAAATAAATAAATATGCAAGGAATGCAGTTGAAGTAGGGTAACTTTTTATTTGAGCTTGTCTCTTGGACATACAAGTACATTTCTTGAATCGATTGCTGGATGCAATTTTCGATATTAGGCAAGCACTGGATTCTCGAATGGACACAACAAACGTTTGTTCAATTCTTATTTGCAATTGCATTGTGCAGTTTAACCCGTACAAAACATTTCGCCAAAGTCCAAAGCATTGGTTTAGGTAGAACAAAAAAAATGCCTGTGTGCCAAGATTTCGAAGCATGTCAAAGATTTATAGGTGGCCTGACTTAACCTATAGCCCTACACTGCAGTTACCCTTCATAGCTGGCCCAAGTTATGCTGAGCTTTTCCTCGTGAAACCTAAAAAGTTGAATTTTGATGTTTACAGCTACGCTGTGCAATGTATAAGCCTAGCATAATTTACTCTTCAGTATTTTTACTCTCTCCAGGTTTTATGTTTATTACACCACAATAAAAGTTTGCAGCCAGTGTTGAATTGACGAGCGTCAACCAATTCAGGTTGAAAGCACAAAATGCTCTAACAGAAATCGCAGCCTTCTGATGTGATCAAATACGTAGTTCTTTAACACTAAACAAGGCTACTGCAGAATGCTAGGAGCGTAAAATATACTCGAGGTGCAGTTGGCCAGTGTGTAATTTAAGCAGCATTGTTTTAAGACAAACGGGAATTGGTGAAACAGCCATGAGCTTCTGACAGCAGCTATCATCGTGACTGGCCAATTCATTTGAGTGGGGATGTTACGGCTATGTGCTGGCCTAATGAATTGCCAAGAAATTTAAAACTCATTGTATGTCGGGTTGCTTGTACCTGTGGACTTTTTTTCAGTTTAAGGTCATAATGCGCTCCCTGGGTCCACCTTTAGTCAGCTAGACCCACTGAGCTATAGTGGTGTCAAGGATGTGGTGCTGGACTTGCACTAGGGATGTCCTGGGTTTGATTCCCATGTGGTTTGAACTCTTCCCAAAGTTTTGAACTCAATCCACTCTTTGCTCTCTTTGCACTGCCGGCCGGTTTAGGAGCTGTTGTGCTAGTACAGACAGCGGATAGTGGCTTCTTAGTCAATGGGCCACTTATTGCTTTCGCGTTGATAAGGTAGAGTTTTCAAGATTGTGTGTTACGGTCGGTTACACTTGCCACATTTAGGGTGCTTAAATCCGACCATGTGCAAATTGCAGGCCTGTGATAAATGGGTACAGGTGATTATCTAGATGCATAAAACTGCGCCTACTGTCAAGGCATGCCGTGAATTTGTTGGTGGAATGGACATTTACAAACATGTATTCGCATGATTTCCACTGCAGCATAAAAAATTGAGGTAAAAAAGGTGCATTGTAATAAAAGGTGCATTGTAATTTTGCAGCTCCAAAGTAGTACACTACATAAGACCAGCACTGCTTCCCCTTGTGGTGCTTTGGACGGCTCACAGCAAAGTCCACTAAGCATCACAATCAGCTAGTGCTTGATGTAGTTGCTACATCTATTCCCTTTGAAACGCAAGCTGCTGGACACCAGATTTCCCTACACTAATAACATTAGAATTGGGTTAGAAAAGTGAAATGAACTGGAAAGCTGTGGGTGAAAAGTATGATCAACATGACAATTCCAACAGGGACAAGACCACCCTGTTTTGGGAGCTTTACCCCAAAAGACCAAGGCACTTGGCAACGAAAGGAGCCCCAGCTGAAAGCAGAGCAAGGCCTCATGGCTTGTGGAGGGTGCTTCTCGTGGTAGAATATAACTGCCCGTCATCATGCGATTTCGACTGCCCAGGAGTCTTCACCACCACTGTGGTGACATTGAAGGAAGGTGACAGGAAAGTGTCCGCAAAGTCGCACATCAAGGCTACTATTCCTGTTGACACTGGACAGATAAGAGCCAAAATTAGTTTTCAAAAGAGCCAAACTAGTTTTCTGCACAAGAAAGAGGTCACTTTCTTGTTTTGCCAAAGCTAATAACATGCCCTTAAATAATCCATGCATGACATATGTTCATCACAGATGGGTTTGGGTGCACCAAATTATTTGTTATACGGAACCTTTTTTCCCCGCACTGAGCAGTGCGAACTCGCAGGAAGCAGTTTTATTTCGTGTAAGGCATTTCTAAGAGCAACGCAATCACTTTGTTCTCTGTCTACTTTACTCATACTATCAATTCGTAAATTTATACCAGCAAATAGAAAACAAACAGAAAGAAGAACACAATTTAGCGCACGAGATATCCCCAGCTGTCCATTGCTTTGACACTCGCTGAAAGATTTGTAATGGTCAAGCTGGCATAGATCTGTAGATCGTTTGGTTTTGTTTTCACTGGCATTTCCAGTACACACGCTGCTGTCTTCATGGTTATCCACTGCTGTGTTAGTGTAAACACTCGCTTTAAATGTATGCAGAGACAGAACGCAGCAGTGTATCTGAAGTATACCATCAATTATAAGCCAGGCAAGGGCGGGAACCCGTTAGGTCGTGACAAGTGGCCTGCGAACATCAGTTCCCACTAGAATGGCAGGATGAGTGCTGCACGCAGGCTAGGGGCACCGTGACTGCAGTCAGGAGATGCTGCAAGAGAAAAATGAAACGTGAAGAATCAAACAACGTTCACGCAACAGTAAATAATCTACGACGACTGAAAAGAAGGGCAAACGACAGAGAAGACCACACAAGCACTGCCCCTGCCCTGCGTTGTTATCGGGGTCGTTCCGCCTGCATTTGCATCAGTTATAGAACGCTGAGTGGTTCACTATTAAATATGAAAACACATAACGAAGTAACCATCCCTTGGCAGGCACTCCTGGCAAGCAAGAGTACTAGATGCAGGAAAGAGGTGCAAGAGGCCAAAGCAGCGTGTTACAACGCCCTCACGAACCACACGCGCACACGAAAACCTTGCCAACAGCGTTCTGTCACGCTCAGTTCGCACAGCAAGTTCATTTTCGTTACAACATTAAGATAGGTTAGCCCAAGGATAACAAGCGATGTTAATAACGCCACATTGAAGAAGAGACAAAGAAGCGCCACGGGCGAGACGGGTTCCCGCGCCGTGCAACAAACCGCCAACAGCTTGCGATCGCCGACAGACGCGAACAGAGCAGCATAAACAGCAACAATAATGCAAGACGGTGAGAACGCGCCGTTAACAATTTCGTAAACGTCGCTAATATAACTGCCGCAAGCAGAAAGCACGCTTTGCAGTAGGAGATATGCGAACTGATTGCAAACCCGCCAAAAAACACTCACCTGGTCGGCCGATGGTAACAGATAACTGCAAAGCTGTTGTGCCAGAAGACGCTGGAGCTGTTGTACGACGACTGAGAGGGCGACAACCATCGCCAGTTTATGAATTCTTGCGTTGACCGCATAAGTCGAACGCGACTACTTGAATCGCTACGGCACGTACGCCGTGTAGGCAGCACTCGGAAAAATGTAAACATACCGCGCGGGAACGCTGCGAGCAAACGTGACGTCACATCCGCCTAGCGATGCTCCTCACCCGCCCAAGAGGTTGGTTAATTCCTCTCCTGAAGGGCAGGTGGCGGGTAAAGCTGGCTCATAAATGTGTCTAAACACGAATGCCGCCATGATGCCACGCTGTAGTTGCCAGATCAGTAGTTGAAGATATGGCTAACAATTTTTCTTGAAAATGAGGCACAAATTTAGGGCCCTAAGCTAAAATTAGGCAACTTTTATTGCAATAACTGAGTTTTTTTAAGAGTTTGTATGCTTTTTATTAGTTTTCTTGAAGTATTCATGCTTGACGAACAAAAATAAATGAAATTATAAGCAAAAAGATGACGTCGGGCTGAAGCGCCAAATTCAGTTTCGGTATATTGTGAGGAGCATCAGTCGTGTGGGGCTAATTTACAAAGGTTCACTCTAACACGCCTTAGTGTCTGCTGTGTCACTTCGTTGCTTGCGAAGACACGCTTGCGAAGACTGCCGATGATACGGCAGGAATAATGCGCCGCCGCCTATCTTCAAGGACACCTTCTCTACATGTCGGTAGTGGCTGCTGCCGATTTGAACTCGCCGTCAGCCGGTCATATCATGTTACGTGAAACCTGTCTGGGCAGATCGGCTCCTTTTAATCGTATATGATCCACAAATTAAAAACAAACAAATGTACGAACCATTTTACCATGCCTAGCGTATAACTAGGCTCTTGTTTACGGGTGCTGTTATACTTCCACTGAACGGTTTTTTACTCGAGTCAGAGATAAAACAACCGCCAACTAATAATAATAATGGTAACTTTATTTGCACGATAAGGTGGTTTTCTAGAGGAGGACAAGGCGAAGCCGAAAGGTCATCCCGAATGTAGGTGCAGAAATCTCCTGTATGGGTGTGTGCGATTGGTGCATGCTCCTTCGATCGCTGAAACACGCAATCTGAAATTTTCGAGAATATATTTGATGCTTTGCATGACACATTTCTTAAATTCGGCGGATCAGCGACGTTGTTTAATTACGTATACTTGCACCTCTGCTCTCATATGGCCCATGTATATACCTGCACAGAGGAGGTGGGGGAGGAGTAAACTTCGTTCATGTGAGATGGGCACCCGTGTTGTGGGGCGTTAAGAAAAATTATTCTGTCCTTCCCTGGGTGCCTTCGCTAATGAACGGAAACGGCCACTTCTGTTCACGCCCAATTATCAGGACCACCCCGCCTGCAGGCGGTTTTGCCTGAAATGCCTGCGGGTTCGGCCGGAAATCTGTCTGTCAACAGAGACCGCCTAGGAAGCATGTTGAGGAAGCATGTTAAGGAGGCTATGGGTAACACACATATGCGCTTTCTTGGGTCGCGATGGGACCGTCATGTATTTTGTGCAAGGCGAAGTCGACGAAGGATATACGTCTCCCTTGAAAAGTAAATTATTTGAGTGCACCTATAAATTGTTATTGCCGCTCATTAGTTCAATCATAGTGGTTAATTTTGAAACAGCTGCCAAACATAACTATGGCAGGTGAATCAGACTGCCTAGCATGAGACTATCAATCGCTAATATAGAGTATTCAGACAATGTGCATTGCATATGGCAGTCATTAAGAAAGCCGACAATAAATTGAACTCTCAATTTTATTACTTGCGACAGTTACATCTGCACGTATCGGTTCAGCCAGGGCCATCTGGAGACGTTCTTCAGCTATATACACTAGATAAAAGGAAGGAATGCAATATGCGAATGCGATAGAACGAAGGAATTCGATATGTGTAGCACAGCCTTCTCATTTATGCCAACATCAAACCGGTGGCCACAAAGGTGCCCCACCAGACCTTGTAGAATTTCCAAGCTTCCATTCCAGCGTGCTCACAGCAACAAGGATGATGACGAAGTTGCATTACCGAAGCTGGGTTCCAGTAATGCTGTAGCTGATTATGAAAGTTCTGGCTAATGCTCATTCAGATTGTGGTCATCAGCATTCTTATTTTCATCAAAAATAGTGGGCCATCGCAATGCCATCAGTCCGTGTATCAGAAGCAAAAATAAACACAGAAAAAGCAAGAGGTTCATATGTACAAGCAATTCTTATCCAACAAATTTTATTTCACCACCAGTAATACCACCAGACCTCTAGGGAAGTTTGCGATGGTAAGAGCAAGGCTAAGATGACCTAATGTGCGACTTCAAAGAAAGGAAGAAACTGTAGAAGAAAGCTAGGGAGGTTAACCAAGGAAAGAAGAAGAACTGTCCAGCTGGCTGTGCTACATGTGGAAATGAGAACAGTAAACTTAAAAGGAAAGGAAAGGACTAGCATAAAATAAAGGATAAAAAATTCGGGAGAAAAAAAAACATGGCAAGGAAATGGCCAGTACAAAGACAGCACCATGGGCAAAAAAAAAGATAGGCATAAAAGAAGCAGGCAAAATGACAAAATGGGAAAACGAAGGATGCTACATGCTGGTAACACCCCTACAGCACCTGTGACTGTTTTTCTCTCTTAATCACTGCAATCTGCTTCTTCAAGGCAAGAACTGATTTGGCTACTTCAGCTCCATCTTGTCTAAAACCACTGAAATATGTCTGATTTTCTGTGTACATAATGTAAATAGGGCACATAATTTCTAATTTTTAAAAATTTCTCCTGAAGTGTCTGCTCCATCGTGGAAGCTTTCGTGACTAACTGCCTTTGCTTTGTTGATTTTTTGCTCTTTTATGCTGCCTCTGCTTGTATTTGTTTATTTAGTTCTTCTCCTCTTCTCCAGTGCTTAGGTTTTTTATCATGAAATTGTTTTTTCTTCAAAAAGGTTTTTTGGCTTTTAACCCTGTCTGTTTATTGGCTTTAAACCTGCCATAGCTTTGCTGAAAATAGTTAGTTCCTCACACAATTTTCCTCTTTCTTTATTCTGGGAGAGGGGGCATGAAATTTTAAAAAGTAAAGAGCCCTGCAGCGACTAATGAACACTTGCACTACTTTCTTTGTAGTTGGAAGTACTGAAAGCTATAGTTCCACAAACCCAGAATGGAAATGCGCGTTCTACATGATATCTTCTAGTCTCTGGTTTGCTTTTGTCGAGATTTTGTTTAAGCTGCTATTAAATAGAATTATTGCGACCTAATGTAACCTGACAACATTAATCATGTACCTTGTGTGACGTCCCCAAGCATATAATCAATGACAAATTTTCTAAGCGTATACCTAGAAAAACAGAAAATCTTTTGAGAGAGTTTTTTGATGCACATAACTTGGTAATATTAGGCTTGGGTATTTCACGGTTATTGAATCTAAGCTAATGCAAGGGCCACTACCTAAAAGCATTTCAACTGGAGAAAAAAGTTGACACACGTGCTGCAGGGGCCTCATAGACTGGCACAGGAACAGGCACAGAAAGCATGTTTGTTTAGCATAAAGTTTAGTCACAAATACGATTTCCATTTACATGCATTTCTTGGAAGCGTTGTCCAGTTCGAACTTCCATTCGCTAGAACAGCAAGTAGTTGTAAAGAGCACCTCAATAGATTGCGAAAACAATCAGCTGACGCATACAGTGTGTGTGTGTGGGGGGGGGGGGGAGGAGGCGTGTGAAACATGTTAAAATAGCGCTGTACAGACGGGACAACAAAGAAAAGACTACACAGGACTAGCGCTGCATATCAACTGAACTCTTTTAGCACACACAAAATGATATATACAGAAACAGCGCATGCGCGAATACAGGGGAAGCCACCAGGAAAAAAATCAGGGGAAAAAAGCAATCAAGGGGAAGGGATTTCTTGTTAAAGGAAGCAGGAAAATAAATGGACTGGGGATATTATTAAGCTCTCATGAGAGCTCACCTGCATTTAACACAGTCCGCAAGCGGGAATAATTGGGGAAATAGGATAGGAGAAAGAAAAGTAAAGATTAGAAAGGTGAGGAAAGAGTAGAAAAGAGTAGTTCCACTGTGGTCGATTCCGTCGCACACAACACACCACGAACACTGTTGGCTGGCGTAATGCTGCGTCCGGCAGACAAGAAACCTCGAAGGGAACAGTGAAACGCGGAGGCGAGCATGGTGCGACGAAGAGCGAAGTCTGCGGCGGTCCCGACCGCTTTGGAGACGGGTACTGGAAGGGGGGGGGGGGGGGGGGGGGGGGCGGGAGCTGGCACTCGACCGCCCACACCAGCAGAGCGAAAGCCAGGCGACGTCCAACGGCCCGCAAGCGCGGGCCGCCGAAATGAAGCCCCTCCGAAGCACAGGAGCACGAAAAAACACGTCCGCTCAAATCCGAAGCGACGACCGAACTCCCCTGACGCACCCGCAAAAGCTACCTCTCCGAGCGTACGAAGTACCCGCTAATCTATCCGCTACCCTTCTCAGTTGCGGAGAATGCAAAACTGCATCTAACGCGCCAGCATGGCACAAAAGTTCGCTACCTACCACAGGAAAAGCTTCACACAACGTTTCTGCACAGCAAAGTTTTTACGGCGCACTCACAGCAACGGTGGCTGCCATGATGGAATGCGTTGGTTACTAGGTGAATACCGACTACTGCCGCCAACTCTAGTAGGCAAAAAGGCAGCGGGCAACTCTGAGGGTGGCATCATGTCAGCGCCCAGGTGTAGCACGGTTTCAATGCACGGGCTGGCCGGGCAGCTTTTGCTCTAGAGTCAGTAGTATTAACTCTATGGCTGGAACAAAGAGCTCAGATATTAGCCAATTTAACACGTCAGTTGGGCTAAAGTTGTTTCTCTCCGCGGTCCGTGAGCGCGTGCGGTATCTGTGCATAAACTTTGATGACAGCTTTATTTCGTTCTTTGCAGTGAAACCAAAACAGCGCTTCTTTATTGACTGCCTTCTCTTGACAAGTCTTTCCAATACCAATAATATATACTGCGACGCTCTTTGATACCCACGTTATAGAAAACTACTTCCGCATAGTGAATCCAGTGTGATTACTCGCTAATTAACGAGTAATAATACATCTGCCCGTTTCCCAGCAGTTTTTCTTCATGAACACCAATAGTGCAGGAAAAGAGCAACGGGGGGACCAGCAGGAGAAGGCAGGTCATTCGGTGAACTTGAATTACTACGGCAAGTAACAACATTAGGGTAACACTGCGAATTTCCGCGAACTGCAATGCATGATTTAAATAAGAATGCCATTTCAGTATAAATATATAGAATGTAAGGCAGATGCTGCGGGGCAGATTTAGTTCTCCGGGTTTTGTGTCATTCTCCTCCTGCAAAGAGGCTTTCGTTTTTGCTTGTGAAAATTACTAGCCGGGACGAGACAAAATACAAAAACTGACTTCTAAGCATATAACTGCATGCGTAGCATGATGTGTGTGGTGTAAAATATGACGCAGTCGGTTACCATTATGTATGTACCCCATCACAACATAAGTAACGTGGACTAAGTACCATTGAGCGCGTGCTACACCGCAGCGAGATGATGACTGAGTGTTGAACAAAAACTGCCATTTCTGCGAAGCTTTGTAAACCAAATGCATAAAATGTAATGGCCTCAACAAGTATTTCGTAATGAAGATGTTCACAAAAGCACCACGAATTCTTCAGCGCTATAGCAGCTATGGCTTTGCCCGAACGGCATATTGGGAAAGGGAAGACGTTTAGTCCTTCTCAAATTGAAGTCACTGGTGATTTTGTACTTGACGCCTCAAATTAGAAAAATACGATGTTCACGAAAGCGGTTTGGGTGCCGCAGAACACCTGGAAATGGGTTCCTGCAATTTCTTCTTTTGCCTAAGATATCCTCCTCTCGACATTTCTAATGCTTTGTACGGCGTCGACAAAAAAGTGGGATTTCGTTTTCTGTCAAAGGACATCACTAAAACTACAGCTTAGCCGTATTATGAAAGTTAACTGCTGCAAGGCAGTTTCATAGATGTCGGCAAAGTTCATTAAATTTTATGTGTGGTGTGCGCGTGTATATTAAACGCGCACGTGCATCTTGGGTCAAGAAGCACCTAATATATATGCGGTTCATTGTTCCAGTTGATGCATGAAAGAGTGCATACTTTACTGCCGTGCAAGAGTTATGTGGAACAAGACACGAGCAAAAAAATATACAAACGCACTCTCCCGAACCGTTTACTGGGACATAAGTGGAACAGTAACCGGAACCGCCGACATCGCATGACCCCATTTCTTCGGTTCCAGATAAAAACCACGAACATAAAGAAAACAAGCTGACGGTTCCAGATAAGATCCACCTATATGCCTCGTTCCAGTTATTCTTTCGTTCGGATCCACATAAAATATATGGATCACCCTCTTTAACTGGAACTTATATGGAACCAGATTAAGAGTGCAAGGTGGGATGGATTTAGGAAAGATTTCAGGGTCGAAATTGCTGTTCAGGGTGTCCCATTTAAGAATGGCTCGTCCTTGTGGCATGTATTCGAGGTGCTTCTGGAATCGCAGCTTGACTTCTTCGTCTAGATTGGCGATCGGAGGAAGTGGCACTGCTTGTTCCAGCACGTCCGTCCTAGTGTGGCGTGGTAGGCCTTTTATGGTACGAATCAGGTGTCTGTTTAATATGGTTAGTTCCCTGAGATGCCGGGGACGGAATTCATATACAGGAAATCCGTAAGACAGCCGGCCGTGCGCAACGGCGCGCGCAAGCTTGAGACAGGCGTCTTGGTGTGAGCCGCCGTATTTATTTGATAAACGGGTAATGAGGTGCAAGGTGGACCGCCATGTTGTCCGAAGATGACGGATCCATGTATTGGGGCTATTGCAGCTTCTAATCTGGAGCTGCAATAGCCCCAATACATGGATCTGTGGAGCTGCAATAGCCCCAATACATGGATCCGTCATCTTCGGACAACATGGCGCTCCACCTTGCACCTCATTACCCGTTTATACATGAAGAGAAAACAAAAGTTTGTTTTATTCGAAATATTAGGTGTTTCATAGTACCCCGAGCGCTTTACCGGGAGCAAATGATGCTTTATTCAATAAGAAATAAGGCAATTTAAGCCAAAATTTTAAATCTCCCGCTAAAATTGCACATTTCGTGACGTGAACAATGGAGTCATACGAGCCGGCCTATGAAACAGATACTTAGTATGTCGACTCCATATAGCACCCAGACGCGGGAGTCGACCGAGACGGCGGCCATTTTAAAAATACTAGTAAAACCTAGTGCACCCGCAGCCGTAGTCATGGAATCGCCTGATCCGGAGAACAAAACTCTCGCCGAGGAGCTCGGGCTTGCATTTAACAACCTCACACCACTTGAACGATCAATGCTTCTAAGTACACGAGCGGCAGGAGTTGTGGGATACGCGGTGGACGGGAAAGCGACCATTCCGCGATAGCCACAACAGACGAACGCCCTGCCGTCGGCACCGCTGCCTCGTCAGCCCCGTCGCGACGGACGAATACAGACTGGTACGTATGTGCCGTATTTTTATTACGGTTAATAATAGTTCAATTTCAGTAGCAGTATCGCTTATGCCAGTTGGCCGGTGTCGTGTATGGAAAGCCGTTCGCGCGAGCTCTCTGCTTCGACCAGAAAGATACGAGCGTCAATGCACGGTGTATACGGCATTTTTCCCCCCAAGGTCAGAGCGCTTTGACCGCGATTTGACGAAGTCAGCGACGAGCGCCAGAATGTCCCAGAAGTGAGCTAACGTAAAGGTCCCTGCCGTAATCACTTCCTCGGAAATGAAGCGACCACACTCGTACTTCCTTCAGCTCTCTTTCTCCTCCGTTTGCAAAGTTCACAAAACGTAGCCACTTGCTTCGCCGCGGTTCGTCGTTTGGCAGCACATGAAAGGAGATCTCTTCACCGGCGGGGATGTCGCACTCCCTCGACGATTTGCCTGTACTACATGGGCATTTCAAAACGCAGCAACGAAATTTCATTGTAAAGTACTCGAACAAACTGAAGTTTTCAGTGGTTGTAAACTGGAAACGAGCTCGTAACGACAGCAGCAAGCCAACACCATTCGAAACTTCTGCGACGACTGGCACTATCTCGTCGCTTCTTGCTGTTCCTTGCTCCCCTCGTTTCTATTTTTACCTTTGCTGGTTGGCGATATGACGGCCAACCTCCTGTCAAGGATTAAGATACCAAGCAAGGTAGCGGCTGTACGTGCTGGAACGGTTCGTTGGCCCCTAAGAGCCTCGAACCCGAAAATGCGTCTGCGCGACGGCGAGATGTCGAGATCGGCCGGCGGTAGTTTCGTACGCATTGGCGCACATGCTTGCGTGTTCGTTCGGAACTTTAACCGTTTACTCCACCGTTCTTTGTCATAATAAGAATGTGCAGTATGTTTCACGGGCATATAGCTCGCTATGCAAACTGTAAGCCCTGCCTAACATGCGTTTGCTTTTGCCGGCCTCCGCCAATCGCAGAGCATTCTCGAGTGACATCATAGGTTCTGTTGCAGAAAATTATCTGGTGGGTCGCATGGTCATTTCCTTTTTTCCTAATTTTGTAGCTTATTTGAGCGAAGTTTGCGTTATAACTGGTGTCGTTATGGTTCTAACGAGGCAATCTTTTGAATGAACCAAACTTGTGTTTTCTCTTCATGGCTCCTTTAAAGATCCCCAGGTGGTCACAAACTGATCCGGAGAGAGAGAGAGAGAGAGAGAGAGAGAGAGAGAGAGAGAGAGAGAGAGAGAGAGCAATAACATGGTTAGGCGGGCTAGTTGGTATTCTCAATTCATGGCTGTACTTTTGCGCAACTTTAGACGGAGACAGATACAAAAAGGAACACGAAGACCATGAGAGAGAGCTTTATTTTGAAAGCCTGGTTACGTGGGTCGGGTGAGCGGCAGCGTCAGCCTGCCGGTGACCATGGCAGCTCGTTCCGCGAGACTCTCCTAAGCCCTCCACTGCGGCGCGCCTCGCAGGACAGGTGTCGCTTCGACGCGTTAAAACCGAGAAAATTTGGTTACACGGTGATTGTCCGCTGAATTTCCTTGGTCACGTGTTCCCTGCCTCCCTTCCGAAAACGCAGACGCAATCAATAGAGAGTTTTAGCAGTCCGTCTGTGCCGTCGTGTACGTAGTTACCGGGTTGACCAGACCCGTCTGGGCACTTGGGTATTTATTCGTCGTGGTAAAGGATTAGTTCCGCGGGCCGGTCTTCGCCATGTCCGTGCATTGGCCACGGTGGGGTGAGCCTCCTCGCCCTTCCTCCTCGCCCTTCCGCGCACGCAGGCGCAGTCGGGTACCGGTAATCACGGTAACAACGTACACAACGGAACAGACCGACTGCTAAAGCGCCTGTGCTCGGCTACGCCCGACTCAGAGGCGCGCGAGGGATAGAGTCCCGTGCTTCGGCGATGCCGTGCCGCACGTCTGCTACCCCCGCCGTCGTCGGCGTGCGTGTTGTACGCGCTCGCGTGACGTGTGACGAGCGCGTCCCCGGCGAGGGACGAACAATGGAAGGACAAAGCTGCCGGCCGGCTCCGCTGATGCAGGACGCGTGCCGTAATTGTTGCCGACGATGCTTCTGGCCAAGACGCCCTCGTCGAAGAAGAACCGCAAGCGTGTATACGCCACCCCTCAGACCACTTGGAAATGGGTGGCCGGTTAGGCGCCAAGAGCAAAAATGGGTCTCAGGTGATTTCAGAAACAGACTAATTGGTTCTCACTGGCTATAACCGTTCCGCAGTATCGCAAATAGACATTCAAGTGCTGACTACGTGGTTAGAATATAAAAAAAACCTTTATCATCCGTTCTTAAAAGTAGTTGAGAGAGGGGCGAAAGCTTTCTTTCGCTGAAACTGCGTCCAATAGAATGTCAAACCTTCAAAGACCGAATCGTAAACGACGAAAAAACGCGGCATGCGATGATTTTTCGCGCAGTGAGCAAACGCATCCATGACCGATCTAAATGTATACCCATACGTGCTTTATTAGGTAAAAGTGCACTAGTATACTATAATATTCATGATATATGGGTGTATTATCGCATCTAGAACCGTTTGTTTTGATTGATTGATTGATTGATTGATTGATTGATTGATTGATTGATTGATTGATTGATTGATTGATTGATTGATTGATTGATTGATTGATTGATTGATTGATTGATTGATTGATTGTGGGGTTTAACGCGCCGCCGCAGCGCAGGCGATGAGGCGCGCCGTAGTGAAGGCCTCCAGTCTAATTATGACCACCTGGGATCTTTAACGTGCGGCGAAACTTCGCACACACGGGCTTTTTTTTTCTTTTCGCCTCCACCAGAAAAGCGGCTACCGCCGCGGCCGGGAATCGAGCCCGCGTCCTCGTGCTCAGCAGCGCCACTGAGCCACAGTGGTGGATGATCTAAAACCGTTGCCTTTCCGTGATTTCAATAAATCTCCTTGCCAACATGGAAGCCAGATTTCACGCACGCGCCGTGCAAGCCTCTGCCTTTCTCTGCCTCTGCCAGCCTTTCACGCAAGCCTCTGGGGTACGCCGCGAACAGCAGCGTTACCCCTGACGCCGCCTTGTTGCTCTATGTACTTGGGTCGAGCGAGCACGCTAGGACGGCAAGGCGAGCGCCTAAAGTGCTCTGCACTTAACAGAATTCTCTCCCCCCCCCCCCCCCCCCCGCCCCCCTTCTTTTTTTGTGGGCGCATTTCACGCGTCCTCTTTTCGCTTTCCCAGCCATGAGTGGCGAAATAGATTTGGACTATAGACGCGGAAACGCACAATCGGCCGTCGGTTGCGTTCACGCGAAGCCACGCCCTAATTCATTACTACTTCGCGCCGTTACATAAATGTGGAAACTTGACGACTCGCAAACTGAGTTCCTTCCTCTCGTATGTTCGTTCGTGTGTCCTGTTTTCCAGTTATTGCAGAAATTGTCAAGAGTATTTCGACTTCCGTTAGAATATTTGACTTACAGTGGTTGGAAGTTCGCTTTGGCATTGGCGCGATTGCCGCTGTGTCCAGGTGGTCTTTCGAATGGACTAAACTTGAAAATTGTCTTCGTGGCCATGCTCGTGCCCCCCTGCGCGTGTTTGTGCCCGGTATTTCAACGCGCGTGCGCATGCGCGTGCGTGCACGTGAAATGTCGTCCTGGAGCATGAAATAAATGTAGCCGTGCTTAACCGAGGACGTCATTCTTGCGAGGAGAAGTCAGAAGGGGTCCGTGTTTACACCTATAAAAACGCAGGCGCGGTTCTCTAGCAGACGTCGTGGTGACGTCGTTTATCTTCGTTTTATCTCTTTTAGATGCGACTGCATCTCATTCACTCGCCTTGTCCCTCCATACAGCGTTGTCCGTCCAAACCGCTCCCCCTACACTATAAAAAAAATAATAGTTAGCGGCGCCCGGTTTCGATCCCACGACCCTGTGGGCGGAACGCGAGGTACATGGTGCTCTTCCCACTGCGCCACAAAACCGAGACAGAATCAAATGCTACGAACGCGCCTTATATCCTTGACTCATTCAAACTACGTCAAGAAGCTACTGATACAACGCATGATGGGGCAATGATTAACACTTGCAATAAAAGAAAAGAAGCTCCCACTTACAGCAACAATTTTGGAGTAAAGGTCGTTGCGACAGCGAAGCCCCAAGCATACCACTTAGAGGGATTGACCAAGATTGGCCAATAAAACATAATGATAATCATAAAACATAATAATCATACGCGTTCCCGACACGTTTCACGCGATTTCAGAATCAATCCAACGGAAACACCAAGTGAACCCCACGATGCGTCGCATCTACACAGGGTTCCCCTCGCGGGGAGGTGGGCGCAATTTTTATCTCTCTTATCTCTTTGTATCTCTTTTTATCAGTATATTTCACCCGTCTGACTCCCCTCCTCATCTATCTGAAATTTGTTGTTGCATTCTGTGTTTTCTATATATATATGTTTTTGTTTTGTTCCGAATAAATCAATTGTTAGTGCGCCGTCTTCTCGTGAAAGTCTACGTTTTTTCCCCGTGCAAGTCTCTGTGTTCATAGCAAGCATAACGTACCTTCAAAACCATGTTACACCAACTCTACATCAAGCTTTACTGAATGTAATCACTGCACCCGATGTAGCGGTAGCGTGTTCGGAACAGCCGACAGTTCAGGACCCTACGAAGTCCTTGGCTGCGGCCTCGGCGACAGGACTGGACTGAAGTGGGAAAACGTTTATCTATACGCTTTTTTTTTTTTTGCCTGGTTGGGCGGCACTCCACCGTAGTCTAGTGCCACGTGCTATACAGCTCCCGACGGGCTTGAGCAGGGGTGGTACCCCCCAGGGCTTTAACGGCCTCTGCTGCTTTTCATATACCCGCTCAATCAGACCGATCGGGTCTTTACAGCAGCCGGTAGCCAGCAGTGCCTCCCGTTGCTCCGCATGCATAGGTTTCTGATTTGGGACAGCCGTTGTGCTCGGGCATTCCCACGTGGTATGGCAGAGAGAGGGTTTTCCTTTTCTTTTCTTTTTTTTATCGCACAGTGGGCACGCGTCTGCATCACAAGCACACGTACCCCTGGTTCCCTTGTGTTGCGAAATGATGTAGCTTGAGGCACTTTTATTCGCAGTTCTGGTCACCCCGTACCGCAGACTGCGTGTTCTGTACACAAAACTTCCTTTCACGGGAAATCGCGTGGATCTTCATTTTTTCTATTCTGTGCTTTCTTCTAGCGTTGCACAAACTCAAATGCTGTCTGCGCATGTGTACACGTTAGGAAGCTAGTGCGTTGTGATAACACACTTCACTGCATTGAAAAGCAGAGGGCTCAGCGGCACCTCGGTGGCGTGTCGTTAATATACATAGGCCGTTTGTTTAAACAAGGAAACGCCGAGCCCTCGTCGTCACGGAGATTCTAGAGTCCGCGAAGACCATTCACAACGCATAGTTATTCACTCCGTTCTCGACAGCTCTGGGCCATTTGTTGTCAGGCTGGAAATTCATCTCTCGCAGACACCCGCAGAACAAATCGAAACTGCTCAATACATCCATACTTCTGCTCTCACCCCTCGGTGCGAGATCATTAAAAAGGCCGCCAATTGATACATGTTCTCCGCCTACGCACGCGTGAGCATCAATAACGGCGACGATCCCATTTGCGTTGCACCTCCGGCCACGAAACTGGCGGCACGTGCGTCAGTGAGCGCATAACCTCTCTATTCGGAGGCTCCTCTCGGCTCAGAGGGTCGATGCTGCGTGGCGATCGATCATCCGCGATCTTTACGACGAGAAACGGAAGTCTATGAATTAATGCGCTCGCACGAACGCGGTGTGAACTCGTGTGGGTGAACCTGTTACTTATAGCTCCGGCAGATATACGACCGGGGGCCGGGGCCACGATTCGCTCCTGCCCGTCAACGAGACAATCAGCGTGCGCAAAAAAAGTGCTAATCGTATAGAGGTAGCTGCTACGAAACCTCTTTCATCTTGAATTAGCGGCTATTTCGCTTCATAAAAGAATGTTATTTATTTATTGATATTTCTATGTTTCCCCGCACGGGGCACCTTGAGTAATCTTGGGAACGGTATTGGCGACACCGCGGACCCCGAGCCCCCAAACATAAGCTGGAACCAACCGTGGCGATGTGTTTTAAGGTGAAGGGTATAAACCTGAAACGGTGGCCCTCGGAGGCCAGGTCAAGCTCCGGGACCTCTCTCGGTTTCAGGGTAACCCGAGCGAAGAAAGTACTCCTGTCCCCTGCTTATATATGGTATCTTCTACTCCCCCCCCCCCCTCCCAAACGTGATCGGTCCCTGAAAAGGGGCCGCACCGAAGTTTCTTTTCCTCTTTTGTAATCAATCTCGCTCCCAAAGCCCGATAATTTCTCACGCTTTTTGATCATGGAATCTCTTGATCAGACAAAGCCAATCACTTCTCAGTCCATGTTTCTAATCTCCAAGTATCTTGAAAGCCTTGTCGGCAAGTCGTACAAGGCTAAGAAACTGGAAACAGGAGGACTCCTGATTGAGGTAGACAACAAACAGCAGTGCGCTAACCTCCTCGCACAAACGCGCATGGTCGATGTTGACATGAAGATCACGCCTCATCGCAGCCCTAATAGCTGCCAAGGCGTGATCTGTGATCGTGATCTTATCAGTGAAACCGAAGCCGATCTGCTGGAGGGCCTTCGTGATCAGGGCATAACGGCAGTGAGGCGAATAACTATACGCCGAAACGACCAAATGATACCTACCAAACACATAATCTGTATGTTTTACCGCTCAACACTTCTTGAGTCGGTCAACGCAGGCTGCATGAGATGTCCGGTCCGACCCTACGTGCCGAACCCATGTGAACGCCGCTGTTTCAAGTGTCAGCGGTTTGGGCACGGCACAACCTCGTGTCGTGGTAAACTGACGTGCGCAAAATGTGCAGCACAAGATCATCCAACTGATAATTGTGAATCCGAGAACTTCACCTGTGCGAACTGCCAGGGACAGCACGCTGCCTCTTCTAGGAGCTGTGAAAAGTTTAAGCAGTAGAAACAGATCATTGCCTTGAAAGTCAACGAGAACACCACCTTCCCGGAGGCGCGAAAGAGGTTCGCCTCTTTCGCCCTGGGGAGGTACGCCGACGCAGATCGCCGGGGGGCGGAGTGGCGTCTAGTTTAGGCGGGAACCCAGTACCGCGAGTTGGACCTGGTCCCGCTCCCGCCCCTTGCTGGTTTGCCTCAGGCAGCCCAACCCGGCAGCACGTGCTGAGCCAGCAGCGGCTGTGGTGGCAACGGTCACCGTCGGGACCGATGCCCCTTCGGTCCCTCCTTCCTCACCCTCCATGCTTCCACTGGAGGCTGCGGAGGCGTGGACACCGGGGCTCCCGCATCGGCTCCCACCTCTGCCGCACCGCCCGTGCCACCTGTGGTGCACCCGGCATTTTCGTCGGTAGCGGCTCAAAAAACGAAAGGCACCCGAATGAGGGCCAAGTCCTGGGGGCCTGGTCCATCGGGCACCCCTAGAACATCCAAGGATGAGATGGACGTGGGACCTTTGCTCTCTTTGTCGCAACGGAAGGAACGGGGCCCTGCATCCAAACCTGTAGAGAAGCCGAAAAAGCCCCCTCTGAGAGTCCAAGCCCCGAAAGACGATACATAAACAACACACTCCAGTAGCTCCGAACACTTCAAAATGGGAAGAGAAAACATAATCCAATGGAACTGCACAGGCTTTTTTTAAAATCTTGACGACGTATACGAAATACTGCATGCATGCTAATCAGCCAAGTGTAATGTGTGTTCAGGAAGCACATTTGAATTCCAATCACACAAATTTCTTGAATAGTTACACGGTATTAAGAAAGGACAGGGATGGCTGCACACACTCTTCGGGCGGTGTGGCCATAATTGCCAGGAAATCCTTAGTATTCCACCCTGTCACTTTGAACACGGTCCTTGAGGCTGTAGCGATTCGCGCAAAAATATTTAATAGGCTGATAACGGTATGCTCCATATACATTCCTCCTGATCTTGCACTTTCGAGATCTGGCTTCGAGGCGCTGGTTGACCAGCTGCCCGAACCATACATCCTTACAGGCGACCTTAAGACCGAGGTCGCCTTATAGAGAAGTTTTTAACATCCTCTGGATCAGTCCTTTTCAACGAGAAACAGCCTACATACCGTAACATAGGACACAACACACACTCATTTCTTGACTTGGCTATTCGCTCCGCAGTCCTCTTTACTTGTCTCTAGTGGGGTGTGGGCACTGACCTATATGGCAGTGACCACTTCCCCACCTCACTAACATAAATAGGTAAAGGTCCATGCAGTCCATCTTCCCAGAACAGGTGCAATGAAGCAAGAGCTAACTGGAATCCATTTACAGAGACATCCAAACTACACTACACAACCATAAAACACCTACACATTGAAGAAGCTTCCAAACTACTTATGGCACACATCCTCGCTTCTGGTGCTCTGCGCAACCAGAGGAGGCCGTGGTGGAATGAGGACTGTAGGCGGGCGCGAGAGGCCCAGAACAAGGCGTGGGGTATCCTTCGTCGGTACCCCAAGTCGGGTAACCTTTTATTGTTCAAAAGGGCAAAGACGTTAGGAAAACATGTGCGCCGTGAGGCAAAACAAGATAATTGGCGTTCATTCATAGCATCAATAAACTCCTACACAGACACACGAAAAGTATGGACACGAATACGCAAACTCAAGTCAAAGGACAACAAACATACAGCCTGCCCCTGGTGGGGGACCAGGCGAACACTCTCGCACAACACTTCCAACACGTTTCCAGCTCAGCACACTACACAAACACTCCCATAAAACACAAACAACCGGCGGAAAAGAAGTCTTTACTTGATAACTACAAGTCAGCTTCCTCTTATAACTCAGAGTTTTCGCTTCATGAGCTGAGGGGTGCTCTGAGTACCTGTAAACCCTCATCTCCAGTCCCAGACAACATCACATAAGCAATGATACAGCACTTACACACAGACAATATTGTAGCACTCCTTCACATTTACATGCTATGGCTTTTGGGGCACATTCCAAATTCGTGAAGGGAGGCCATAGTTGTAGGACTCTTGAAAGAAGGGAAGGACCCTTCCTCTCCCGCTAGCTACCGACCCATTGCCCTGACCAACTGCCTGTGCAAGCTTCTCCAGAAGATGATAAACCGGAGGCTCGCGTACTTTTTGGAGTACAACGGATTTCTCGAGAGCTGCCAGGCTTCGGGGCAGGGCGATCCACGAATGACCAACCCGTGGCACTTGGATGCCTTCGTTCACAAACAATTCTGTCTTACGGTGTTTTTCGACACTGAGAAGGCCTATGACACTGCTTGGCGTTACAGCATATATTAGTGACCTCAAGTCATTCGATGTCTCGAGTTAAATGTTAAACACCCTTATTAGTTACTTGTCGGTGAGAACCTTTCGCGTGAGAGTCGGTGGTGCACTCTCAAGGGTTCACGTGCAAGAAAATGGCGTGCCACAAGGTGGAGTGTTAAGCTGCACTCTTTTCATAATTAAGTTGAACTCTTTTGGAAAGGCGTTTCCACGTACGATCTCTTATTCCATGTATGTAGATGACGTCCAGATCAATCTGCGAACGTCAAGTCCAGCTTTAGCATTTCGGCTGGCGTACCCGCAAATTTTCCCGCCATTTTTTCGCGGGGATACCATGGTAGCCTGGTAGCCTGGTCTGGGGCCCGTGTTGGGGCCCTTGAAGGCCGCGGATCTGCCAGTCCGCTCTGGTTACAAACCCCTGCGCGCTTGCGCCGCGTCTCGGGCCCGGGTTCGTTCTTGTTTTTTTTTCGCTTCGTCCCCAGGGGAGTTTACGGGCATATATGAATAGGTGAATGTACAAATGTCGGTGGTAGCGACCGTGTGAGTATAAATGGTCGAGCACGCGCTGGCAGTGGGACGGAGCGACTATAATTATTCTGGATCGTTCGGTTTGGTTACGTGGCCCAATCACCGTAACGTTAGAAGGGTCATTCCCTCCAGTACATCAGTTTCCGAGGCCTCCGCGGCGTCTCGACTGATAAAGGCATTTTTCATGCCCGACCAAACGGCTTTTCTTCATTCAGCAACACGTCTTAGTCGTCTCGAGCGTACCGCAACAAGGGGAAGTCGTTTTCTCTGCACCAAAACAGCGTTCCTGCCTCGATCGGTAATGATCACTTTGGGCGACTCAATAAGGCGTGAAAAATAGCGGCACTCGACGGTTTCTTCGCTTCTAATGTTGCCGTACAAGCTGCTTTTTGTTTTCGCGCGAGCCGTGGGAGTAATCGTCAAGGACTTCTTTCTGGTCGTTTTGTTCCAGCTTATTCAGTGGACACGCAGGTGGTTGCCGGAAATGGAAGAAAAAAAATTAAACGGCCTCCGTTCTGCATCGCGCGCCTCCCGGAGCTATGACGTCGCTATTTAGCCCGCACAGCCGGCGTGAAAGTGAACGCGGGCAGCGCGCGGATCGAATGGAAGCGCACCTTCCGCCCGAGCGGTGCGCGCAGTTTTGCCGCGTCGACGCACTTGCAAGCACGGCTCGGATTTCGGGCTCTACTCCAGCTGAAGCGCCGCGCGTTTGGCGTGCTCTGGAGATTTTATCGAAATGCGCGCTCGCCGGTACGCAACGTGTTCTCCTATAGTCTTGGTCCATGTAGTCAAAGTACATCCCCAAGAGTTGGCGAAAACAAATTTGTGCCAGTTTTGAGTGTACGACTCTGATTACTGGCTGTGTATACTAAGGAAGGTTTTATCAGAAAGAAGTTGCGCACCAGCCAACGGAGCCTGAGAGCTAGAAAACAGAATTTCTACCAGATGAAGGAAACAAAAATGCAGGAGATGATCGTCCCTTCGCAGGTATGGTAAGAATGAAAGCGTTTCTTACCTGTTAGGTTAAAATTTATTTATAATGACTTTTGTCCGTGTCTTGTACTCGTCCTTTTGTAACAAGCGTTGAGGGGCGCACCGAATGCGATTTGAAGTAAACTGCAGCCCCGAGCTCGTGGCGTAGAGTTACCGCATGAGACAACATACCTCTGATGTTCTGACCCCGGGACAAGTGCGTTTAATTATTGCGCTTATTTAAACAATACACCTAGGCAGAGACGGAGTTAAAACAATTTGCCCAATTTTTTTTCTCACTGTGCCAACGCGAGATCAACAGCAAGAGCTGAGTGACCACATGCGATGCGGGGAATTGCCCGGTGTACATAGGGTAGTCATGAAGAAGCGGGAAGGGGGTGATCAATCATCATCGTTCGTAAAATCGCCACACTTAAGCGGGTTTTCTTCTTAGTCCGACTGAGCACGACATGGTCCGACACGGCCTGTCGGGCCCTGTCGGGTGGCTCGTGTCGGGCCATGTTGGACGCCGAGGCCGAACGAGCGAATTCATCCGGCTGGGTCGCCCGACTCGGCCATCCAACACGACTTGGCTCCGCCCATCGACCTTCGGCAACACGGCGGCGAGCTGCGGGGCCGGTGCGCGTCGCACAACATGATTGTGATATCAAAACGACGAGCACTTGCAGAAGTTACGGCAGACTATGCCGGTCGTGAGTCAGGACTGCGATACGCGTTTATGGTTGGTCTGTTTTAAATGTTCGTGCTGTGTGTGGAGGCGAGGCGGAAAAGCCACCAGTGCCACCAGCGTATGCAGTGTTTTTATTATTTTTTTTTTTTGCGCCGCCGTGTTTTTGTTTTCTATTAAGCTGTGGCTAGCGTTCCGTCCAGACGGAACGGAGCGCTGCAGATTATCCTTCCGTCCAGACGGAATGCAACTGAGAGCTTAGCGTTCCGTCCAGACGGCGCCGGCGTGAAATTTGTACAGTTCCGTCCCTGCAGACGAAAGAAAAACCGGCTGATTAGACGCCTTGCTCAGCCTTCAGATTTGGTGTAGAGGTTGCGCCTCGGATAATTCCACTAATGTACCGGGTTCTTTTCCCCCTGAACATGCTTTCTCTTCTTCTTTTCTTTTTTTTTTTTTTTTTTTTTGCGTGGCGGTGCCAGCGTTTTGTAACAGCTAACTTCGCGGCCACTTTACAAATGACTCGGTGAGAGCAGTCTTGGTTTTGCACTCAACCGGCCGCTCCGCTACCGCTCACTAGAGCCAAAGCCGACGTATCCATCGCCAGAGTTCCGATCATCTGTAGTTCGTAATGGTGATTGCTAATTAACGGTTATTCTGACTAGTCAATGAGCGTAAGCGGTTCGTTCGTCTGGGTAAATATCAAGAAAGACTGCTCGCTGCTTATTGTGAAGCGGACGTGGTCGAGGTAGCGGCTTGGAGTTCCGTTCGACGGAGTTAGATTTAGTCCGATCGCCTTTCTTGAGTTTTGTTGATTTTTACCCGATCGGTCAAACCGCTTAACTATCGCTTAACCGCTTAACCGCTGAACTATCCAGAGTCACATTTGATTAATAATCACTCTCAATGATTACAGATGATCGGCCGTCAAAGCTCGACCCCGCCCGCTTCACAACAAGCAGCGAGAGCAGTTCTTACATTATGCAAATATAAGACAGAATTTTATTCACAAGGGATATTTAAAGTGTTCCTTTGTAAAAAAAAAAACTTATAGATGCTTGATTTTTGCGAAATGCAATACTACATCCACTGCAGGAAAAAAAAATTCACACCGTTGCCTACTGTCGCCTGCGCCACTAAAGCTTCTGGCGGCATTTTAAGAAATCAAGCGGCAACAGTTACGGAAGGTTCCACTATGTATATAGGTTCGACGTTCTGCTTGGAACGCACGTGGACTGGAGCAACGCGGTTCTAAAAAAGCTAGAAGTAGGGCGCCTCGATTCACGCACGTCTCTGCCGTACGTCAGCGCTGGCATCGAGGCACTCGGCCTGAAGCAGTGGAACGCGGTAAATTTAAATCGACTTGAGCAATCCCTTCGCGTGTTTACCTTGGGAGGAGCGCGACGCAAGAGGAACAACATAAGAGGTGAGTGGGAAAATGAAGGGAGGCATTTACTTGGCAAATGTCGGCAAAGATTTTGTCGACATTTGCAACGAAAGGAGCAGACACGCGGCCAATTTTTTCGGATTCAGCAACGTTCGGCAGGAGCGCTCTCGTATTGTTGTAGTGTATACGCGAACATGCTCTTTATTATCCTTGGCGGATATATTCTAGGTTTTTTGTCCGCAGTTGAAGCACGGGATGCTTGGTGTGCTACGTCTCCTGTCGCCTGTCGCGGGATGAAGTTGCATGGTGATCGGCAACGGGGTCGCTTTCGCTGCTGTTCGGCTCACTGAACTTGTGATCGTCGTGTCCGAGTCCTTCAGTTCAGTTCAGTTTCAGTTCAGTTTCAGTTTATTGTTTCAGTAGAAATGGTACAGTTCATTAATAGCTCTAGGAGGTCCCATGGTCATAGACTGGGGAGGGACCTCCTACCAACAAGTACGAACGAAAAGTACACCAAACGCGGTTAACAGCAGTAACAATCCTAAAAAAAACACGAAGAACATGATTACACAATCAAGCCAAATATTGTAACTAAAAATCAGAAGTATTATACAAAAAGGTAATTAAAGGGGGATATTCATCTACATACCACATATACAAGTAAATAATAACAATCGTTAGGCCAAAATGATCCGGCGAAGCTGCCTCTTAAAAGAATGAACTGAAGGAGATGATTTGATGGTTGGGGGTATTGAATTCCAGAATGAAGTCGCCAAAAAGTTCGCAGTTAGTTTGCCGTAGTTAGTCCTACATTTCGGTAAGAGATAATTGTTGTGGTGTGAGAATCGAGTGCGATCAAAATGCGGATTTTGATTTTTAGATATTAACGAAATGGGTAAGTTTCCTTGACAAAGTTTATAAGTTAGGACGCAAAGAGAATATTTATTTAAATCGCCAATTGACAAAGTATTAAATCTGCGGAGTAAAGTTAACGCATCACATGAAAAATGGCTGTAAGTGATAACGGCTAGAGTGTAACGGCTAGAGTGATAGAGTGTAACGGCTTCGTATCACTTCGTTGTCTGAGGCCGCTGATGTCCCGTTGTACCCATCAACCTGCCCGTTTGGCTGGGTGTGTCACGGTTTTGTTTGTTTTGTTCTTTGCCGGCACGATGCTTAGGTATTCGCAGTACTCCGCAAACTGTTGCGAGTCGCTTGTCAGTGTATCCGCAACGCAGCGACCACGGAATCTCGGGGAATCTGAGCGTACTTCGGGGAGCTGTTTTTCTTAGCTCGGATGGTCACAAAGTTTGTGTGACTGTCGCCGACCGCAACGATGCGCGTGCTGCGGATGAAAGGGCCCCGTCCCGCGTGAAACCCGGCGTCGTCGTCGGCGTTGACCGCAAGACAAAGATCGGCGCGAGCGAGAAATCCCGTAGCGCAACCTAGCGACACCCGTCGAAACCTCCGGGATTGTAAGGGCTACAAGGGACTGCTCGAACAGATCGCGTGCGAGTAGGAGAAGGAGAGGAAAGCTTTCACCGCTCGCGGGTGGGGAAAAAATAAAGTAGTGTTGCGTCACAATTACAATTACGCCAGTATACATGTGACTCGATGGCGTGAAAAGCGAGTGAAAATGCTATATGAACGGGGCCCCATAACACTGCCGCGTTGCATGCTTAATGGCTGAAGCTTGATATATACAGGGTGTCCCAGCTATCATGCACCAAGATTTAAAAAAAGAGCGATGGAGTCACTCGAAGACAACCTAGTGCATAATGTTTGCGGTACTGTGGAGAAGTGGACAGTATTTTTCCGTTAATTAGAGTTAATTAAATAATTGTAATTAATTATCTAACTCGGTAATTACTGTCCTGATCCCCGTAGTGTCAATGAGGCACTTGTAGGTACCCACGAAGAGAATCTAACTGCGGTATTTTCAGCGAAGAACTATTTGCGTACTCATTTATTCTGACTCATAAAGAAAACCCGCGAAATATGAAAAATACCACGTGACGACGCTCCCGCGCGTATCGTAAAGCAGCGCCCCCAAATAAGTTGATTGAAAACAACTACTTCGCCTGTCACCCGCCCGAAGAGACAGCGTATCACCTTGATAATGGCATGCATGGAAGGAGCAGCAACAGCAAGATTCGCGGGGTGCGTGTGCAGATAAGGCACAAACGCGGTGGCGATTTCTTCTTTCTTTCTTTTGTTTATTTCGTTATGGCTAACTCAGAGGCAGCCTGTTTGAGGGCATTGCTTTACGAAGCGCGCTCACGCGCGCGGGAGCGTCGTCACGTGGTATTTTTCATATTTCGCGGGTTTTCTTTATCAGTCAGAATAAATGAGTACGCAAATAGTTTTTCGCTGAAAATACCGCGGTTAGATTCCCCTCGTGGGTACCTACAAGTGCCTCATTGACACTTTGGGGATCAGGACAGTAATTACCGAGTTAGATAATTAATTACAATTATTTAATTAACTCTAATTAACGAAAAAATACTGCCCACTTCTCCACAGTACCGCAAACATTATGCACAAGGTTTTCTTCGAGTAACTCCATCGCTCTTTTTTTAAATCTTGGTGCATGATAGCTGGGACACCCTGTATATATATATATATATATATATATATATATATATATATATATATATATATATATATATATATATATATATATATATAGAGAGAGAGAGAGAGAGAGAGAGAGAGAGAGAGAGAGAGAGAGAGAGAGAGAGAGAGAGATCTGATGCCCGAGAAGGCATGCTTGGTACGATCTTCCTTCCTTAGCCATCAGTGCGTCAATTATTTCCTGTCGAGACCTCACGGAGCAGCACGCGAAGGCGAATTCGCGAAATGCAATTGTTTTTGACGATCGGGGACATCATTTTGTCGACACCGAAGTATCGGAATCATCATGGCACCGCCTGATACAGCTTGCAACCTGCATTGGGTAGTGGGCACTGCCCACTGAAGCGCCCTTCGCCGTTTTCGCTGAACCGTTTTAACATATCGCTCTCTAAACCGTTTTCATATCTCTTTCGTTGCTTGTGGCCATTTAGGAATTATCGGTTCCCTTTAAATTAGGCCGCTATTGGCCACTGATGCCACTGTCATCGCCACTGGCCTGTCCACCTGAGTGCAGTACAGGGCTCCTCTCTAATCTTAATTTCCCCCTCCTCCCATTCCCCACCGCACTGTGTTGTATGCAGGTGAGCCCCCAGTTGGGCTCAATAATACCCCCAGTGCATTTCCTTTTCCTTTTCACCCGAACCACCTTAGAAGAAGAGAAAGTGCAGTACAGGCGACTGACAACTCGTAAGCATCAACTGTGTGCTGCCGTCGTGCTTTATTGCTTTTATGCTTTTTTGTGTGTCTGCAAACATGTTTCACCAGATTAAATCGTCTTCATTCGGTCTACACACAGAATGGATATTAATGACGGGAGGTCGGGCAAGACGCCAACAGAAGTGGTTTAACAGGGTCCGCGGGTCGGCTGTTCTATTGCGCTGCTCGACCAGGAGAGGGCGCTCGAAAGGAAGAGCACGCGTACAAAACTGCATAAATAATCAGTGCAACCTTGCTCCTCGGATAAAACCCGCTACTCAGTAATTACCAAAATGCTCCCTTGTGGACTTTATCTGTGCAGCTTCATGCTGGCGAATTGACAGTACCCGTCCAGGCGGCGTTTGTAACTCTGTTTTCTTCCCGCACTTACTTCGCGGGCGGGCGCTTGAAACTATCGTGGCGCATGTGGGCTCCTGATAATGTGTTTGTCAGTTGGTCGCCGTTGAACGCAAGCGGGTGTACACACCTGCCTCCTTTTGCAACTTTGTTAACGTGGGCGAAACTGAGTTCCGCCGCGGGCCAGGAAGACAGGATTACTCCGTCGTGTGAATCCCGCTTAACGAGTATAGTGTGTCGCAACCGCGTGGCCTTTTGCTGTTCGTCGATCATTCCGCCGCGAACAATGTTGCTCCCCGCCGGTGTGAGACGGCACGGCCGCGAGGTCTCATTTTCGTTCGTCGTTGCAAGTGGGGCTAATTTCGCGATGCAGTCGTCGTTGCACTCGTTCACCGTGACGACGAGAGTGCCTTTCCTCGACGCTGCGAGAGCTGACGGGACGACGTTTGACGCCATCTGGCCTTAGTCTGCTTTGTAGCTTCTTTTCTCGCTAATTTACCGGAAGTGGAGAGGACGCTCAGTAGGAAGAGGAAGCAAGCTGCATGGAGGGACTTAGAATGGATTTTTTTAAATTGCGATAGTATGCCTTTTGGCACAAGGTCCTAAAGGTACAAGTTGGCACCCGTTTCCCGGAGGAAGTCTAGAAGACAGTGGTGGTGGGGCCCCCACAGCCATCTCTGAAGATCGGGTGGTCTCCCAGGATGCAGGCATGTGCCACGAAAGTGTCTGGATCTCGCTGCACTCAGGGAAGGGCACGTCCATAGCAGGTGATTGGTGTCAGCGTCTTCGGTACAGAAGGGGCAGTTGTTGGTGAACGAAGCATGGTATCGCGGTGGCCACGCCCGGGTTACCGCAGGAGAGAGGGCCACCCCAACTTGAAGTCTAAGCAGCAGGACCTCTGGGAAGGTCTGTTCCACACGGCGGGATGAGAGCGCGTGTGACGCGACGCAGATCTTCCTTTAGTTGGAGAAATTGTTCGTGTGGCTCAGTTGTCAGAAAGGGCAGGGGCCGTGGTGACAGGAAGTATCCGCCGCAATATGAGCGGTGATACTATTACGCCAGGTCCACGACAGACGGAGAGGGCAGCGGTACGTGTCCAGTAGGTTATGAATGTCTCTTGAGACAGACGAGTTGGAGGCTACACGTCGCAAATCCCGTATGGCCGCCGTTGAGTCCGTGTAAATTTGTGCCGTAAAACTTCCAGGGGCTTGAAGAAGTGCCGGTAGTAGCGCTCTGTAGTAAGCGACATCCAGAAATAATTAGATCGAATTGCAAATTTTGTGATGGGGCAGCAACTATGGTCCATATGTTGTGGACATGTTCGTCACTTCCTGGCAGCACAAACACCGTGCAAGTCCGTTACGCAACCCAAGGAGTTTCGGCCGACGGCTGTATACGGCAACGGGGGAGAGGGACTCCTTCACTGACGTCTATTCACTGGTGGAACAATCAATAAAGTTCGTTCTCACTCCTTGGCTCAGTTTGCTAGCACTTCGAACTCGTTCGTCTTTGTGTGCGCTACGTTGTGTTTTTCGATTTCGGTAAGTCATCACAGTGCCGGCAGCAGGCATTGGCGGATCCAGAAGGAGGTCCAGATGTCTTAACACCACCCCCCCCCCCTTCCCATAATTTTTGAATTTATACTTCCAAGAGGATGACCCGTCAGGTCGCAGAAAAAGCATCGTTGCTGATTTCTTTCTGTTTCTTGTATTTTTGGTTATCCAAAATTTTGGTGACTATGAAAGGCTACTATTTTCCTCCTCCTCCTCATCATCAACATCAGTGACAGAAGCTGACCCCCCTCAGAAAAAACCTGGACCCGCCCCTGGCGACAGGTATACGAATTGTTAATTCCTTTGAACCCGCATGCCTCCCTCAGGTAACATATCAGTTCGTGTCAGCCACTCGTTGTGCAAGGAGGACATTTTTCTACCGGAGATTCGGTCTTGTGAAGCCGACGAGGTTGAGGGAATCGTGTACGGGCTTCCTTTCAAGAGGCACACTCGGCGGGGCGACACTTCGAGTTCGGGCAGTGTTTTCCTGCAGTCGTATTTGTCGCCGCCCTCCTAAAGAAACGAGCAGCGTATTTCTCGGCTAAACAACCGTGACATGCGGGTGCTCCGTAAACGTATTCTCCAGAAGCACCAAGACAACTTATACAATATTGGAAGCAACATCTACTTTCACGTTGGCAGTTGCGCAGTCAACCGTCAGTGCGGACACTTGAAAAGTGTTTCATAGTGTAATTTTACCAGTAGCCCATGCAATGCGCGAATGGTCGGCCCGAAGCCTCGTACTCGAAGTTCGTGTACTATATCGCATTAGTTTTCACTCAGACGTTGCAGACTCGCTTCACATATCGCTAAATTCCTCGGTGCACCTCGGTCCATGGAGTCTCCCTTCGAATTGCACGCGTAAAGTTGATATGTTTGTTTTTGTGTGCGTGTGTGTGCTTCCTCTGGCGTCGTCCTTCTCTTGCGTTGGTACCCCGGTTCTTGTGTCTTTCCTTCTCAATTCCCCCTCTGCGCCCGACGTCATCGGCGTCACCGGGAGTTTTCCAGAGGCAGCGTGTAATGAGGCTCTTCAGGCACGTGCCCCGAACGCGTCGTGGCTCTCTTCGAGACGCCGCGCGTGCCCGCTAGGGGGCCAAGAAGCACGTGGCGACGAGGAGGTTCGGCAGCAGTGCGCAGTCGTCGATAAACAGAAGGGAATTCGCGCGTGCACTGAAGAGAGTGATATCCGCGCTGCCTTTCGAGCTTGTGAACTGTGGACTGTGCATCCTACAAGCACACTAAACGAGCGACGACTCACCGCGCATACGTGCACTGTTCGCAGTCCCATCACCGTCTTGTGGGGTGAGTGGCGCAGCAATTTTTCTCTCAAGCGGTTGACTTGTAACCGAACTTTTACAGCGTCTGCCGCGCTGCTTGCGTTTAGGCGCTAAGCCTAAACGCTTAGCCTGCGTCCAAAGCCCGCGTTCTGAGCGACCGGTATACCGCAACCCCGCCCTCGAGGCTGGCAGTGAAGTTCTCCGTCCACGCAGCGTGGTCGATGTTGCGAAGCGTCGCTCTATAGCCAGCACATCGTAGGAGCAAGCCCCCGTGGTCTGCTAGAGGCTAACGGGAAGACCTTCTTTAACTAACGTTTGGGTTTGGGCTGCTTGGGTCATAATTAATCTGTGAAACAGCGCTTTAAACGAAGACAGTAAGAGAAGACACAAGACACGAGCGCTGACTATCAACTGAGCAATATTTATTGCTTGCGGAAATATAAAGGAGAAATACGATGACGTCACACCCGTGCGTGAAAAAGAAAAAGAAACACAAACAAATGCACAAACTGCAGGCGCATCTGCTATGCCATGATAACTGAAATCACATGTTCAAGTACACAAGTTCTTTCTGATACGAGGCTACCGAAGGGGTGCTCACGCAATCTTCGCCACGCTGGGCGATCTGCCACGCCTCGTAGATTTCGCGTGCGCGTGTCACGAAACCCGTTGAGCATCTTAGTGTCTTCCAAACGCGGGGAGCATTTACAGGCCTTGCAGTGCGTTGCCAAGTTGCTTCCTGTGGTCGTGTGTATGTGGGGCAGACCGGGCGTTGCCTGAACGAGCGTCTGAAGGAGCATGCGTACACCCTTAAAACCGGCACAGGAAGCAACTTGGCAACGCACTGCAAGGCCTGTAACTGCTACCCGCGTTTGGAAGACACTAAGGTGATTTCCTTCCGTTCAGTCTATCACTGATGTAAGCTAGGGTTACGTAACTCGATAGGGATAGGCTTCTTGCCAGGTTCGTTCGTTGACCATGTTCTCGCCTTCGCCAGCTCGAGAGCATCTGAAAGCGGGTCTCTCGCAGTCACTGATCCGCTTCCAGGGGAGCATGTGCAGTTAGCCCTTGTCATACCTCCTGCAGGAATGGTCGTCTGTTTATATTTTGCAGCAACGTTATTGTCTATGGCTAGGATCCATCAGATCGTCTCCGGCAACAGAGCTATGTAGACAAAAATAGCACGCGAGCGTAGCGCCACGTTGCGCTGCCCGTTCAAATCTCTGGGATCGTAAGGCTGTGCTTCACATCCTCAGCGTATGGGAAAAACTCAACGAAATTAAAAAAAAAGTCCTAGGGTCTTCATATTTTTGTATGAAATAGTTTATGTTTCCCCTGAAAAAAATGTCTTCCCGCCAATAGATTTGTGTTTAGAGGTGAAGCCAACTTCGAGGGGGTCGTTGTAAGCGTGGTCTTTGTTCGGTGGCTTTCCCACATTGAGGGTTGCGCAGTGAAGCACATCCATCTTCGCAGGGAGCACCTTTACAGAAAGTGGCTCTAACTCTTGTGGTACCAAAACCGTCTCGAGGCAATTATTATATGACGTTTAGCCGCTATGACGGCTGTGACATTACGCCGAGTTTTATTTACTTTTCAAAATGGCATAGCTGACGGGGAAGTTGTAAATGTTGCGGAATTCTTGTCTGCTATGAACTCATGGGCTTACACTGGGAGGAAACGACAGCCCCGTGTTTGTCCACTGGAAAAAAACTCTCGTTCGTCAAAGTTTCACTCAGATAATTAGCCAGGAAGTATGCTCCATCGCAAATTGCAAGCAAACGTCTTTTGTGTCTGCACCCCTTGGACTCGGCACCACAGCTTTGCTGGTCATCCTTCTTCACAGTGTGGAAGGGCGCTGAATTTCTTTAACGGCCCGATTCGGGCATCATTCGGAACGGTATTCGTCAGCCAATAGGGGTCGTGTCGTCGACACGTTCGTGCATGCTATGCCACGGCACCTAACAGACTCTCACCAAGGGGTGTTGTCTTTAGTATGCGTGTGAGCGCCGTAGCAGGCGGACGTCTCCCAGCGCACCGCGCAGACCGCGCCAGATTTTCGCATTCCGGCCAGTGCTAACGGTGCTACAGGTCGCTTCAGCCACACATGCTGAGGTTAGCGTCACTAAGTAAATGCTTTTAGAGTATCTGCACTCTTTTCTCTCATTGGTATGGGCTGCCAGGATGTTCATTGGTCGGTCGGCACCACGTGATATTTGTTTACGTATGGGCGCAGCCATTTTGTTTCTGGGCGCCTCTCTCTCTCTCTCTCTCTCTCTCTCTCTCTCTCTCTCTCTCTCTCTCTCTCTCTCTCTCTCTCTCTCTCTCTCTCTCTCTCTCTCTCTCTCTCTCTCTCTCTCTCTCTCTCTGCTGCGTGGACGCTGGAGCGGCCGGTCGCACTCTGCCCGTCACAACCGGCGGCGTTTTCGTTGGGAGAGACGGCAACACTGCAAGCCAGAAACAAAATGGCCACCAGACACTTCTGGGTGGGTACACGAAGTGGCGGTACTCTTAAGCGTAGCTTATTTATTGACGCTAGCTGAGGTCAAAAGGCGGTGATTCACGCTTGAACGTGCATACGTTCCAACCGCACCATTTTCGGCCGCACCTTTGCCATGCAGTGTTAGGCTGTGTGCTCACTGTTTTAATACGTAGTTCGCTTGCAACCCTGTTGGTCGTAGTGCCGTTTAGCTCTCCATATCATAGTGGCTACCTAGTGCACTCGCACCTGTAGCCTTTATTCTTACGTTCGAAGTGATCCCTTCCTAACAGGTACAGCCATACCTGCCGTGCCGGGACCCTCTTTGCGGTGCGCGCCCCACGCGTTGTTTCAGCGCGCGAAACCGAATGGAAACTTTTAAGTTACAACAGTTCCTGGGCCAGACTTGGCAGTAATGAAACTACAGTAGTTAAATTACACTAATTAAATTACTTTGTTCTGTAATGAGTAATGTGATTAATTACTTTTGAGTGTTGGTAATTTAGTAATGTAATAAATTGCTTCAGGCCAGTAATTCCATAAAAATTACTTATTACGTTCCCAATTACTTTTGACTGCGATATAGCCTCACCGCTTCTATTACGGCCTAATAAGTTGACCAAGAAAAGTTGACCAAGTAGAATTTCAATGCCCAGAGAGCCTCTGGGTATTGGAACTCTACGAACGCGAAGGAAAGAACGCTTCAATGAGAGCTCCGCCTGCTTTCTCGTGCCTCTTCGTTCCCTTTTCATGCGTTTCAGACTAATTTCAAAATAATTTCGTTACTTTTGAAAAGTAATAGTAATGTAATGTCATTACTTTCGGCAACCTGTAATAAGTAATGCAATTTAATTACATTTTAGAAAATTCTAGGAAAGTAATGCGCAATGTAATTTAATTACATTTTAGAAGTAATTTTGCCATCTCTGTCCTGGGTGGAATGACAGCGGCCGGGTAGCAGTCGCCACGCAGGGATGGCAGCAAAGGGTTCGGAGGCTGCAATAAGGTTCGGTCTGCGAATGGAAACCAGCGTTGTGATTTGTGGCGCCGTTTGTCTTTGCCCGCTTTACGTTACTCTCAGTTTTGCCAATGCTTGAATCTGGGCTATTTGGTTGGAGCAGTGAAGCGTGGTAAAAACAGCGCAGCTGAAGAGATGACGCACCCATTCTGACACGGAGCTCCGCGACTCACTGCAAAAAGGATGCCAAGCACTGCAGCGCTTTAAAGAAAAAGAGATGCAGCGCTGGCAATGGCTGTGATCTTGCCTCACTAGTACTTTGTAGAGACGCTTTTCCCCTCTGAACAGGCTTTGTACATCCTTGCCCAGAGTTTACACTCATATGTGAACATGTTACCTTCACACGATTCCCAGTTCATGTACTCTGATATTACACTGTCTCAGGATGTCATATTTTCCTGCTTGTTTGTTCGTTGTTGCCACCGCAGTCCCACTACGTTGCTTACTCTGCGGCTCAAGTGAAGGCACGCCTAAAGGTGATTGGAGTCCCTGTGGCGACAGTATGTACGCGTACCAGCATTGGTCACCGCATCGAGCGTGCCAGTGCATTATGTATATATGTATATCCTTGTAAATAAAAAATTGTGTTTGGGAAAAAAAAAAAAAAAGCCGCGGTGGCTCAGTGGCTAAGGCGTTGCGCTGCTGAGCACGAGGTCGCGGGTTCGATTCCCGGCCGCGGCGGTCGCTTTTCTGATGGAGGCGAAAAGCAAAAACGCTCGTGTGTACGACATTTCGGCGCACGTTAAAGATCCCCAGGTGGTCAAAATTATTCCGGAGCCCTCACTCTTAAAAAAAAGGTCGGAGCATTCACTAAAGGAATACTAACAAGTTACTTGTCCCAGTATACACTAGGTACTTAGTAACTGGAGGTAGTAAATGTAGCACTTGTCAAAATTACTAATCGAAGCAGGCAGTAAGCACCACTACCCCCACTAGTAAAGTCCCAGCGATAGCACTTTTCTGAGCTACATGCGTTTAATGCACAACCTAGTCATCAGCACGACCTTAATCTAGTGCTACCACTTCCTACACTCAGTTAATTTACTAACCATGCCGTTGTTAGTGCCAGAGCCTACGTACAAAACCGCGGGGTAGTAATGGTCGTAAGGAGTTAGTAAATACGGCCGTTACTACCTTTTTACGACCTTTTTTATTAAGAGTGCTCCACTACGGCGCGCCTCATCGCCTGCGTTGCGTCGGCGCGTTAAACCCCACAATCAATCAATTAATGAAGACAGGACGTGACGGAAGACAGACGCAAGACCAGCGCTGGCCCTGTTGTCTTTCTTCTGTCGCGTCCTGTCATCAGCTGCGCTGTTTTTACCACGCTTCATTTCTGCCCACCGTCCCTGAGCCTGAAGCCCCTCAGTGATGTTTTGAAGCAACGCCGAAGAAGGTGACAGGCATTTTCCGCCTGCTCTATCAGGGTGTGTTTGGGACGGTATGCCCGACTTGCGAAATTTTCCGCCAGTTAGCCGTCTCCACGGGAAGCTTTTTTGTGTGTGTGTGTGTGTGTGTGTCATTTTTATCACGCACATGCGCAACTCAACCTGTCATGTTTAGCTACCCAGAGCGCGTGACAAATGTTGAAGTCACTCGAACTAGTTTTAGTGAAGATGGCGAATTTGCGAAGATGTAACGCGCGATCGTTAGCCGCGCGTTTCGCTTCCTCCGATGCGCCATTCCCAGTGCGTCTACCAGTAAGTCTACCTGTGTTGGTAGACGCAACAGTGTAGCTACGTCATGTATGTCCCATACTTCCCACTTATCTCCAACCTGTTTTTCTTTTTTTTTTTTTTTTTTAACGCATACCCGTGGAATTGCGCCGGAGGAGTTCCCTGCTTTCACGGGACCGCAGGATTTTCGTACCACCTAAGCCGACCCAAAGCTTCGCTTTAAATAGGCAATTTCCAAATTGAGAAGTAGTCCCCGTGTTGCGAGTTGTTTTCGGTGCATTAATGCTGTCATTGCTTATTTTGTAAGAAAAGAGCGCTCCGAAAGTGTCGGTTCCCTTGGACTACCCTCTTCTCCAATTAGCGGAAGTGGCTTCGCAGGGCGGAGTTTAATTAATTGCGAGTGCGTGTAATGCGCGACGCCTGTGGAGGCAAAATGTTCTTATTACTAGTCAAGTATATCAAGACGAAGATATTTAACGCTGATGTGCTGTCGAAATGACGCTGCAAAGCCAGCGTGTCTTAATGGCGTTATTCCCCAAGGCGGCCGGAAGTTTTTTTTTTCTTTTTACCTTTCAGGTTGTTCAGTCATCGCTTAATAGTCAGGTTAAATGCACCTGTAGTTGAAATTCACAATTAAGCCACAGATAAGGGCCTCAAAAGTTTCCGTGATCTATCTGCAGGGAGGTTATTCATGAAATATTCCTGTGAATTCGCCATCTTTCCCGGAAGCTTTCTCTGATGTGCTTCTGGCATTGTATTTGTCATGTTCAGCACCCGAAAAGAAGTGCCAATTGGAAACACCTTCAGGTGAAGATGGGGAACTTGCACGAATATTTCGCATGCTCATGATATTCCCTCTGAATTCGGTTCGTGTCGTTTTTCTTTTCTTTGTTCTTTTTTTTTTTTTTTTTTGAGCGTTCGCACCGTTGACAGTCGGTTCGTGATTTTGAACCGCTTTTGCATAAGGTGTCTGCTTCGCTTCGTCTTTGCCGATTTGGAGGAGGATAGCCTCAGAAAGTGCATCTTGTCTCCGCGAACCGTTTCCGTAGCCTGCGTTAGACATTATATTGCCCCGTGCTTCGAGCGGTACATATGTTTGCTTGGCTGCAGGAGCCACGAAGACAAAACACAAGTTTGTGTTATTCGAGAGATTTCGTGCTTTATAGTGCCCCCAGCGCTTGTCCGAATGCAAACGATGCTTTATTCACCGAGAAATTAATTAATTTAAGTTAAAATTTTGATTTTCCTGATAAATCTTGCGTTTTCGTGGTCTGCAACATGGAGGAAAGAAAAGTTTAGGAGGGAGCGTCACGTGACTATCGTGAAGCCTAGTCATAAAAAATAAAAAGGAAAGACTGATGGGAAATGCCCTGCCTCACGTGATAGGCAAGCGGTAGTTCTTTGCGCCTCACGCGGCCGTCCGCCTGCCCGCGCTATGCTGCGTCGTTCCGTTTGTTGCCGGGCCGTCCGGGTATTCGGGTTTCGGCGACGAGTCCCCGTCCGGGCGTTGCGCGCAGCGCTGCCTGCAACCCTAAACGCGCAGCGGGCTGATCGTGCAGGCAAAGTGTTCGGACGGGAGAGACAGAAAACATCTTTATTTATTGAGCTCTGAGATCCGTTGAAGTGCGCCGCAGTCGAAGTGTCGTGTTCTGCCGCAGTGCAAAAGCGGAGATGTCAGAGTACGACATCCGTGACTCACATTTTATTTCACAAACACACCTCACTTCCTTGATTCTGGTAATTTTATATTTTCACCTCCCAGGCGTAATTTAGCGTTCGTTACCCATATACCTATCGCACGGATTGAGCAGTACTCGGACAACCAGCCCGCGTTCTGCCTGCGACGCGAGGCGGAAAATGATTTGTTCTTCCCGCGCCCGCACCCAACGTCAGTGGTTCTGCACCTTTTCTTTTCTAATGCACTGAAGGAGACAGCAACGCAAAACAGACATCGTCACGACAATTGTGGCATGTACAACGTGCCACCATGCCGGAGCACCGATAAGGCGAATGTATGCAAATGCGCACGCGAGCGAAACCAAAGCTTCTCGCACAACCTCTCAGCTGATGGGATACTCGTTACAGCGCTATGATGTAAAGGAAAGGTGGCGCGATAACTTCCAGCAAAATTGGAAACGCAATCGTCAAAGCACACCTGGCACACACCACGCACCCGTAGGCCGCTCCGTGCTTGTGAATGTTTACAGCGGCGCGTTCGAGCAAAGCCGGTCGTGGTTCCAGCGGTAAGCGTCAAATGCGGCTCACAGCTCGTGAAGGTGCTCCGTGAGCATGGGATCTACGTTATCGTGTCGCTTTGAACAGCGACAGTACTTCCACGATACGAGGGATACGAGGGTGGGAGCGCAACGCTGGCGAGAAATCGCGTACGGCGCCTTCGGCAACGCTACTCGCCTCCTCCTCCACCGGCAGCCAGCCGGAGCCACTAAATGCTACCGCGGGCCTGAGCGTGGTGCATCTTCCATAATGCATTGCGCGGGAGGAGCCCGAGGAGAGGAGAATGCGGCGTCAGAGGAGGTTGGCTTGCCAAAGCTGTGCCGCATGACGTCATGCTCCCTCCTAACATTTTTCTTCCTCCATGGTCTGCAATGACATCACAAGGCCGTGCTTACCGTTAGTGAACCTAGATGGCGCCATCACACCGCGGCACGTCGTTTTCTGCCTTTGGTTTGTTTGTGAACGTATTGTTACCTGGCTAGTTTTGCTCATGGAGACAATCGTTTCATGAAACATGGGGCTCGTTCGACAAATACGGTCACGTAAGACATCGTCGCTTGCGTCAATCAGCCAGTGTCGTCTGAAACAACCCCAAAACCCCGCAGTCCTGTGCAGCTAAATCAAGCATAGTGCGCGCAGCACCAACAGCAGCATACGCATCGGTACTTCTATGTTTACGTGTGCTTTCGTAACTTCCGCTGTTTGTCCCACCATTCTTTGGGCTTTAAAAGAATGTGCCCTAAATTTAAGCGCAAATAGCTCGTTCGGCAAGCTTATAAGCTCTGCCTAATTTGCGTTTGCTTTTGCTGCCCTCCGTCAATCGCAGAGCTGTCTGGTATGCCATCATAGGTTCTGTAGCGGGAAATGAGCTAGTGGGTCGCATGGCCGTTCCCTTTTTTTCTAATTATGTAGCTTATTTGAGGGAAGTTTACGTTAAAAGTGGTGTCAGTATGATTCTAACGAGGCATTCTTTTGAATGAACCAAACTTGTGTTTTCTCTTCATGGCTCCTTTAATGAATGAATCATAAGCCGCACTCCACATTTAAAGGGACATAGCGCGAGTCTTGTGAAACTGTCCGCGGCGGCGAAATTTTCGTTCCACTCTCAGTCAAGATTTCGAGACATCCGCAGTTATGCCCAGGGCAAAAAATACATGGGACGTATAGGAAATGGTTTGGTGCCGCGGACAATTTCGACTTAGCCGATTTTTCGAGATATGCGAGTTCGAGTTAACGAGGTATTATACTGCATTTGCATTTTCCCACAGAAAAACAGAACTGTCGAAGATAAATTTATTTTTGCGTTTGTTTTCATTTGAACCGGGATCGCCGGGCCATGTCACTGGCCTGCTTTATCAGAGCCTGCTAGAACTGGGGCTGCTTTGTTGTACATGCTTTTCAAAGTCGGCGCCGAATCGTTTCGACAGACATCCACCCCACACACTGACCGAGCGTGCGAGTAAAAAGCAAAGGCGAAGCGGGAGATAAGTGCACCAGCGTCAGATTGTCCCCCCGCTCCGGCTTCGCGCGTTTGTCAGATCGTGGCGCGACAACTCAGCGCAAGCCCCCCCCCCCCCTTCTTCCCCCCCCCTCTTCCCCCCCATGTCTCATCAACGTCTCCCCGAAGACAGTCGCACCCCACCGATTCCGTGGCCTAGTGGTTAGGGCGTCCACCACGGAAGCGGGAGGTCGTGGGTTCGAATCCCGCCGCCGCCGGACACCCACCGGACTGAATCGGGTACAGGCCGAGCCCACTGGGAACCACTGCCTGGGAAAGGACTAATTCCCGTCGCCAAAGCCGTCGGGGCAAACGCTCCTAGAGTGTCTTCCTCCGGCGGAAGAAGAATGCCCGTGCTCGTACACAATCCGTCAGGCGGAATGTGCGAACGCGACCATGCACGGTTGCGTGCAGCTAGCGTGCAACGACGGGTGGCACGCCAGTGTCGTCCTTTCTTTTCATCTTTCCTTACGCCACCGTATCTTTTTATTTGTTTTCATGAGGAATACGTATGCGTCCTGGGGACATGGCAATTCTTTCTGACTCTGCTCCACTGAATAATACCCCTGTAACACGGGTACTTTCAATCGCGATTGAGTCGATCCGGACCGACCTCAATCCGGATCGGTCGCTGCTACACGGCAGTTTCAATCGCCATCGAGCTCCATCCCACGCTAACTGGGTGGAGCCCGAAACAACCCATTCCCGTTTGAACCCGTCCCGCTTGAACCCATTCCCGAAACGCCCTTCTCGTTTGGCCCGTCCCGTGTGCGCCCGTTCCCAAAACGTCCTTCCCGTTTGACCGCTTTCTGTTTCAAGTTTCAACCCAATCCCAAAGCACCCTTTCTGTGTAACCCTCTCCCAAAACGCCCGCCTCAAATAGTTCAGGTAAGTTTTTCAGCTCGCAGTGCGCTTTTAGGCCTCCAAAATTGTGCTGGGCAAGGTAGTGTAGGTTACTCAGTAATGACTACAACATATTTTACTCATTTATTGCCTAAATATTCAGCGCGGGGGCAAATTCTATTTTACCTTGACTCTAACTCAACTCAGTAGGTGGCGCCACCGACACGGTTTCTTTTTAAAGCTCCACAGGTGATGGCTATAGTATTCTCAAAACAACTACAATTATTGTGTACTCTTCACCCAAAAAGCGAAATATTCCAGCTACTTTTAACGAAAGCAAATACATATGAGCAGCAAAATTATGCGTTTTTTGCTTTGAGACTAATTCATCAGATGTCGCTACTTGCGGCGCCCCGGCCGGAATACGCACCGCCATGGAGGAAAGTGAACCGCAAACGGTGTGCTAAAACATGTCCTACTGTTTCCAGCAGCACACGGAAACTCCGGCTCCCGGTAACATGGTGAACGGTAACGCAAACACGGTAACGATAAGCTGAAACTCTCTATTCTGGCTTAACGGCCGCCGTGGGACACACAGCGACATCTAACGCATTAGTATCTAAACAAATCACGCATCATTTTGTTGCTCACACCTATCTGCTTTTGTTTAAAGTAGCTTGAATGTTTCACTTTTCGGGTGAAGCGTTCAGAATAACATTATTATGCTTGCAAATACTGTAGCCATTACCTGTATAGCTTTAAAAAAGAAAAGTGATATCAGTGGCGCCATCTACTGAGTACAGTGGGAATCAAGGAAAAATAGAATTTACGTCTGCGCTAACTATTTCGGAATGAAATGGGTAAAATATGTTGAAAAATTTACTCCATAGCCTACACTACCTTGCTTGGAGACTTAAACGCGCTTTGCGTGCTCAGAAACTTATCTGAACTATTTGAGGCGGGCGAGGCTTAGCACGAGTAGGGGCGGCCATATTGCTCACCCATCCGAAAAAAAAATAATTGTTTGTCGTACTCCTGAGCACCATTTAACGAGAAAAATGTAATAAACAACATCTACTAAGAATAGTTTTACCGGCTATACCAAGCATCAAGCGCCAAGCGCACTGCGTTTTGCTGTAATCAAGACGACAGGGTACACTTCGTCGGCTCGAGAAGCGCCGTGGTGACGATAAACGCTGTGCCGGTAAGTTACCGTTCACGGTAACTCGTCCCGCATGCGCAGTCGACTCCCGCAAGCCCGGTAAACGGTAACGCAAACACAGTAACGATATGCTAAAACTGTTTAATACACAAACCGCAAACCGTGTGCTAAAACGCGTTTTACCGTTTTCACCGGTAAACGGAAACTCCGGCTTCCGGTAACACGGTAAACGGTAACGCAAACGCGGTAACAATATGCTAAAAACGATATGCTAAAACTAGGTAGTTTTAGCATATCGTTACCGTGATATGCATATCATACCGTGATATGATATGCCGTGATACGCACGCAGGCGCAGCGTTTTGAAGCCATGGCATGTAGCACCCCTATGGCGCCGTCAAGAACCACACACTGAAGGGCTGTCTCCCAGATGCACTAAGCATGCATCACGAACGCTCTCACCCTCATCGTATATACCACAATGCATCAGCTCGCTTTCACAAGCGCTCACCTGTGGCGCAACAAGCACCGGCAGCCACGCGCTCCGAGTATCGCGTTTCAATCGTACATGGTCACTGGCGAATTTTTTTGGTATGTCCAATAATTCGAAAGCATCAGTGGCACTGCCATCTACCTGGTTGTGCCAGTGTATAACGACGTCTGAAATTTCATACGGTGAAGTTATTCGCCATCTGATTTTTCTGACTTTTTGTTTGCCGCGACGAGAGGTCCAAAATGGCCGTAATCGCAGCAGCCCCATTTCTGTTCTCTTTGTCCGACAGCCTTTAAATACAATTTTCACGTTCCACCCTCGGCCCACTTCTTCTGAGCAGCTCTTTCTCTTCCTTCACATGAAGCATTACAAGTTTCTCCGTTGTGGGTTACTACCAGTGAAATTGCGTTATCTGCGCACATTCGTTTTTTAAATTGCTTTCACATTCTCTTTTTTATACTAAGGAAATTCAAATTAACCAATATATTGGGTTTTAGCTTTGAATTATCAAGCAATTTCTTCTACTGATTTGCATGTAAAATTACTGGGACCTGAACATCACTTCCAATTAACTGAAAATTCTAATTGGGTGACTTCAAATTATCAAGAGCCGACTGAAATTGATTTTGCTTGCTCCAGGGATTTAAAGGGGTCCTGAAATACCTTCCGCCGATGCATGGATGTACATGTACCCAAATAAAGCAATGTATTTGCAATCTCCTCCCGCAAGAATGTTGTTAAAGCGATGAGTATTAGCTGAAAAATCGTAAATCAAAAACCGCGCATTATCGTCGCTCCGCGTTTCCTTCTCCTTTCGACTTACTCTCCGCTGTTGACGGCGCGCGAGCCTTGCCTCTCATGATGCTGCGCTCCGCAGCGGTGACGTACTTCCGCTATTGCGCTGCTCAGACTGTCGTCTGCTACGGGCAAGCTTTGTTGACACCGTGAATCCCGAACTCCGCTCAAGGCTGGAAAAGCGAACGAAAAATCTGGCCGCATGTATGCGGCGGCCTGGCCTTGCCCTTTCGCGGTGTACGTTGCTGGCGGCACATGACTTTTTATCGGCGGCGAACTCGCAGCCGCACGGGGAGGGTCGTGCGCTCGTTCCCTTGATGCACCGCGCACTGTTTATCCAAAAAGCGCCGTATCAGATGTGGCCCCGCTGGTGCCGGGTCTTATTTTGCGGCGGTGGTAATTCCTGCCGGCGGCATTTGAAAAAGTCATATTAAACCGATACAGAACCCGTGCACAAAACGCTTCAATCATGTGACCAGTTCAGTTTGGGGCGACGCGTGCACGTGGAGAGCGGCAACGTTGGCAAAACATGCTCCGCCGCGGCTCTGAGCTTTCTAGCGCTGGAGCGAGCGCCATTTCTTTGACAATCTCAAACATCGGTTGCCTTGGCAACAAGGCACAAACCACTCCAGAAGTCAGTTACGGTTGCGTGATCCCGGTTCAGCTTGGGGCCCCACTTCGCGACATGTGGCACTGCAGGCGTACCACTCACTCCCATTGGGAAGTGCGAGATGCGTTTGGCATTACAGGAGGCGATGGTGTGTGTGTTGTGGACGCCTTTGTTTCGCGATGAAATGCGATGTTGTGCTTCTGCGGATGGATAGTGCTTCCCATGGTCTGGATTATCTTTCTCGAGCGACGTACGACTCAACCTCGCATGGGGTATGTGCAGTGTGCGTGGCTAAAAGCCATCTCCGCTTGTGCGCCAGAGTTAAGTGACTTGCTGTTCGTCCCCGCAAACCGCGCGCGAGGTGAGTACCGAATTTACGACGGGCAGGAGGCAACCCATCCTCTGTCAATCGTGGTTCAGACTTTCAACGCATGTTGTGACGTTGTGTTCGTTAGAAACGCATCTCTGGATTGTTTTGAAGTTGAATAAAATGTATGCGTCAAACCCGGGCATTCGGCTCAGGGCGTTCTCTGCGACTGCACGAAAGAAGTGCCGCGGGGCTTCAACGCTTTCTTTATGGAACGCACTCAGGTAAGAGAATATCCATGTCGCGTTATGGCCGTGTTGCATTCAATACAAACGGTTAAGCGTTTTTTTTACACTTGTTTTGTTTGTCGTAAAATGCCCAAGCACTCCGGCACTCCGCTGGCAGATCTGCCGGCGAGCCGACGCTGAGCAGACGACTCATCTCGTTGCCGGAAGTGCGTGAAAAAGCCGCCCAATAGCAGGATGTCTAGCTCATGACGAACATCTGGGAATCGATGATGTAGGCATGTGAAGATGGCGGCGTCCAAAAACACGAAGGGAAGGGTGAAAAAAAAAAACGACAAACTTTGCAACAAAAGTGTGAGCTTTCCGCTGCGCGTAAAAGAGTAATACTTGGCCCAGAGGACGTTGACGACCCAATCTAATGGTTGCGCTAGTTCATTTAGTGTGCTCAAAATGCCTTTCAGGGCCCCTTTAAAAGAGGGGAGGTACACTACTGGTTGGTATGACCTTTACTTTATTGTAAGGATTGCAGCAAATAATAACTCTTGGTTTCTTACTCATACCATTACATTGATGGGAAAGTTCTTTCCAGATTATAAATTTTGCACAGGTAGCATTGCACTTCAATCAACACTGGCTGCTAGAGTTTCACTTTTGTGCAAGGCTTTTGTGGTACGCTTTCACCCCAAGGAACAAGCCATGCAGTGAGGCTTGAAAGTTTGCATGTTGTGCGGCAGAGCCAACTTTTATTTCTGTATTAATAAGCTTAAAACCAGACCTTGAAGTGAACCAGAGAACAGTAGGCCGTTTGCCCTTAGGAGCGCATGGAAAAACAACTAACGAAGCAGTGCACAGAGGAATGGCCTGAGCGGCATTTCCAGTTCGAGAAGCTCAGAGTAAAATATGTTTTGAGAGGAGGCTAAGAGCAATGGATCGACGTAGGTGGACAGCTAAGGTTTTCAGGTACATATACATGAAAAGCGTGGACACGCAGTGGTTAAGGAGGACTAGATGAAATGCAGAAACAACAGGGGAGAAGCTAAGACAGCCAAAGTAACCAAAAGGAGGCAAGGCAGATAGAAATGAATAAATGGAGAGAAGAAATGAAAGCTAAAACGTCGTTAGAAATGTACAGGGCTGAGAAATTGGACAATAGAAAGGAAAATTTCTATGATAATTCTAAGGGAAGCAGTTTGCTTCTTGAGGCTAGGGCAGATTGTTTGCGATTTAAGAGCTTGGTGGGGAGGAGGAGGAGAAAAGCGAAAGGAAAGGCCGAGAGGTTATCCAGGCTGAGAGCCCGGATTGCTACTCGGCACTGGGGAAGGGGTGTTCAGGGGATAAAAGAGATGGCAGGCGAAAAAGGGGGGATAGGAGCGGGGTCGCGCACACACTTTAGTCCCTTTGTGGGCACTAGAGCCTCTCAGCTAAACCTGTGTCCTTCATAAAACGCAGAAGGGCTTTTGTTGCCTTCTGCGAAGTCGATTGTAGGGATATTTGTCCTAGAATAGTCTCTAGCTTGAACTCTTGATTGTCAAATCTTCTGAGCTCGGCTGCCAAAACGCGTCTTTCCGATGAATACTCGGGGCAACAACAAAGCACATGGTCGATTGTCTCTTCAACCTCGCAGGCGTCGCAGTGAGCACTACTGGCCATCCCGATGAGGAAGGAGTAGGCTTTCGTGAAGGCCACTCCCAACCACAGCCTACAAAGTAAAGTAGACTGTGATCGAGTCAGCCCACACGGAAGACGACGCTGGAGTAGAGGGTCCTGGTTGTGGAGGCGCGGGGGCACAAAGCCCGGTGTATTCCATTGAATAATGGAGGTCCTCCGCGCGAACTGACGAAGCAGCCTAGCGGCATCAGTCCTTGCAAGCGGAAGCAAGATGGTCCTTTCACTGTCAAGGCCTGTCCGGGCAGCTGCATCAGCCGAGACATTGCCGGTGATTCCACAGTGACTTGGCAGCCACTGAAATACAATGTTATGGCCCTTTATGACAGCCTGGTGAAATAATTCCCGAATTTCTGTCACTAGTTGGTGCAAAGGACCGTAGCGTAGGGCTGCTCGGAAGCTTTGCAGGGCGCCTTTGGAGTCGGTAAAAATGGACCATTTTTGGAGAGAAGCTTCCATGATGTATTGAAGAGCTTCACGAATGGCTGCAAGTTCAGTAGCCGTCGAGCTCGTTACATGGGCGACACGGAATCGAATCTTGGTTGATTCTGATGGTATAACCACCGCACCTGCCGAACTCGAGGACGTCACAGAACCGTCTGTGTATACATGCTTCCGGTCATTGTGTTGTTCGTACAGTAACTGTATAGAAAACTGTCTGAGAGCCAGTGGTGGTAAGTCGGCCTTTTTTCCAATGCCCGGAACATGCAGACGAATGTCCGGTGTTGCCAGGCACCACAACGGGGAGGACGGTGTGACCGCAGGCGTGTAGTCTGACGGTACCTCAGCCCTGTGCGCTGCGACAATGGCTGCAAAGGAAGAGCGAGGTCGCCTCTGAGGAAGCTGCGCAAGGTGGTGACTTGGTAGCCTCGTGAGGAGCCTGATGTGTAGGCGTAGCGTCTCAGTGGTCACATAAGTTGCTGTAGGATAGTCTTGGGCAATGTATAATGTGCCCACTGTTGAAGCACATCGCGGCAAACCAAGACACGTGCGGAGAGCCTGCGCTTGGATGCTTTGGATCACCCGAAGGTTAGAGGAGCATGTACCGGATATCGCTGGCAAGCTGTAGCGCAAAACTCCCAAGAAGAGTGCCTGGTACAGTTGCAGCATTCCTCTGACCGATGTGCCCCACGTCTTTCCAGCGAGAAATTTGAAAATGTGGGCGATGGCAGTGAGTTTCTTCTTTAAGAAAGACACATGTGCGCTCCATGACAGGTCCCTGTCGATGATCACGCCAAGAAATTTGTGATTTCTGGAGTAAGGTATCGACTTTCCATTGATGGTTATGGGATATCGGGACATGGGTTTGCGGGTAAACGCAACGACCGCGCACTTTTCACTAGAAATACTGAGTCCTTGCTTTCGGAGGTATGCCCCCGTCACATTGGCCGCTTTTTGAAGCCGTGCTCGCAGCTGAGGTCGATTAACAGCCGAAGCCCAGAGGCAGATGTCATCGGCGTAAATGGATATACGGACAGTCTTCGGTAGAGCGTGGACAAGCCCGATTATCGCTAGGTTGAAGAGGGTTGGGCTTAGCACCCCACCTTGAGGAACACCACGTTTGATGATGTGCTGCGATGTTGGGCCGTCTTCTGTCATTACAAAAAATGATCTTTCGGACAAGAAGCTGTGTATCCATTTGTAAATTCTGCCACCGAGTCCAAAGTGCTGAAGGGCGTCTAGTACTGACTCGTGAAGCACGTTATCATAGGCCCCCTTGACGTCGAGAAAGAAGGCTGCTGAGAGCCGTTTGCGGCTTTTTTCTTGCTGTACAAACGTGACTAGATCTACCACACATTCAATAGAAGAACGCCCTCGTCGAAAACCGGCCATAGCCTCCGGATATGCGTTGTGGTATTCGAGGAACCACTGTAGCCGCGTGAGGATCATTCTTTCCATGACTTTGCCAAGGCAGCTTGCCAGGGCAATGGGTCGGTACGATGCCAGATCAAGGGGATTTTTGCCAGGCTTTAGCAATGGAACGAGACGGCTTGTCTTCCACTGTAGGGGTACGACACCATCTGTCCATGTCTGGTTTAATAGGTCCAGAAGCGCTTGTCGAGCTCCAGGGCCTAGGTGGCATAAGGTGGAGTACGTTACTCCATCATGACCCGGTGAAGAACGACGCCTGCAGGATGCCAGGGCTGCCTCTAATTCTTCCATTGAAAAGAGAACATCCATACGTTCTTCACGGGAACAAGGAGCTTAGCTGTTCCTCGCAGATACAACGTTATCAGTTGTTGCAGCAACCCTCACGCAGAAATCCTCCGCAACTTCCAACTCCCTACGGTTTTCATGGAGTGCCAATGCCTTGAACGGGCATCGCTGCTGCACAGGCATCGCCAGTCCACGCACTGTTCTCCATATAGAGGACAGAGGCTTCCGAGGGTCGAGAGACTCACAAAATGATTTCCACCTGTGTGCCTGGACCTGCGCGATGCGTCGCTGTATTTGCTTCTGTGTGCATCTGGCAGCCCTTAAAGGGGCCCTGAAAGGCATTTTGAGCACACTAAATGAGCTAGCGCAATCGTTAGATAGGGTCGTCAACATCATCTGTGCCAAGTATTACTCTTTTACGCGCAGCGGAAAGCTCACACTTTTGTTGCAAAGTTTGTTGCTTTTTTCTCACCCTTTCCTTCGCGTTTTTGGACGCCGCCATCTTCACATGTCTACATCATCGATTCCCATATGTTCGTCATGAGCTAGACATCCTGCTATTGGGCGGCTTTTTCACGCACTTCCGGCAAAGAGATGAGTCGTCTGCTCAGCATCGGCTCGCCCGCTGATCTGCCAGCGGAGTGCCGGAGTGTTGGACATTTTACGACAAACGAAACAAGTGTAAACAAACGCTTAACCGTTTGTATTGAATGCAACACGGCCATAGCACGACATGGATTTTATGTTACATGAGTACGTACCATAAAGAAAGCCCCGTGACACTTATTTGGTGCAATCGCAGAGAACGCCCTGAGCCGAATGCCAGGGTTTGACGCGTACATTTTATTCAACTTCAAAACAATCCAGAGATGCGTTTCGAACGAACGCAACGTCACAACAAGCGTTGCAAGTCTGAACCGCGATTGACAGACGATGGGTTGCCTCCTCCTGCCCGTCGTAAATTCGGCACTCACCTCACACCCGGTTTGCGTGGACGAACAGCAAGTCACAACTCTGGCGCGCAAGCGAGAATGCTTTTAGCCAGGCACACTACACATACCCCATGCGAGGTTGAGTCGTACGTCGTTCGAGAAAGATAATCCAGACCATGGGAAGCACTATCCACCCGCAGAAGTACAATGCCGCATTTCATCGCGAAACGAACGCGTCCACAACACACAGGAGGCGATGCACACACACACACAGCTTCGGTCACTGCATTGGCTTAGCTGCAGCTTCGTTCGGACAATCAGCGATGCTACGACGATACAGAGCTGCGTGAGGACGACGTGCTAACCACTTCACGTATTTAAAAACACAGGGGCAAAGAACTAGGTTCATCGGAAGCAAAAAATATGTCCTCCATTATAGTGCCTGAAATATACTGGCTAGTGTGCCGAGGGCGGCCTCCAGGCGGGCGCCGGGAGCGATGTACGCGGCCGGCTGCAGCTTGGGGCGCTGCCGTGCGGGAGTGTGCGCGTTCGTTCGGCCCGAGCAGATCGCGCGGTTACCTCCGAGCTGCGGCGCAGACGGCAGCGGCAGAACTTTCCATTCCCGCTTGCGACGAAAGCGAGCGAATGCGACGGAAATTCTGTCGCGTGACGAAAATTTGTCCCGACCATTCGACAAAAACGATCGTCGCGCGACAAAGCGACGGAATTCCTGCCGCTTTCACTCGCTTTCGTCGCAAGTGCGAACGGGCCTTTATGCGCAATCACATAAAACAAGCTCTTGCTTATCGCCTGAGCATACGGTTTATATCTGACTACGTTACACTGTGCTTGCCAGTGTATTTAAACGATGTCACTAGGTTTGAAACGTACGCGCTCGGCGTGCAGCTTTGTAAACGCAAGCGGCCTCACATACGCACGCTATTTTGCTGCTAATAGAGTTTTAGTACAGCGTTTGTGGCCTCTGCATACGCTAAACGCTAAATTTTTGCATCCCGCTACGTAAACACTGCGAGGGGAGTTTTAGTAGAGCGGTAGAGCGTCTAATCAGTTTTGCGTAGCGACACACTAATGCATACGGCGCCATCTGTCAAATGTTTTCCGAAATGTCTCGCCGGCTCATCTGCTATCGGAGTGCCGGAGTGTTTGGACATTTTACGACTATCCAAACAAGCGCAAACATACGCTTTCCCGTCAGTGTTGAATGCAACACATGGGTGCAGCTTGTCAGAACACGGGTTCTCGCTGATCGAGTGCGGCGTTGGTTAAATTTGCTCTGCGCCTTCCCGTTCATCGCCGCTGATAAAGCGATCCAATACGGCGCGTTTTGTGCACGGGTTCTGTGTCGGTTTAAAATGTCCTTTTTCACATGCCGCCGGTAGTAGAAATTACAACCGCCGCAAAATAACACCCGGCACCAGCGGGATCACATCTGAGACCGCGCTTTTTGGATAAACAGTGCGCGGTGCACCAAAGGGAACGAGCGCACGATTCTCCCCGCGTGGCTGCGAATTCGCCGCCGATACCAACGGCAGCTACCTACACCGCGAAAGGGCAAGGCCAGGCCGCACACATGCGGCCAGGTCCTTCGTTCACTTTTCCAGCCTTTAGAGGAGTGTCCATGGGGTCAACAAAGATGAAAAAGCCGAAAGAGCTGGCCCGTAGCAGACGGCAGTCTGTGGGAGCGCAATAGCGGAAGTTCGTCACCGCTGAGGAGCGGAGCATCATGGGAGGGGAGGCCAACAGCGAAGAAACAGTTGAAAGGAGGAGGAAATACGGCGCGACGATAATGCGCGGTTTTTGATTTACGATTTCTCAGCTAATACTCATCGCTTTAACAAAATTCTTGCAGGAGGAGATTGCTAATACATTGCTTTATTTGGTTACATGTACATCCATGCATCGGCGGAAGGCATTTCAGGACCCCTTTAAGTCGTGCACGGATTTTGTACGCCTGTACCGTCGCTCGGCGCGCCGCCGAATTGCTCGCAGGCGTTCGAGTTCGATATCAAAATCCGTGACTCTTGCAGATAACGAGGTATATCTCCTGGATGATTGGGTTGCATTACTGATAGCAACCTCGAGGCTTGTTGAAAGCCCATCTCGGCAGGCGTCCTCCATCGTGGATTGGAATTTAGGCCAGTCAATATAAGCGGTTACAGTGGGCGAGAAAGACTGATGGAATCCCATAATCTTGATGTATGTGGGAATATGGTCGCTGCCGTGAGTTTCAATATCAGTGAACCAGCGTAGACGGCCAGCCAAATGAGTTGAAGCCAAGGAAAGGTCTAGAGAGCTCCCGTATGATGTGCCACGCAGAAACGTAGGGCTGTCATCATTTAGCAAGCACAGTCCATATTGAGATGCCAACGATGCGAGTCTTCGGCCCCTGTGGTTCATCTTGGAGCTTCCCCAGAGTGGGTGGTGGGCATTGAAATCTCCGGTGATGATCCAAGGGCCGGGTGCTGTTCTGAAGACATACTTCAATCTCTGGACGTCAATATTAGCTGATGGCGAAATGTACGCTCCGAGAAGGGTGAAGGAGAGCTTGTGATTCTTTACAGTGAGGCACACATATTGGTTGGTGTCATGCGGCCGTAATGAATGCACTGTATAGATGAGTTCTCGGCGGATGAATATCACTACTTTGCTGCGGTTCCCACAGGTTGAAGATTCGATGCTTTGATAGCCGGATAGTCTTATGGGAGTGGGTAGGTTTGGTTCACATATCACAATAATCGGGAAGAGATTCGTACGCACAAATTGGCGAAAATCAGAGAGTCGAGGTTTTAAGCTTCTGGCATTCCACTGCAAAATGGAAGCTCCACGTATTTCCTGGCGTACTGATGAAGACACCTTGGCCATGTTTTCACTCGAGGCTAGCAAGTAGTGGATCCAGGGCGTCCAGGACTTCCATAGCGCACGAGGCGGTTGGCGTCTTTAGAGTATAAAGAAGCTTGCGAGTGGCGTTGATGAGCGCCCTGAGCACTGCGATGACTTGCAGATCTTCTTTATTTGAAGAGGCATTCGAAGACTGGTGAGACTTAGCATCCTCCCGTCGGGGCTCCGTAGGTGACAGAGACGGCAGCCTGGGCCAATCCTCCGCCGATGGGGACGACTTCCCAGTTTTGTTGGCTTTCTCAGTTGAAGCTGTAGCCAAGCAGATTGTTGGCTCCGCTGGTGGTGGCGTTGCAGGTGGAGGTAGCGACTGGGGCGGGGGCGGAGGCAGTGCCTGCGACGCTGGAGGATCCTCACGTAAGATGTCGTGGACGGCCTTTGTCACGAAAGCGCTCGATGACCTACGCCGTCGCGATCGTCGGCGCCTTCGCACTTTTGCAGATGCGTCTTTATGTGACGAGTAGTCTTTTACTATCTGCTTCAGAATCTTCTGTTCCTCTTTTAGGCGAGGGCAGGTCTTCGAAGAGGCATCGTGTGCGCCTTGGCAGTTGGCACATTTAAGGACACCTACGGTGCAAGCTTTGGCATCGTGAGATCCGGAACATTTCGAGCATACAGTGGTGCGTCCACAAACGCTGCTGACATGGCCGATCTTCAGGCATTTGTGGCACTGTAATGGTTTCGGCACGAAAGGCCGAACTGCGTGCCGAAAGTGGCCGACCTTCACATGTGCCGGGATGCAGTCACCTTGAAACGCAAGCTTAACGCAGCGTGATTTTCCCAGACGAGTGACCTGCTTGATGGTCGCGCCTTCCGTCGCCGGTTTTATGAGAATGGGTAAGTCGGCATCTGGAATGGAGACGTCGACATCATAGACGACGCCCACGGACGCGCCCTGGCCTGGAGATATGTAGGCACGAACTTTCATTTCCCCCAACGTGGTTAGTGGGTATGCGTGGCCTCGAGGAACGGATCGCATCTCACCTCCTGCGCGCTACGCGCAAGCAGGCAGTGTTTCCCGGTCCCCCACCTCTCCCTCTCCCGTGAAGCCGCATCTGTGGTCCGGAAAGCACAGACTTAATCTCTTATCACTCTATCCCGTATCCACTACATGCATGGCATCCTCTCGCGTCCCACTTGCTCTACACCCAACTGCCCTTCCTACCCATCAGTACGACACCTTTACTGAGAGTGCCATCCGCCAGACCTACCACCTCACCTGCGTTCCCGCATCGCTTCCTGGGAGGACTGGTTGAACCCAGGTCCTGGCGTAGATGTCAAATCGACGCAAGAACTTCTGGCGGCCCACTGCCTTCGTGTTAGTGCGAACCTCTGGGTCGAGAGTCGAGAGCAATGTAACACCTGTAGGGCATAAAGAAGTCGAGTCACAAGAAACGTGTTACACGCCCGAACACGAGAAAATACGGTTAGCTGCCGTCCCCGCCAGTCATTCACTTGGCGCTGTACCTTCACCGCGTGCTCCGACCAATGCGAGCTATAGTATTACGAAACTGCTAGAGGGGTATTCCCAAATGCGTTAGATCACTATTCCAATTGATTCCGGCGAAGCAATCGGGTGTCGTTCCCCATTCTCCCAACCAAAACTCAGCTTTTCTCGAAATTCACGGCCGCACCTGAAACCTCGCAAAATCCTTGTGTAATGGCTAGAGCATTCTCCACGCTTGCCTTGTCAGTACAAAATAAAGCGGCATCATCAGCATATGCTAAGATTTTCACTTCGAAGGACGATAGCGTAAACACTCTAACACTAATGTCCTGTCCTGTATACATATCAGCAGACCCTTGGCCTAGATAGAACACGTTTTTTACGATACAGGCACGAGCCAGGCAAGCTCCAAAGACGGGGGAAAAGCGTACGGCATTTGAGCGTCTGCGGGGACGCGTAGGGCGTTCATCCACTGCGTAGACTCGGGTAGTGATTGCTACGATTCCAAGCCGTCCTGGTAGGCTTATCTGATGCATTTTACAGCCGACAGCATGGCAGAAGTACGCTATGCCGATTACTGAAATATCGAGAATGTCCATCCAACGATGGTGATGAGAAAACTTTACTTTGCCCAAACTGGGGGAAGGGGGGGGGGGAGAAGAAGACGAAAGGGAGCGTTCGACAGTCCTTTCCCGTCAGATGGCAGCCAGGAGCCCGTGAGCCCTAGCGGCTGCTGTGCCCGAGCGCCCAGCCCAAATTCGCTGCACGGGGCGACGCGCCAACAGCGGGGCCGATTCACGCCTCGTCCAAACCAGACCAAACCACCCGCGGCCAACTTGCCCAGACTTGCACCGCCGCAGAGTCACCCCATCCTTCTGCGTCGCGGCGGCTCGGCCGAATCATGCATCGGGTGAACGACCGCAACCGACAGGCCGCTACTTGCTTGGAGGTGGCTTCGCTGAGACAGCGATGGCGTCGCCTTCCCTTTCCCCGTCGGGGCGGCTCGGCTGACAACCGCTTCGCCTCCATTCATGGATTTCAAACTTCGGCCAGCGAGAGTCCTGATTGGAGCGATTCAAACCGCTCGCGGCTACAACGGACTCCCGGGGATATAAAAACCCGCCCGGAGGCACAGCGAGCGCGGCACGTTTCGGAGGCACCGAGTGGAGAGGTGCTGTCGCCTTTGTGCGATCCATGTAGCACTTTGTTAACCCTTGTACAGTAGTCAAAACTGTTAACAACAACAAAGAACGAGGTGCCAGCGTAGGAACAGAGCGGCAGCTTACGATAGCGCTCGGGCTGCTAAGACAGGCTGTGCGCATGCGCTAAAGCACCCGAGTGTAGTAGGGCAGCATCGTGAGTGCCGATAACCAGGCGCCAAAGATGCGGCTGTAGCTATCCTGAGCTACCACTCTTTGCGTAGGCAGGCACCTCGTGTTTTGTTGTTGTTAGCAGTTTTGACGACTGTACATACTGTATATAACTGTTGCTTCAACTTTTCGTCGGATCGAGAACTTCATATCGCTCTGCTGTGCGCCGCGTTGATAGCGGACGGAGCAAGGCAACGCCGTTAAAGCGGTGACTGCGCTCGGATGGCCAGTCGCAACAGTGGTGGCAGCGGTGGGATGGCCAGTCGCAACACGCCATAAGCTTCTGCCCGTTGGACAAGGCTGCGTTAAGTCTCTTGGTCGGAGCTGAGTAACACGGCCTCCCATTGCTCTAGAGTCCTTATCACTATTGTCTGTGATGTGTGTTGTGGTTTCTGGGGACAGGCCCATACGATGTGCTGCTGGTTAGCTCGTTCTGAAGACCATGTACATTGCTCTTTGTAAAGGGTCTGGGTATAGGCGGCTGTAGGCTACGGGGTTCGGAAAGGTGTTGAACTGCACAAGTCACTAGGCTACAGACTGCCACCGACTGAGGGAGGGATGCGCCGCAGGGTATTTCAGGCGGCCTAAGCGATAGTGAGCGGTGATGTCTCTACACGTCACAAGCCTGCAGTCCCGGCCCCCCGTATGTAGCGATTGCGGGGACCGCCTCGATCTTGATGACCCATCCAACGATGACGTCAGATTCCAAGCATGCTGTTTCACAGAATCGAAACCGAAACTTGTTTGAATGCTAACCTTGGACGTCGTCCAATCACGTAGAAGCTTTTACTGACGTAGTTGGTGCGGCCGCCGCAAACCGCGCATGGTAGTTGTTCTTCGTTCAGGCTCCTTATCGCCCGGATAAACGATGAAAAGTGTGTTTATGTGAGCCAGTCTACGCAGTGTAAGCAAAAATGTCAGCTTGACCAATTCTCTTCAGTGTCCCTTTAATGGCCTGATATTCCCACGGAACATGAATCCCGTTCGGTAGCCCGTACAGTTTACAGGTGTAGCTGACAGTTGTACCTCGCTAACTCGAAGTAGTAAAAACCGGGAATATTTCGAGGTAAGCGGATTTTCGAGGTGAGCAAAGTTGCGCTAATTGCCATGAAATATCGAGTTCTTTGCAAAAAATGTTCTACCACTTACCATAAATCCTTATGTATTACCTCAAATAGTCTTATTTCTTTACTTTGTGGCGCAAAGGCTTATAAAACGCTTCAATTAACTGTTGAGTTTGGTTTAAAAACTCAGAGGCGGCGCTGGTGGCAACAGGAGTTCTCCGGGGAACGCCTGTGCTCCATACGATTTTCTACATCGCAAAAGGGACCCGCGCTCTCCAATGGGTTTTTCCCCGCACTACACACCTCTGTCTTCACGTACACTGTACCTCTCCGCATGTCTCTACCGTCACATGACGTGCCACAGGGTTGCTTGACGAAGTTGATATGCCTCTAGGCTCTGACCTCACGTTCGAGGGAAACATCGGCTTTGGGGTAGGCGTGGCTAAACGAGAAAATAAATCGAGCGACTTAGGCGTGGCACATAGCGCGAGTCTTGTGAAACTGTCCGCGGCGGCGAAATTTTCGTTCCACTCTCAGTCAAGATTTCGAGACATCCGCAGTTATGCCCAAAAATAGTTCCAAATAAAGAGCAAAAAATACGTGGGACGTATAGGAAATGGTTCGGTGCCTAGGAAAATTTCGACTTAGCCGATTTTTCGAGATATGCGAGTTCGAGTTAACGAGGTATTACTGCATTTGCATTTTCCCACAGAAAAACAGAACTGTCGAAGATAAATTTATTGTTGTGTGACCGGGATCGCCGGGCCATGTCACTGGCCTGCTTTATCAGAGCCTGTTAGAACTGGGGCTGGTTTTGTTGTACATGCTTTTCAAAGTCGGCGCCGAATCGTTTCGACAGACGTCCATGTGAATTAGCCCACCCCATACACTGACCGAGCGTGTAAGTATAAAGCAAAGGCGGAGCGGGAGATAAGTCCATCAGCGTCAGATTGTCCCCCCGCTCCGGCTTCGCGCGTTTGTCAGTGGAATTAACTCAGCGGAAGCTCCCCCCCCCCCCCCCCCCACCCCCACACACTCCCCAATGTCTCATCGTCAACGTCTCCCCGAAGACAGCCGCACCCCACCGATTCCGTGGCCTAGTGGTTAGGGCGTTCACCACGGAAGCGGGAGGTCGTGGGTTCGAATCCCGCCGCCGCCGGACACCCACCGGACTGAATCGGGTACAGGCTGAGCCCACTGTCGCGGGGCTGTTCCTTCGGGAGCCACTGCCTGGGAAAGGACTAATTCCCGTCGCCAAAGCCGTCGGGGCAAATGCTCCTGTAGTGTCTTCCTCCGGCGGAGAATGACGTCCCGTGTTCGTACACAATCCGTCAGGCGGAATGTGCGAACGCGACCATGCACGCTTGCGGGCAGCTGGCGTGCAACGACGGGTGGCACCCAGTGACGTCCTTTCTTTTCACCTTTCCTTACGCCACCCTATCTTTTTATTTGTTTTGCTTCATGAGGAGTACGAATGCGTCCTGGGGACATGGCAATTCTTTCTGACTCTGCTCCACTGAATAATACCCCTGTAACACGGGTACTTTCAATCGCGATTGAGTCTATCCGGATCGAGCTCAATCAGGATCGGTCGCTGCTACACGGCAGTTTCAATCGCGATCGAGCTCCGTCCCGCGCGAACTGGGTGGAGCCCGAAACAACCCATTCCCGTTTGAACCCGTCCCGCTTGAACCCATTCCCGAAACGCCCTTCTCGTTTGGTCCGTCCCGTGTGCGCCCGTTCCCAAAACGTCGAGTTTGGCCTGGGTCGTCGTGGGGTGCGGACGTGTTTTTCGTTCGTTCCTGCGCGGCCTGCGCGGTATCGCGATTATGCCAGCCACGCGTCGCGATCCATGAGTGATTTTTCCGGGCGGCGCGCGCTCAGCTGCGTGGGGCCGTCGAGCGTCTGCTCCCGCTCGCCAGTAACCGCTCGTCTGCTTGGATCTTCACCCAGCAAGCTCCCCTCACCTCGGACTGCCGTGCACGACTCATCACAGCACAGCACTCGCCTACGCATCACCGCTCCCGTCGAGAACTTCTCCCGGACGCAGCATGACGCCAAGACCTGTGTTTGTGATGTGTTCTGTGCTCGGTGGCCCCCAGAGACGGTGGCAACCCTTCTTTTCTTCGCGGCGCCTTAACGTTTTCTATCTTTACCTATCTCCTTTTCTCTACCCTATCCTATTCACCCCCTTCTATATTCCCTACCCCCCGGACTGGGTTGTATGCCGGTGAGCCCCTAGATGGGCTCAAAATTATCCTCAGTCCATTTCTTTTCCTCTTCAAACTGAACCACTCAAGTCAAGTCAAAACGTCCTTCCCGTTTGACCGCTTTCTGTTTCAAGTTTCAACCCGATCCCAAAGCACCGGTTCTCTTTCAACCCGCTCCCAAAACGCCCGCCTCAAACAGTTCAGATAAGTTTCTCAGCTCGCAGTGCGCTTTTAGGCCTCCAAAATTGTGCTGGGCAAGGTAGTGTAGGTTACTCAGTAATGACTACAACTTATTTTACTCATTTCTTGCCTAAATATTCAGCGCGGGGGCAAATTCTATTTTACCTTGACTCTAACTCAACTCGGTAGATGGCGTCACCGACACGTTTTCTTTTTAAAGCTCTACGGTTGATGGCTATAGTATTCTCAAAACAACTACAATTATTGTGTACGCTTCACCCGATAAGCGAAATATTCCAGCTACTTTAAACGAAAGCAAATACATATGAGCAGCAAAATTATGCGTTTTTTGCTTTGAGACTAATTCATCAGATGTCGCTACTTGCGCCGCCCCGGCCGGAATACGCACCGCCATGGAGGGAAGTGCAACACAAACGGTGTGCTAAAACATGTCCTACCATTTTCAGCAGCACACGGAAACTCCGGCGCCCGGTAACACGGTAAACGGTAACGCAAACACGGTAACGATAAGCTAAAACTCTCTATTCTGGCTTAACAGCCACCGTGGAACGCACAGCGACATCTAACGTATTAGTATCTAAACAAATCACGCATAACTTTGTTGCTCACAGCTATCTGCTTTTGTTTAAAGTAGCTTGAATGTTTCACTTTTCGGGTGAAGCGTTCAGAATAACATTATTATTCTTGCAAATTCTGTAGCCATTACCTGTATAGATTTAAAAAGAAAAGTGATATCAGTGGCGCCATCTACTCAGTACAGTGCGAATCAAGGAAAACTAGAATTATCGTCTACGCTAACTATTTCGGCATGAAATGGGTAAAATATGTTCAAAAATATACTCCATAACCTAGACTACCTTGCCCGGCACAATTTTGGAGACGTAAAAGCGGTTTGCGTGCTCAGAAACTTATCTGAACTATTTGAGGCGGGCGAGGCTTAGCACGAGTAGGGGCGGCCATATTGCTCACCCATCCGAAAAAAAAATAGTTGTTTGTCGTACTCCTGAACACCATTTAACGAGAAAAATGTAATAAACAACACCTACTAAGAATAGTTTTACCGGCTATACCAAGCATCAAGCGCCGAGCGCGCTGCGTTTTGCTGTAATCAAGACGACAGGGTGCACTTTGTCTGCTCGGGAAGCGCCGTGGCGACGGTAAAGGCTGTGCCGGTAAGTTACCGTTCACGGTAACTCGTCGCGCATGCGCAGTCGACTCCCGCAAACCCAGTAAACGGTAACGCAAACACAGTAATGATATGCTAACACTGTCTAATACGCAAAACGCAAACAGTGTGCTAAAACGCGTTTTACCGTTTTCACCGGTAAACGGAAACTCCGGCTTCCGGTAACACGGTAAAGGGTAACGCAAACGCAGTAACCATATGCTAAAACTGTCTATTAACATAGTTACGTATACGTACGACCGCGCGAAGTTCCCAGACGCCAGCCGCAAGTATATCGTTAGCGCCACCTGGCGTACGCGAGTGCAACCAGCACAACTTCTCGATCTCGATTGGAACGGGCCGTGTAGCAGCGGCAGTGCGTCGAGCGCTGTCGAAAACTCGATCGCCATACACTTCAATCGCGATTGAAAGTGCCCGTGTGACAGAGGTATTACAAACATCTACACGGGCTCCAAGAAGGCATGTCACCAGCTTGCAAGCGGAATCACCGTCCCATCTGCGCTGCAACTTTTACCCACAGTAAAAGGACAGGCCAGAATTTACTGGGTACCTGGGCACATGGGATTAGCAGGGGACGAACGAGCCAATCAACTCGCCCGTGAATCACTCATCCGGGCTCCCGCTGACCATGTATGTACCCTGAAATCTCACTCCCAACTTCGTATCAAATTGAAACAGTGACAGGATGGAGTATCCACCCCCCATCCTTTGTTGGACAGAGAAGAACAAACACTACTCAAACAAACACAAACACACTACAAACACCGGCATGGTTACACCGCCTACAACATGGGACCACGATCCCACCCCCCAGCGCAGCCACTGACACACCACACTTAACCGAGAACATATATTGTGGGAATGCACAAACACCGCAGCACTCAGAACACGTCACACTAAGGAGTGGCTGGCTACCGCCTGCAATCACCAAGACCAACGGGACCTGGTGACCTTCATCCGCAGTGCTACCAGCAGCTGCCGGGGCGGAGGCGCATGACAGATGCCACGACCACCACTGCGATAATAGAAAAAAAAGTTCTATCTCTCTCTGTCTCCCTCCATTCAATTCTACAATCTGGTGCAGTTCGTTTCTGATGTACCGCTGGCTGTTCCTCGAAAGAGGAGGCGAGAGTCAGCCAGGTTTGGTCAATGGGACATGGCAGCTGCGTTGGTGTGCCTAAGCCAGGTACGCTTGTAGTATAGGGACCGGGCGGCCGTTGTGCGGCACCACCGTCGCTTCAGCGAACAGCGCCGCCGTGGCGAACCGCTCGTCAGCCGAAAGCCGGTGGCGGTCAGCGCAGCGTAGTTGTGCATGGCTTTCTGTCGTTCTGCTGTGGTGCTGCTTGCAAAGCGTTCATAACCCCGATAACTTTTTTTCAGATTGGTCAATCTTGAAGGTGGAGCTGACCTTTACGACGCATCTCATGTGTCCGATTTACGCCCATACCCAGTAATTACAAATAACAGACGATGTCCAATGCGCCAAGCTGGAAGTCAAGCTGGAGATGCAAGTCCCTTAATTCGTGCAAATTTTTCATGCCTGCGTGAAGTTTGGTGTATCGAGAAATATATGGCAGGTAAATGCTACTGCAAAGCCGTTGTGTGCAGCCGTTCCAAGAATGTTGCGGCGCTGCAGTCTTAGATTTGATGACGAATTCACTGCGTCATGCACGAGCGAAAGACAAATTTGGGGGTACCTTCTAAGATCTATCGCAAAACAGGAATTCTTATGGACGACGCTGCGTAACTTCATTAATTACCGTAGAAATGCGTTTAATATCACAGAAATACATTTGCTACAGCCATCGAAAATCGTTTACAGAATAAATACCGCATGATAGTAGAACGTTATTGCTTGTCGTGGAAAAGCATTGATTTACAAGAATTGCAATGGTTGCTGGCTCGTTGGTTAATGGTTTCTGAAAAAAAAAATTACTGCGTTGCTGCAGTACGACAGAAAGGAGGTGCCAAAACCCTCCCCCTCAGTTTCACGAGTCATGCACTCGATCCGTTTAACGACGGTGATGGTCTATCGCAAAGGTTCCTCGTGTGGGTTTCCTTGGTTGCCTTGTAGATTTAAACTTTGACTAGTTGAGCTCTGCATTTGACCAGGGGCGGTATTCTCGTAACTGTCCCTTTCGAAAACGTCCCTTTTGCGTCCCTTTCATCGTGGCGTACTTCCGGTTAAGCAGTGGGCCTTTTATTCAAATAGCGTAACTGTTCTTGCAAACGCATTTTAAAGAAGTCAAACCGTATCAGAGTATCTTTTATGTGTTTATTGTTCCGCGAGCGAACTGCGACGAAAAATCGTCTGCTCCAAATCGTCTGCTCCGAGTAGCCACGGCTCATAGCTCCGCCGTGCTTGCATGGCGTCACATCCGGGTGTTCGCTTTTAGCCAATCAGGGCTCGCTCAAAAGGGACACTTTGAAAGGGACACAAAAGGGACAAAACACGGGAATACCGCCCCAGCACACAGTTTGGTCTTTTGATCGCAACGTCTTTGACTTTGACCCTTACCCATTTTATTTCGCCCGAAGAGAGCTTCGCGTTCTGCCATCGCCGTCGTTAGACAAAGGGCTGGATGCTTTTTATGTTTATTAAAGACGATAGTCTTTCTTGGACTACTTAAACCCAGAAATTTTGGTCTGGCTGTCTGTCTGTCTGTCTGTCCGTCTGTCTGTCTGTAACTCGATTCAGCCACCCGGCCAAAGAAAAATGCTTACTGCGCAATAGTATTATATACTCACAGCCAAATGTAAACGTCTAAGCCCGGTTTATATGTTCATACTTGTCAACTTTGTTGAACAAGAACAAGGCATTACGCAAATATAAGACAGGAAATTACAGGGACAGGACAGGACAGGGATATTTACAGTGTTCCTTTATTAAAAAATTCCTGGGTGCTTGGTTTCTCGATAGCAAATGACATTCTACATCTACTGCAGAAAACCGCCGCCTCCTGGCGGCATATGAAAAATCACGCGGCAACAGCAACGAAAGGTTCCACTAGCTATGTTCCACGTTCTGCTTGGAACGCACGTGGAGCAGGCCACGCGATTCTATAAACCTTGTAGTCGGCCGCCTCCATTCACGCGCGTCTCCGCCGTACTGCAGCGCTGGCATCGAGGAACCCCGCCTGTAACAGTGGAACGCGGTAAATTCAAATCGCCTTGAGCAAACCTTTAGTTTCTTTACTTTGGGATGAGCGCGACGGAACAGGAACAGCATGAGAGGTGAGCGGGAAAGCGAAAGGGGGCATTTCCTTGGCAAATGCCTACAAAGACTATCGTCTTTTGACGACATTTGCAACGAAAGGAGCAGATACGCGGCCAATTTTTTTGCACGTCCATGAACCCCTCTCCAAATCATAACTGCTTCCAGCGGGTCGGAAATGCGTCTGTCTTGGAGGATTCGGGCTGATGCACCCCTATGTGAGGCAACTAGTTGCGCGTTTTTGGGTTCTTCATCAGGCATCACACGATTTTTTTATGTGCTCTGCAAAGAATGCTTAACTGTTAAAACACAGGCTGGCGTTAACATTCTGCCACATATTTTTACACACGGTGCCAGCCTTTATTCCACGCAGGTGGTAAAATGGGGACGGAAGGGGGGATGGTTTGTAGCTTGGGCTGTTGGGCAGTTGAATTACTTTGGCTCTTGATAATGTGACCGCTACAAACGCTGGAGTTCCGCTTCAGCTCCGGTGTGGTCACTCACGAAAACCGAAGGATGAAAGCTCACGGTCACAAAAGGTGTAAACTGCCGCGACGTTTCCACGGCAACACGGTAAAAGAACTCGTAGTAAGTGTATTTCTCTTCAAATCACACGTATCGAGGTATTTCACCGTTAAGGCTGGTGTGGAAAGCGTAGTCGTTGAAACCAATGTAGATAATTTAAAGTGGCAGGAATGAATACTAATACTAAGTGTATTATTCCTACTCGGGCGTAGATCGGGCGTAGCCAGGTGGAGAGCGCTGCAAAAAGCGCTCATGTCAATGCGGCTTGTCTACCAAACCTTTGAAGGGTTCAACAACTTTACGTAGCCGTTAGTGCATTTGAGAAGAAAGAATAAAATAATATTAATACTAATAGTTATATTCGCACTCAAATCGGGAGGATCCAAGCGTCGATCGCTGCAAAAAGCGCTTATGTTAATGCAGCCATACCCAACCCCAGAAGCGTCCGACAAGTTTACGTAGCCGTTACTGCATCTTAGAACCCAACACATCTGTCTAAACTTCGTTTCACCACACACATCCGCTCACAACGCTTCCTAAACACTCAAAGAAGCGAAACAAACACGGCAAAAACAACGGGAGGCTGCGTTGTCCAATGCACCAGCTCATTCCACTAACGAGGGGCGCGCCGACTGGTGGCGCCACCCGTCCAGCTGCCCTGTCCCTGTTTTGAAAGTGCGAATACACCATCAATAATTTTTTGAATAGTGAGGGTGTATTCGACTCGAAGCCGATTATAACACATTGCTATGTAATCGCGTCGATATTCTGGCGTTTCGAATATTCTCATACCCCTAGCGTTCTTGAAGCTTTCGTATGTGGCCCTTGAGACTTTTTTACCGTAAGGTATAGGTGGTATTCGTTGAAAAGTTTCGCTGTCAATTTCTTCGCTTGGCAACAGTGGAAACGGCCACAGACATGGCCGATGCGCCACGGACATGGCGCGGCTTGGGCCACTGCAGCGCCCGCGCGCCGAAGAGAAAAAAAACGCCGGCGTGCGTCGTCTGCTCCGTTTCAACCCGATTCTCAACGATGGGGTCAACAGAGATGTTATTAATCGCACTCGCATTGGACTCGAGGCAATCCTTGGCGTTCGGTGAGGTGGAATTTGTAAAGGCGCGGTCACACTAGCCCGACCATCGGCCGATTTGTTCGGCCAACACCGTGTCGGCGAGCTGTCGGCGGCCATGTCACACCGCGCCGACGCCGACCGTTGCCCAACCGTCGGCGTCGGCGAGAAATCGGCGAGGCGTCGGTGTCTTCGCGATGTCGGCCGACGCGCTTGTCACACCGCACCGACGGCCGCGCGACGTCCCACACCGACGGCCCCGCGACGGCCGACTCCGCCGCCTCGCCTCTCCGCCGGGGATCTCTTTCTTTCTCTAGTCAAACTTGGAGTATTGTGTCGCCGCAGCACGACTGAAGCCATTCGTGCGTACTGGCGTGTGCGCTGCTTGTACTGTATGTACTCCTCAACTTCTTGTTCGATTACGGACAAAGAAAAAAGAGCTGTGCGCTGCTGCCGCGGCAGTAATAATATGGATGTTTACCCCCGGCGAAAAGACCTCTGTAGCACGTAAAATATGCATATAAATTAGTGCGTACGTCAGCAGAAATTTAACCTCCTCTAATGGAGAAGGCCTTACTTTGCACCATGGTACCGCATTTTCTAGAAACACGGTGCGATTAAGAAAAGGGAAATTAATTGTTGTGGCTCAAGACGCCACTCGCTGTTTCGAAGGAAATATTTCATTGCAAAGGTAGTTGCTTCTCAAAATCACGCGATTCCCAAATTGGATGCGCAAACCATACCCCCTAAACAACCGCTCACACACACACACGCACAAAAAAAAAAAAACTCACCCCGCCGGGAATTGAACCCCCAACTTGAGCGCACGCGCGCGACGCGCGAGAGCACTGCGCCACTGCCCAATTTTTTTTTTCTTTATTACATGGGAAAATACGCTCAGACGTTGCAGTACGAGGAATACAAGCAAACAAAAGAATACCCTGAAGTTATGAGAAGCAAATATACATCAAAATTCAGGCAAACACACACAAGCGTTCAAAAGAGGGAACCAGTCAGGTGGTTGGTCAAGCGAACTATACACACTATGTACAAATGCCACAGTTTCTCTGAAATAAGACTTAGTTGATCTTGGTGGCTCAGCATGCCTATCACATAAGCGGCATCGCCACAGACTGTACAAACCAATCAACACGAACATGTCATAAGGTGGCTCACCAGGATAGTCGAATGGCAAAAATCGGATAGAGAAAGGCGTAATATCCATGTCTTTTTTGAGCGTTCGCTGTAGAATGTCCCAGAAAAAGACAGCATCTCTGCAGTCTACAAAGCAGTGATCAATTGTCTCTGGTCGAGTACAGAGCCGACAGTCTGTCGACCAAGCTATAAACAGACCCCGATCCTTCATCCAAGTTTTAACAGGGAGCGTGCCAGTGTGTAATTTAAAGAAAAATGTTTTAACACCTGGCGGAACACACATTTTACACACTCTATTGAGGACATCCTGGTAGGGACACTGTAGGTAAAGAACACGATATAAAGGTGTGGGAAAAAGCCCAGAAACCAGGGCATCAGAAATAGAATCGCGCGTAGCAGTAAATATGTACTCAAGGCTAAACCGAGCTTGTAAGAAGCGAATTGTGTCAACCACTTCTTTGAGGAAACCTCGCGGGCTTCAGGCTGCGTCCACAGACAGCGAAGACACCACAATATCAGGGAGAAAATGTGCAAGACGTATTTGCAGTACAGCTTTCAAAAAAGGATGTTGAACATCTCGAAAGTAGAATAAACGTTTCTTTGACTGCGCCACTGCCCAAATGGTGCTTTGCTGCGAAATAGCCTGGGTAATAGATGGAGGCCCATCCTTCCGTGTCATACGTCGGTGTTTACTAGCTGGTTTACAGAATTCCTGGCTGGTAAACTGAAATTTCTTAAATAGCGCTTGCACAGCAAGGTTCCCCGAAGCCCCCACAATAGCTTATCGCCATCAACTCCGCTGCTTCGCGAAAGCGCTCGCAATAATGTGTGTGCACGGCTGCCGGCTGCGACTGCGATTTCCCACTGCGGGGATAGTGCTTGCCGTACTTTGGTTTTACGTTTCACATGAAAAACCTTGGCCGATATTGATGCCTTATTACCCAAATTACCCTACGTAACTCTTCTTCTGCACGAAACTGACCTTACATTTTCTACAGGCGAGCCGATCGCACACGCATTTGCAGGTTGCAGCTCTGGGGTAGTGGCGTCGCCGAAGAGCACGGCCGAAGCGTCGAACGCCAAAATACGGATTGCATTAGCGCTAGTGTTGAGTTGTATGAGCTTCATGGACGTTACTGAGTTTATTACACTCCAGAAACTATCAAAATAGAGCCGCATTCATTGCGGCACGAATGTTGTCGGGGAGCAGTTTTCGCTTCTCGGTCGATTCCCGGCGACGCGTCCGGCGACCGGTCGGACGACCGGTTTTGTTGGCGTCTTCGGTCGGCGAGTCAGTCACACTACGGCGACTTTCCATCGGCCGACGTGTTTGTGTCGCCGTCGGCGTAGTATGACAGCGCGGTCGGTCAACTCGGCAGTTGGCCGATGGTTTGGCGACTCGTCGGCGTCGCCGTCGCGTCGTCGTCGCCGTCGTGTCGGCCTAGTGGGAACGCGCCTTAACGAGCACGGACAAGTACCGCCATCCCGCGGAGCCCGATGTAACGAGTGGTGGCGCACTCGAACGGTTGCCTGCATGCGCGCCTCGCCAGTGTATACAAGCAATACGAGTGAGTGTGAATTCATCTTCTTCTTAGGTGGTTAGATGGAAAAGGAAAAGAAATGGACTGGGGATATTATTGAGCCCAGCTGGGGGCTCACCGGCATACAACCCAGTTCGGGGGGTAGGCAATATAGAAGGGGATGAATAGGATAGGGTAAAGAAAAAGGAGATAGGTAAAGAGGAAAGTTCAGGCGCCGCGATGAAAAGAAGCGTTGCCACAGTCACTGGGGGCCACCGAGCACAGTACACACCACAAACACAGGTCCTGGCGTCATGCTGCGTCCGGGAGAAGTTCTCGACGGGAGCGGTGGAGCGTAGAGGCGAGGCTGTGCTGCGATGAGTCGTGCGCGGAGGTCCGAAGTGTGGGGAGCTTGCTGAGTGAAGTTCGAGGCCGACGAGCGGTTACTGGCGAGCGGGAGCAGGCGCTCGACGGCCCCACGCAGCAGAGCGCGCGCCGCCCAAACAAAGCACCCATGGCTCGCGACGCGTCGCCGGCATAATCGCGATACCGCCCCGGCCGCGCAGAAGCGAACGAAAAACACGTCCGCACCCCACGACGACCGAGGCCAAACTCCGCTGTGAATTCATCGCGCAATACAGCTGTACTTATACGGACTGAGGAAAGTAGACACAAGCGCCATCAACTCAGTCTGTGTGCGTGTTAGCGCTGGTTTACGAGACGAAATCGTCGCGCAAGTTGCAAGCACTATTTAGAAAGACTTATGTTTAACCGTTATGAAAGCTGCGCGCATTGTTTAGCTTCGCTCTGGTGAATTCGCGGACTTGGCAAAACCATGAAAGCTGTATACACAGAGAAGCGCAATAGAGGTTCCCTGTAAAGATGACTATATTGCAGTGACCGAACACATACCGACAGCAGCGTGGAATGGTGGAAGGAAATAAATGATTGGCAAAAAAGCAGGACACCGAGCGGGACAAAAACGAAGGCGGAATAACACTTTGAAAGGAAGGGAGGCAAGCGAAAAAAAGGAGGTCAAAGTAAACAAAAAAGGCCGAAAGAGGAAAGAACCCCTCGGCCAGGTTCAAAATTAGCAGCAGCTTAGATCGGCTATGCCAGGATATACGTAGCGTGAGCTAAGGTTCAGCTGGTTATTCTTAGCTTTACTGGTTGTCTTTGATTAGCTTATTATCATGCTTACTGCTGCTAAAACGGCTTGCAATCCAGTCCGGTCCGGTCCAGTCACTGCTCCTCGCACATGCGCAGCACGGCTCTCCAGGAGCCACGTGAAACGGCTATCAAGCGGCTCCGGCGCAGCGTCAGACTTGGCTACTGCGCAACGGAGGCGCACAGCTGGGCACGCGCCGGCGCCAGTGCGTCTGCCGCGGCTATGACGTCACTCCTCTGGAATGCGCAGACGAGCGAATGTGCAGACCCAATTCTCTACACACCCGTACTACAATTGGATTGGAAAATCAAATCCAATATAATCCAATTTAATCCAACCCAATCCAATTCAAATCCAATCTAGTCGAATTTAATATAATCCAAATCCAATCCAATCCAATCCAATGCTCTTCGCGCTTGCGCAGCACGGCCCTTCAAGGTCCACGCGAAACTGCTCAAACTCAGCCAGTGTAACTTACGCTACAAAGTCAACACGGGAAGAGTGCTGCCGAATGCCAGGCGAGTTGACGGCCGAGATACAAACAGTGAAACGGAAGCAATATACCGTAATTACCCGATTCTAACGCGCACCTTTTTTTTCGGAAAAATTGGCCGAAAAATCGCATGCGCGTTAGAATCGGATACGAAACCGAAACTGCCGAAACAGCGGAAATTTCGTCCCACCCATCGCCATCGCCATCTCAAGATGGCGCGAAAGCCTTTAGCAACAATGTTTCGAACGCAGGAAGCATAGGCGCCTAGGCTTTTCTATCGGCGTTCACACAAATCGTCAAATCGTTCCACTTGCGCGCTTGATAACAGCAATGGCAGCAGCGGCTCTCACGCGTTCAAAACGAGCGGTCGGCTGAAGCGTGCGCCTCTGGAGAAGCTCGCGGGATGGGCGTGCGAGGCGTGGGCCACGATCCCATCGACCATGGTTGAAGGTTCGTTCAGATGTGTGGCATCGCGAACTCTCTTGATGGCACTGAGGACGGATAATCTGGTCAGCGGAAAGCGACAAGGAGTGAGATGAGTGAGATTACTTCGGGAAATAAATCGCCCATTTCTCTCGCATTCGTTTGTCTGGGTCACAAAGTTCCGTGCGCGTTACAATCGGAGGTGCAAGTTTTTTCGTCTTTTTATATGAAAATCGGGGGTGCGTTAGAATCGGGTAAGTACGGTAGATGCGCTCGAGACGGAGCGCTATCGCGGAGTTATGGTAAGGGCAAGGGCCGAAAGGATTATCGCCGATGAAGCGCCGACAAAGAGAGCACTTGGCACATGTAGAGTGGCATGCGCGTCGAAATCATATTGCTGACGTTGAATGGCAAGGTGTTGTTACACGTGATAAAGGCGAAATAGAGAACTGCTTTCTCCAGCACTACAAGGAATTGTTCGCTGTCACCGTTTCCTCAATTAGGTGCGCTGTTAAAAGATGTGGGGAGTCGACTCAAGCGAGCAAACAACTCCACCGAATCTACAGGGCACAGGTGGTGAAGGGGGTGGCCGTCTGATTTGCGGCTTTCGCCGACCAGAGCGGCAAGAATGAGTCAGAGCCTTGAACGAAAACAGCACAAAGACTTATATTTAGACAGGCGAAACACTGCACAAGCACGAGGGTAATGTAACGTTAATGAGAGACAACTTAGATCGAATACAAATGCAAGAAACAGTTCAAAATTAGACAAATTGATACAGTCAGGAGCTCTAACAATGAATATTAGGAGGTAGAAAAGTTAACTAAAAGAAAACAGTTCGATGCTTATGAGAGACAGAGCCCCACAAAATTCACCGACCGGGCCGGATGATGCACCGCTGTCGAAGGCGATTCGGCTATATTCGGTTACAACGTAAGAACAGCAACGGAAAATGCCGCTGTGTCTCATCACCGCAGCCGGATGTTACTCCGCGCGACGCAAGGAGTGCGTTACTGGGAATATTTTGAACATGGCACGAGCTGTTTTCGTAATTTTCTGTACTTAATATGCCTATAAAGTACTGCAGCGACGGCAGACAAACTACGCGAGGAAAGGCAGACGCTATCACGCATTCATAGCATCTCCGTTCAAAACGCGCGCGGCCGTTGACATCCGGCTCCATCGCTTAGGCGGAGTGATACCGTATATGAGCTACTGCCTTTCTTAACTTGTTCCCGAGTACTATACCTATGAAGCGTGGCTTCATCGTACGCCAGGCCGTCCGAGACGATCAAGGTGAGTCGAGGCCCGGGAGTACGTTGGAGTCCTCCAGGGCGCGGGTCGCCGATGGTGTGGTGCACAAACTGGCAGAAGCCGTTGTCATATCACGACGTCCAAACGTAGCTAATTTGCTTCGGCGCGGATTCTCTTTTTATAATTGCCGGCGCGGAGAGAGGGGGCACGACACACAACGCGCCAGCCGCCGCCGAGCGCACAACTTCCCTTTTTCTCCCTTCTGGAATCATCGGCGCGCCTTAGCACTGGCAAAGCTACGCTAGCCCCCTCAAAAGAACTCGAAGCTTCGGTGAAAGCTGAGCGGCGGAGCTTTTATTTTGGTATTTTCTTGCCGGCGAGCCGGCGAGTGGTCGCGTTACCGCCGCTTCGTTCGAGAGAGTTGCAGTGTTTTCTCGGGGCGAATAGAACCAAACTGAATGAATCGGACGACTGTAACAAGAATTAGGCGCTGTAGAATATTATGAAAAAAAAATTATACGGTACTTTTAGACGTCGTACGGTCGAATTTGTGACATCCGAATATAGTCCAGCGGATGCTGAACGCTTCAAAAGTGCTGGCCTTCATCTTTTGCCCAGGCTTAGTGAGGAAACAAAAGAACTGTTGGAACTTCCTATTTCAGTGGAGGAGGTTACAAAAGCAGTTTAAATATCTGAACCTCGCAAAATCACCTGGGCCTGATGGCCTCAGCGCAGCCTTTTACAAGGCCTCAAGAAATGAATTAGCGCCAATTTTGACAGATGTGTATAATGAGGCTTACGATATTAATGTTGCGTTGCGCTGCTGAGCACGAGGTTGCGGGTTAGATTCCCGGTCGCAGCGGCCGCTTTTCTGATGGAGGCGAAAAGCCAAAACGCCCGTGTGTACGAGATTTCGGCGCACGTTAAAGGTCCCCAGGCGGTCAAAATTAATCCGGGGCCCTCCGCTACGGCGCGCCTTATCGCCTGCGTTGCGTCGGCGCGTTAAACCCTACAATCAATCAAATGAATATTAATGTTGCGCCAACGCCTTTTACGGTTTCACACACAGTTCTTATTTCTAAAACCGAAGATCCCGCAATGCTGCGTCTGTCCACATCATATAGGTCAATCAGTTCAACCAGTGTTGACTATAAAATATTCATGAAGACACGAGCTAATAAAAGGTTCCAAACAGTAATGACACAACTTGTGGGATCACACCAAACGTGTGGTATTAAAAGACGCACGGTCTTCACAAACATACATGTCGCCCGCTGTGTGCTGGAGTGCTGCGATGTAACAGGAACCAACGAAGCGATAGTTCCCCATGAAATATTGCTCTGCGTTTTACACTATGCAAATGTTGACTCTGTTATTCGTGAAGGTGTGCCCATATGACCTACAGGTGTTGTACGACGTGGCTAATAGTGAACGAGACTGTGGGAGAACGCGTATACAAGTGCAGCGCTCCGTACGCCAAGGCCCGCTCTTAGCCTCTTAGCCCGCTCTAAGCCCCGCTACTTAGCCTCTCAGCGCTCTTAGCCCGCTACTTTTTAATGCGATAGCGTTATTAGCCTCATTTCTCGATTTTTCCGTGCCCGCTAGCCGTCCGCTATCAGTCGTGCCATCAAGTGTCCACGGAAATACATCACCAATGCCAACCGGAAACTACGACTGAGGCAGCCAGATGCAAAGGTTAACTGGCGGGTGGGAAAAAGGGCAATGGTGCTACGGCGCATGCTATGGCAGACAAGTAATACGTGGTAATTCATCAAGCGTTGCGTCTGCGCAGTGAGTTCGTTCTCCGCCGTTCGTGAATGCGCGGATGAGCCACTGTTGACGCGATGCCGTTACTGGGCTCATTCGGCGGCTTTCCGTAAAGGCTAGCTGCCCGCTATGAGCCGTGCTCATGAAGCGACCACGGAAGACAGTGTCCCCGTCAAACGGGAATTACGTCTGCGCACCCAAAAGAGAGCTCGCGGCTGAAGCTGTAATCGGGCGTAGTTGCTTGAAACCGAATGTGGAAAGTAGAAGGCGGGCCAGTAGGCTTGACGACCATGGTACTGCTACGCAGTAGACGGAAAGGATACGTGGTTTCGTCAATTGCTGCCTCTGCGCAGTGAAGCTCCTTCTCCCACATAAAGCCGTTGTTCCTAGTATCGTTCGGTTAAACTACAACGCTTGGAGAGTATAAATGGCGAATGCCATAGCGGCGTTCAAAGCTCTGCCTTGATGACGAGGTAACGCTCTCGCGTCTTTCATCTTAGCACCTAAGCGTAGAATATCCCCTGCAACTTTTTTGTGTGTACATTGAATCACTAGCTTTGTTTAAGCTATAAAGTCAGTGACAGTGTACAAGGATTTCGACTGCACGGGGCAGTGGTTAAGGTGTTAGCCTGTGCGGACGATATTGCTGTTTTTGTTCATACTATCTGAAAGCATCGCAGCAGTGGTGGAAATCGTCAGGCGATCCTGTAAGGTGAATGGGAGTTGTGTGAGTCGGAGAAAATGCCTGGAATTTTGACATGAAAGCTGGCCATCAACCCCTAGCATCTTCGCTAACATGAATCGGGTCAGCACGCCGGCAAAGTGCTTAGGCGTGCCTTCGCAGTATTGACAGCGCTCCGTGTTAGAGGAAGGAAGCCGACGTAATGAGATGAAGGGCAGGAAAGTGGAAAGGGTGGAACTTATCAATATGTATTATTAACACGAAAGTGTTTTATTCCTGGATACACAAAGATTTCAGTGACGTCATATTCATCACGGAAATGACGCCACTACAACGAAACAAGCGGCCTGTAAAGGGTGCACCCTCATACACGGGGTCTTCTTGCGGGGAAGCAACCTTTAGCACGTGTTCGTTTTCGGGTTTTATATTTTAACACGACAGTGTTTTTTGCCAGGATACACCAAGGTTTCGCTGATGTCATATCCGTCACGGAAATGACGCCAGTACACGTTTGCCGAAGCGACCCGCGAGCAGGATGTCGCTCGCCAAGCACAGACACAAGACAGCCACTGACATGCAAATCGTGCTTTCGCTGCCCATTTCACTTTCGTGTTTTACCGATTCCTATGGCAGAGGAATCAACCACAGTTTTTTCAAGAACTACTGTGTGCAACCTATTTTTCAGTATGTCCTCCAAGTTTCTTCGCGGTTCACGAGAAAGTGTTCAAAGACTGCATGGTGTATCGCTGTGTTTACGTGGGGCTCCAACTGGGAGCGGACAAGCCGGACAAACTCGTTTCGTAAGGTCATGGATGAAGGTCTGCGACTGGCGCACTTGTTTATAGTGCCTAGAATAGTATATTCTAGGCACTATACTTGTTTGTACGTCAAATTGTAGATCGTTTCTTGTTTCTCTTAAGGATCCAACGTTGCGAACTATCTGTCTGTTGCGTTGGCGTAGAGCGTTACCGGATATTATAGTCACGGCCAATGTTATGCCTGGTGGCTTGCATGGTTTTATGAGGGAACTTGTACTCTCGTGTCGTTTCTTGGCTGTTCGATTTGCGTGCAAGTATTTGTGTCAAGCAAATAGGAAAAAGTTGTATAAAGATGTATGTGTGTGATGTGGTCCTCCCTGAACAAATGTACCTCTTGATTGATTGAACAGGAAGGGGAAAAGATGTTCTTCAAAGAGTTAAGCGTATGCAGGTGCCCCGTATGACGTTTTCGTTTTTTCAAATTGCATACTGCAACCCTCTCTATTAGGACGTGGATAGCAGAAAAGGAATTGCTCGTCCCATGGGCTATTGACTGTTTGGTATGCAAAAAGCCTGAAACAACGGAGCATGCATATTTATCGATTGTTGGGATTCTGTGTTCCCGTGGGATGTGTTCCGACGGGCCCTGAAAGAGTGTCTGCCTGTGGATGCCCAAGACGTACGGCACTTGCTTGCAGAAAGCGAGGATGGCAGGCCTTACGACCTGATCATGCTTGTTGGGTTGAGCTGTATTTGAAAGGCAACGATGGCCGCGAGGTACGCGGACGGCGGTGCGCGAAGCGCGAGACAGTATTTTAGAGAGGCAATGAGTGCATACATGGAAAATAAAATATGCGTCGAATCTTCCGGAATGGCTTGCAGACATAAAATAATCTATGAACCAAATAGAATTTTAAGCAGATGACGTCAACCAAAGTCAGGTTGACGGCTTTTATGAATGTGTGGCTGCGTTTTGTATGTGCCAAAGCAGGCAATAAAAAAAAAGTTTTACAAACTGCTTGGACCATGTCGAAATGGAGAAATCGAGTAGACGCCGGCTTCATAACGCGACTGACCCAGGTTCGATTCCGACCACCGCAAGCACTTAGGGGCGAAGCATCTTAGGACCTCGCTTTGTCCGGAGCTTGGCGTCCGTGGACACAGTGTTGCACATGCGCGAGGAGCATTGGACTCGATTTGGATTGGATTGGAATTGTATGTACTGTGCAGACGCGTTGTCACTCATTTACATGCGCGAGTGGGCAATGCCACGGGTGATTTACGGTAAGAACGATCCCCAGTGCTTCGTCCACTCGTCATGATTCACTTCGTGGAGATGCGGGAATTTTTTTTCTTTCTCTTTACCCGTTTTCGCGTTATGGACGCCATCGGTGAAAACCCTGAAGCTTCGCTTGAAAGGGGCCATAAATGGGGTGGCGAAAGCTATAAGGCTTGGAGCTTCCACCCTTTGCTCGCACTTCAAAGCGCTGTGGATGCTACGAGCTGATGAGTTCTCGCAACACAACCTAGAGGCACTTGTCACGGCGCTTGCGCTCCGAGGTACTCGCAGCCATTGGCTACCGCTCAGTGGTTCGTCCGGCTTTTCATTTTTAGCAGCCGGCGAGCATGCTCCGTCTACTACTGGCTGCGTGGCGCTGCTTTTCGCGTCGGCCCTGCTAGCAATAGCACGTCAGTTTTCGCAAAAAATTCCCCCGCATTTCCCCGAGGGGGAGAGTGTGAAAGTGCGAATGCACGGTTGTCGGCCCGCTTGCGGCGCTTGCGCTCGGCCCCCGCAGCCCACCGCCTCGCCGCCTTCTCTTCCATCTCTTCCATCGGGTTTGTAGTATCACGTGTACACCACGCAGTTATCAAGCCGCTATAACGCCGCTGAGTCGCCAACGCACGCCGCTGACGACGTAGTTTGAATGCGTTAAAGATATAAGGCGCGTCACTAACACTGATATCAGCGACGCGTCCGTGGCTTGGTCGGTAGAGCGTCGCGCTGCGGCCGCAAAGTCCTCGGATCGAAACCTGGCGCCGGATGCTGTTTCTTTTTTAAATATAGAGGAGCACTGCGGACGCCGCCGCCGCCGCCGCCGCCGGCGGCGGTGGATGGTTTGGGGTCGCTTATAAAGTGCATTCGCACTTAATATAGAGGAGCACTGCGGACGCCGACGCCGCCGCCGCCGCCGGCGGTGGATGGCTTGGGGTCGCTTATAAAGTGCATTCGCACTTAAAAAGACTTAGCATCGCCGCAGTTATTCGGTCACCGCTTTATGAAGCCGCGCCGACGACGATCTCCAGCACAATCCTTCACCGGACTATCATCCCCTTTCACGAATTTGTAACTTCATTTTCAGCCATAGTTCGGATCTGGCGGGCGGCGACGCCTGTTAGCTGCTGTGGTGTGTGCCGATTCGTGCGTGGTCCAAGTCCATCGGGAAGACAGATGGTTGCCGCGGTCACGTATGTGCAGCGTTTCTGCCTGCAGAAGGCTAGATCTATGTGCTTGTCAGCGCTATTCAAATCTTGTAAGCGACGCGCTATATCAACAAACCCAGCTAAGCTCGTGTGACGGGTGGCGGCGATTGTCGACATTAGTCCCTACAACGATACACCGTGCCGAAGTATCGCTCTCGTAGGCACCGCCCGAGCCATAGAGTTTCATACTAATATATACTAGAGGGAAATCTGGCGCAACTGTCTAGGGGAGCCGCGCTTCAACGACCGTTCCGTCGTTTACCCGGCAGGCACGTTCCACTTTTCCTTGGGATGGCTCATGAACAGGCTGAAAAGTTGACTCTGGCTGCAAAAAAGCAACAAATTACCGTAGATGGTTCATGAAATTTGTTTTGTTATTATAAAATCGAACCTCCGAAAAGATGAATTTGTCAGTAGTTGTTTAGAAACTTCATCTACGATGAACAAGAAAAAAATGCTGCCCTTTTTCGCTGATTTTGGCTTCGAGACAAAAAAGAAGCCGTATGGCTAGCTAAGCCAAGTAGCAAGGAACGTCGCTAGCGGCAATGGCGCCGCCCAAGGCGGCCCGCAACCATGGTCCCTAGAAATTGCAGCGACAGATTTCCCTCTCCGAACCGCCGAAACCACCTGCGGCTTCCCCCACAGCCGGAAACACTGATTGGCTGCAGCATTTGATGGAACCCGCCAATAGCAGCGCCGTAGTCTTCAGCGCCTGCTGCGCCGCAGAGCCTACGTCAGAAGCAAAAAACCCACGTCAAAATCTGTTGAATGGTGGCAGGACTTCACGCGTAAACAAGGAAAGAAAAGAGCGCTTATCTAGCGATAGCCCGCTTGAAATCGAGACCTATTCAGGGCCCCTTTAAAATGCAGGTTATTATTTTGGAGACCAGATGTCTGTACTTCCATGTTCTCCTTCTTCTTTGGGGTAATGACTGATACCCACTGAGGGGGATTGGCCATGGCTTGAGATTGGTCTATGTAAGCGTAACTCTTCGTTGCACAAAGGGATGGCCAGTTGACTGAGAAAGGAGGGGGCCGTTTGGTAGGGGGTGCAGGGCCCCTTAAATTCTTCAGGCTATGCCTGATTATTATTATTTTTTTGCAAATTCCCACAGGGAGATCGGCCTAATCAGTTAAAACTTAAAAATGCGTGCTTTAGAATCGGAAAACAATCACTAGTAAGAAAAAAAAAAAAAAAAACTTATACGCTCCGTAAGTGCGGGGCACGGTGTAAATACTCTTACACCGTGGTGCGGGGACAGACGAATGATTGCGAACCCGCACAAAAACTTTTCTTCCATACTCTTCTAACAAATGGCAGCAGTCTCTATATATATAATTTCCCAATTCTACGGGGTAATTTCATGGCCGTTTCCCTGCTTCAATTCTACAATCCCATTGTATACGTGGGCGTATTAGCCTTTAAAAGGTACCCCGTTTCTTGGCCAATGCCCCACGTAAGTATGTACCTTTGGGAAAGGAACCACAGCAAGAAAGCCCCATGTGGAAGTGGTGGCCGTTTGCGGCCCAGTCAGAGGGATGGGCCAGGAAGAGGGCGCCCAACTGGAGACACTAGACAGTGAAGGAGACGATTTAAGGAGGAATAAATATGAGGAATGGCTATTTATTTGAACAAGCGGGTATTGGGGTGGAAATACGTTATACGGATGGAAATACGACTAAATACGTTATTTATGCTGATGATACTACTCTGCTATTTAAATCTAACGAAGTGAGGACCCAATACAAAATGCTAACTCGGTGTTAAAAAGCATCCATGAATGGTGTGTTGAAAATGGCCTTAAAATAAACACAGGCAAAACTAAAGCAGTACTATTCCGCGCAATAAACAAAAACATCACAATTGAAGCAGATGTAACTTTGGTCTCCTCAAAAATTGAAATCGTGAGTTCAATGAAAACATTAGGCGTTTGGTTTGATTAAAGTATGACCTGGAGTCATCACGTACACTGTCTTGCTGGCAAACTTTCCCAAATCATAGGTACACTTTTTCGCCTTAGGTACCTCCCTCCCAAAATCAAATTACTGATTTACAATGCCTTATTTTTTAGTTCACCAAGTTACTGCAACCTTGTATGGGGTGCAAAATCAGCAACAAACTTAAATTGTCTCTTCCTACTTTAGAAAAAAGCAATTCGAATAATTTGCAATAAGCCGTACGATTTTCCTACAGAACAGCTTTTCAGTGAGATCAGGTTATTAAAACTTGTACACTTATTTTTTTATCGTTTGGCATTACTGTACAATAGGAAACAAAAGAATAATCTAAACTATAATTGTAATATTGTTACGAGGAAGGCGCAAGGAATACTGGTGTATTAGCAGGTATTTACACAAAATCAGTCCGAGTGGAAATAGTCACCAGTCCGGCAAGATGGCCGCAATACGAGCTTCTCTGGGGCGTCATAATATTTGCTACAACACACGATCTCCTGATTTCTGGCAAATACCCCAATCAAGAACTAACTATGGAGTACAAATGATACGCCACACATTACCAACCTTACTAAATTATGTTATTAATCAAAACGTAAATCCTGGATCCCAATCAAACCTACTGGCATTTTACCTTCAGCAGTGATGTATACTTCGTCTGTGATTGTATTTCTTCCTAGGTAGTTTTTTGAAATATTATTTCTCCCACGTTTTTCCTGTTGCTATGTGGTGACGAAGGTGTAAATTTTTTTTAGCTACAATATATTGGTTATTCTTGTTTCTATTTTATTTCTGTGGTGACAAAGATGTCAATTTGTTTTGATTACATTGTACTGCTGATTTCTTGTTTGAATTTTTATTTTTACTTCTCTTCTCTTTCTTTCTGATTTTTTTTTCTCGTCCCGCTGTCTTGCTGCCCTGTGTGTCTACCGGGCTTTTGGGCTGGTCAAGTTGCCTGCGAGCAACTTTTTCCCAAATCGTCCGTCGTACTGTTTTTGCAAGCTTTACGAGAAAATAAAGTCATTTATTCAAATGTGGCCAGTCTCCAAGAGGCCGCGAGAGAGAGAGGGAGAGATCAAACTTTATTTAAAGCGGCCCATGTCCGGGCGCCCGAAAATGGGGTTCTGGTGGGCCTGGAATGCGTTCAGGCAGGTATTACGCTGGTGTCAGGGCCCCTCACGTTGGCAATGTGTCGGGCGAGGCGAGGCCAAAGGATGGGGCGAAGATCAGGCGGAGGAGCGGCCCAGCTTTCGCATGAGTATGAAATGTGGGACGCTAAAATGTGTGGATGAAGCAAGTGGGGTGATCGCCTGGCGCGAGGACAAGCCCAGTAAGTGTGCTTAACGTCGGGATAGGCAGCGCACACCTGACAGTGGGGCGTGCCATCTCGGGCCGTTATATAGCGAAGAATTAGGTCACAAGGAAGGCAAAGAGTCTGAGCCTGGCGGATGTAAGTGCCTTCGCGGAGTGTGAGGTCAGAAGTGGGGAGGAGGAAGGTTGCGGCGGGAACTGCGAAGGTCCTTCAGCTGTTGCCTCCGAGCCTTGCGATGGGCGGCGGGTTCTTCTTTAGGGCTGTAGTCCTCGGGCCAGGGTTGGGGGTCGACCGGCTTTCGATTCGCACGAGCGAGGGCATGAGCCCTTTCATTCCCTACAATTCCCTGGCGTCCGGGAGCCCATTCTAAAAAGACCTGCCGGTGACTGTGGGCTGTCATGTAGCATCTTAGCTCGTGATGAATGTGCGCAGGTAAGGAGTTAGCTGCGAATTCTCGGAGGGCTCCTTGACTATCCGTGCGGATGGTAATTTGGTCAGTTGAATGGGCTTGCAGCGTGACCGAATCGGCAATGACTTGAATTTCACCAGCTGTAGAAGAAGGTACATTACAATGTTGACGGATGATCTCTTCACGTGGACTTACCGCGACAGTTGTGGATATGTTGTCGGTAAACGTGGCGCCTGTATAATATGTGTCATGCGATGGGCTGGAAAGGTCTCTGCTTCGGTGCCTGCCGGAGTCTGAAGACGGGTCCGTGTGACGCGGGATGGGCCTGACCGTTATGCTAGGAATTGTGTCCCATGGTGGATGTTCTTTTGGTAGATGAGATAAGTGACATGTCGCAAACCCTATATCAGCTAGAATGGTGCGGCCTTGGGTCGACGTCGTGAGCCTGTGCTGTTGGGCAGCGATGTGGCGGCTACTTCCTCCTCAAGAGTATTGTGGAGGGCCGTGTCGGCAAGGATATAGTTTGAAGCGTACATGGAACCACCGAGCTCCGTGCGTAGGCATTTCCGAATGGCGAACTCCAATTTATTGTTTTCAGTTTTCGTGAGCTTGAGGTAGGGAAGGGCGTAAAAAACTCGTGGAAACATGGTTGCTTCTATTATATTGCGAAGCTTGTGTTCTTTGAGGCCTGTGTTGTGGCGGGTGACTCGATGAAGCATGTTATTGATTAAATTGATCTGATTGATAATACTTTTGGTCCGTACTGTGCTCTTCCCACCTTGTTGCCATATAAAATCGAGGATGCGGATGTGTGGACGTCGGGGGATCGGGTGGCCGTTGACACTGAGGCTGATGAGGGAACGATAGAGGTCTATTTGTTTATTGCTCTGATTAAGAACAACGACGTATTCTGATTTTTCAGGGGAGCATTCCAAGCCCACAGATCTTGCATGAGTTTGAATAATGCCCAAGCCATCCTGGAGGGTACGCTCCTGAGCCCCCGGACTGCCTCGGAAACTCCAAATTGTGATATCGTCGGCATAAATCGCATGGCGGAGATCCAGAACCAAAAATAATTCAGAGGGCAGGTTTGTCATGGTTAGATTAAACAGAATGGGCGATAGGATGGAGCCTTGAGGCGTACCACAGCGTATGTAGAAGGGGGCTGATGGTTGGTTGTCGGGTCCAATGATGCGGGTAGTGCGACTGGATAGAAAGTCTTCGATATAATTGAAAACTCATGTGCCAGTCCGAGTTTCTTGAAGGCTTTGGGGGATCGCGTCACGGCCGACGTTATCGAAAATCTTTTTTTTTAGATCCACGCCAACGATAGTGCGGAGTTTGGCGGTGCTTGGGATTGAAAACACGCCTTCCTTATTAATACGGAATGCTAGGTCTTGGTTGCTGACATGTTTTCTGGAACCCACCTAGGGTATGGGGGAAGTGGTTTCCGGCCTCTAGATGCCTTTCGAGGCGAGTGAGAACCATTTTTTTCATGAATTCGGAGGTCATCGATATAGGGCGGATGTTCGTCGTTGAAAAGCCGCGAGCCCGCGCCGAATCCAAGGCTCCGTGCGCCGGAGCTTGTTGAAGCTTTGGTATCGAGCGGGCCAGTGCAGACTCCCACTGTTCGAGGGATGTGGGCTGGTAATGGCGTTGAGGTTATGTCTGAACTACCAAGGCTCATTCTAACAGCCATCTGGGGAGACGAGGCAACGGGGAAAAAGTTCTTTGGCGCACTTAAGTCTGCCTACGTGCGCATTGTTCGATTCACCGGTGGCGCCGACGGGTGCAGGACGGGTTCATAGCTTTGCCTGCACTCCCTGACGGACAGGTGCAGGAGCGGACGAAAAAAAGTGCACGATTGGTTCTGCCGATTATGCAGGATGGCAGAAACGGCTTTGCACTGCTGTGACCTGATTCAGGAGGTGCAGGGGGAATCGAACGGACCCGTGCTCTGAAGCCGATGATGGTGCCTTCGAAGTTTTTGGCTTGTACCCCGAGGGGGGATTGGCAAGGAAAACTATTAACTGTACGGATGACGTCCTGTATTGACTGGTATTGACAACGCTGAAGCACGAAAATTTTGACTGTGGTTTTTATGAGCACTTATGTAACTATCTGTGGCCGTCATAAACTATCAACAAAAGAGGTTTTCTGATCGTCTGCTACCTCATTTGGGCCGTCACGACACTTTTAAAAAAGTTCGAACACTTTCCGTGTAACGATTCCAACGATTTTGTCTGAATGTGATACCGGAGTTTGTGGCCTACAACGAGCTTGGTCGCATTTTTGGCCGCTTTGGAGAGTTGTCCGGGCTTCTGGTGAAGCGCGGACAAGTCTTACCTTGCTGGACTGTAATCCATCGCATCGGTCACTTCCCTATTCCATGTCTTTTCTTTTTTGATGTAGGTTTGTTTCGCGTGCGGTGCATTGCTGTAAATGATGCCTCGCGAAAGCTGATTACCTACACGTCGGCCATTAATTGTAAGCCGAATTAAACCGAATCGGTTGCGCGTTTCGTAATTTTCTAAACCGCTGCCAGCAAGTTGGCGCACTTCCATCAGAATTAGATTTGCGGCTGTTAGCGCACCACATCCCCCTCTCTCCTCGCACTCAATTGTCTCGCTCGACCTTCCACAACGAACCCAAAGGGGCGTTCAGGGCCGCCCCAGTTATCTCTGGCGAAACAACTTGGTAACCTTCCCGCCGGCTTTGTTCTTCTCCGCAACAAGTGTAGCGCGTTGACAGCGGACACGCGTTTGACAGGAAGAGTTGAAGGGGACAGAATCGCTACGGTGTCCCCGTGTGCAGCCAAGGGCGATCCCTCACTCTACCGCTTGGCGGCCTAATTGAACGCGCTCGGCGCTTAATTAGTCAAATGAAAGCTAGCTGCGCCTTCCCTTCCTCCTCCGTGACGTCTCGGCGGTGCCCTCGGATGCTTAGCTCTGTTTCCGTTAAGCGCAGCGCTTCTGTCACCGAGCGCGGAGCGATGACGTTTGTCGCGAACGCGCGCCCGGGGGAAGAAGCCCCGTCAAGCACAGTTCAACAGCGCGAATTTGGTGGGAGCGACCCGGCTTATTTCAGCCCCCACTTTCGCCCTCGTCGTCATCTCTCTACGCTCCGCAAGTTATCATCGTCTCCACAAGCTAGCGCGATGTTACTCCACGGCTGTCCGTGTGCCGAGAGGGCGAGCGAAGAGGCATGCGAAGGGAAGAGCTACTCTAATGCCACACCCGCCGCGATTGGCTGAGAGCGTGGCCGCTCCGAGTCGGCCGTGGCCATTGGCTGGCGCCAGCGCCGCTGCTTGCGAGAGACGGACCGACGCCTTGGTCGACTCAAGGGGGGGCGAAGGACCCAGCGCCGTCGTGCCGCGGTGTGTCCGCCGTCATCCGACCCTTCTTCCCCTGCGCGTGTCTGTGTGTGTGCCGGGATTTCCGTCGACGGCAACGTAAGTTGTTCAAATCGGACGACTTGGCGGTTCGGGGCGCCTTTAATCTGCCTGCCGGCGATGTGCGCTTTGCCGCCGCGTATCGCGCTACCATTCACGAGGTCCGCGCCGCCACCGCCTCGTCGGAACGAGCAGCGCGAACGGGGAGACCGGTAGCGCCATCTCTGGGCGCCGCTGACAAGTGTCTTTTTTTTTTTTTTTTGCTTCTCTTCCTTCCTCGTCGCGGGCGAGGGTGGTTCTAGGCCTAAACGAAACGCCACGGTTTCTCTTCCTCCTGTTGGGTGTTCTCGCGCGGCGTACGCTGCGGCTACTGCTACGTTCGAGCCAGCCGAGCTGGCAGCAGCGGGCTTTAGCAGCGGCTAGCGCCGGCAGTAGCCCCGGATTACAGCACACAGAGCGCCGACTAACAACAGTGGAATCCGTCCGTCGAAGGTCCCGGCCTGTGCTCGCGCGTGTGTGCGCGCGTGTGTGTGTGTGCGTGCATGTGCGGTGGTTGCGGCGGCGATTCTTCACTGGATGCTCCTGCGCCCGGGCCGCGGTCAAGAAGCCAGCGCGAGTAAGTTCAGCTCTTGTGCCTCTGTCTCTGGGGGGGAGGTAGCGCGCGATGTGGGTTGTCCCCTGATCGTGGCACTACGCCTAGCGGCGCCTTCGTCGAGTCGGGCCGGTCGTTCATTGCCCGAGCTCGTCTTCTAGGCCACGCCGCTGCGGCGCGTTTCGGGCGTTCCGCGTCGTCCGACAGCAGCGTCGGCACGCGGCGGCCTCTTCTCCGCCCAGTCCGCTTTTACCTCGTCGCCTAGCGTCCTTCCTGATCGCCTGTTGGTCTCGATTTGGGAGCCGGACATTGCGGCCCGCTCGCCCCGTTTCGCCGCGCGTTGCAGGGCTGCCGTGTCATCGCCGAGTCAACCTCTTGAAGTGCGGAGACCAATATTTGACTTCGGATAACATTTGGTTGCTATTAATCAGCCACACGTACTACGGCCACTCTGGGCGTTTGTCATTTTGTTATCGTTGAGAGAATGGGATGTAGGAACTCTGCCGACAGACAATGGTTGGCTCAAGAGGTATCGCCTTTAATATTGAGTTTTAATACCCAATGCGTAAAGGAAGTGTTCTAACTGCCGCCACGACAGGTCAGCTTCCGTTGTCGCTTGGAACAACCGCTGTAGCTACGTCATCGGAAGTACAAACCCGGAACTCTGGCACTGCTCAGAGTAGCGTAAGTGCTGGATGGGACGCACACAGTTCGGCCGAGTACTGGCTGACCGTCGCAATGTTGCCGAAGGCGTCGCGACCCGCGTCCCCGAAAGGAGATGTCCTCCGCGCGTTGGCCTAGAAATGACCCGACGCGCCAGTGTTCCAAGCGGGGCATATCGGGGACGACGCTTCGCAGCCTGCTTCTTCAGCGGTACCATCCAGGGCGAGATGGAGGCGGTCCGTGTGTTCACTTCGCAGACGGCGTTGTTCTCCCATTCATAACGCCGTCCAAACGAGCCTGGCACGAACCGCTCGCCCTCGTCAAGGCCGTTGCCGATTGGAGCATGGTTCTGTCATCACTACATGATTCGGCTGCTTGCTAGCGGACATCCCTAAAGAGACACTCTTGTTGGTCGCAACGCGCTTCACTTACCTATCATGGGACAACCGCCTTTTCCTTTTCCCGCCCATCATCACAGGGGTTGCTAAGACAAACTACGCCTTTGTTTAATTGCAAATAACTAGCCTTTGCTGACTCACCTAGCCAAGTCCCAACCCCGCTGTACGCTTTTCAGCCGAAAAAGAGTGAAAAAAAGGGCAAGGAATATTAAACAACTTTCCCGCCACATGACGTCAGCAGTGACGTAATATGTGAAACTAACAGCTGTCTGCCTATTAACTGCTCGTTAGAATTCAGGTGGGGAGGTCAAATGCAACTAGAGGCCCACACACCAATCGTCCAGTCCTTTTTTCTTGGAGGTGGCTTGCGGTCAAATCGCACAAACAATATTCTGTGAAGTTAGAAGGGTGGCTGGCGCGTCCCTACTGTTTAGCTTAGTTGTTGCAAGTTTGCGTTAAACCTCGCGTAATTGCTATTCGAAGGAGTAGTCCTTTTTTTTTTATGAACCAAAGGTGTACTACAGCCTCCAAAACTTTTAATAATATAGCGGAAGCGACGACCGATCGGCATGTTAGCCCCTTATCACAGTGTTCCCCGGCAAAATGGGCGAGGGTACGCGCACGGGAATTGAACTACAGCCATCCCTCGTTATAACGAAGTCAACGGGACAGCGCAAAATTTCGGTATAAGCGGTATTTCGATCTAAGCGACCCCACGGGAAAAGCTAGAGCAGTTGAGCATTAATTATGCTACAACTTCGAGGGATCAAAACACAATGTATTCAGTGAGGCGAAACTTTATTCTGGTGCAAAAAGGCAGTGAGCATTGGCAGTTTCAAGTTCTTGCCGGGTGCGAGCAACCCCTGCTCCCATTTGACCAAGCATTGCTTGAGGCTGTGGTCGCCGTCCGAGCATTCAACTTTATTTCGCAGCAGGCGTAGGTTCTCCAGCTTCTGCACCATATTTGGCACATCACGTGGCTCTTCTTCCGCCTGACTGAACGCAGCAGGTGATGCAAGAGGAGCTTTGGAGGAGCAGAGACGTCGAAACTGGCAGCAAGACGGCGAGCTAGCGCAGTGATTGGCGTCCGTACGCCTCGCAGACTGGGGAGCACACGAGGAGGGGAAGCCAGTGACCGCTTTTATAGGGGGCTTTTGTGCATTCCGGAACGTTGCAAGACTTTTCGCGCTGGAAAGCGCCGCAAATGCCGTGGCTCGAGTCTAAGGTTGTGTTTGTTGAGCTCACAAAGAGACTAACCACCCATTGTGGTTACACAGCGAAATCATAAAAACTGACCTGTATTGCACAGGGGCTTTTCATAATCATTGGGCGATTTTTTCCGAGGTGTGCAGCCCTGACGTTTGCAAAACAAGAGTTTTTCGGCGCCCCATTCTCGACGGCACTGATAATTCTGCGGTGCGAGTGTCCGCGTTCGCGACCAACGCCTAGGAACAAAATGCAATGACCCTACCGTTTTATACCATTTATACCGTTTGTCTAAAGTAGGATGGCGCGAAACGAGCTTGACTGGCTCGAGAAAATCGCCGGGGAAACATCAGCTTGCGTTGACCCGCCATGCTGACAGCATGACTCGCCGCTGACTCGCCGCCGTTCGGCCACGCCTCCGCTCTCCACTTCGCTCTAAGCGGGTCAAGCTCTTCGTGCGCTTCGAGTAATGCGGCCTAAAATGCATGCGTTTGGGTTGGGACCAGAAGAAATTTCTAATAAAGCGATGTTTCGAATAAAGCAATTTCGTTATAACAAGGGACTACTGTATCTGTTGTGGGATCGTCGTCTGCTCCGCTGTTCTTCTCAGGGCAACACACCCCCTGCTTTTATTATCTTGCAAGGCCGTTTCGCTACCGCGAACAGTAAGTAGCTAAGCAGCGTGGGGCACAAATTCATTCAGATACAGTGGTAGGGGTTGTACCCCTCTCGAGGAAACAGCGTAGCTGACGACACTCATGCAGCCGATGGCCCTATGCGCGTGCGCGTACTCTCGCCTATTTCGCTGCTGAACAGCGTGATAAGGCGCTGACATGCCGGTCGGTCCTCGCTCTCGCTACATTATAAAAAATTTGGAAGGCTGTACCTTGTGTCCGTGGACTGTGTTCGCGTATACGATTCCAGTGGGGCGGGCTCATCTGGGACCTTTTGGAGCGGGAACGCGAACACGAACACGGGCTATCGAAAACTGCGCGCCACTCTCGTGACGTCACTGGTATACTCGGTGACAACTTGAGAACGGCGCCGGAAGTTGCCGCTGTGCCTTATCACCGTAGCCGGATGTTTCTCCGCGCGGCGCAAGTAGGGCGTTACTGGAAATATTTTGAACATGGCGTGAGCCCTTCCCGCGTTTTTTTTTTTTTTTTGGACTTAATATGCTTAAAAACGACTCCAGTGACGACAAACAAACTGCGGGAGACGAGGCAGACGATATCGCGCTTTCATAGCAAAGCCCTTTCAAAAACGCGCGCGCACTGACGTCACGGGTCCGGCGCTTTGGCGGAGTGATACACTACATGAGGTGGTGCCGTTCTTGAGTTGTAACCGGGTTTAGTGTCGCTGCTCAGTTGCGCGGCGAGGCTGTCGCGGCCGAGATATCATTGATCCGTCATTCCCGGAAGTGAAGTTCAACTTGCGGTTTTACATGCACCACGGGCAGCTGGGCTGTGAGACACGCGGGGGTGGAGGAGCACTGCTGAACAATCTCGGCTGCAGACGTCTTTGGGCCGTTATGGCACCTTGGCTGGGTCTGGACTGTGCTGCGCATGCGCAGTGAGATTATTCGTTCGAGCGCGCCAGTGGCATGGCCCGCTGATAAAATGGCTGGCCCCCAGCCCTCATTGAAGAGGACCTTGCCCGGCGTTTTTGATATCTCGGCTGGCGCGGGGGGGGGGGGGGGGGGTCATCATCACCAGTCTATCTACGCCCACTGCAGGGCAAAGGCCCCTCCCATTAATCTCCAATAACTTCGGTGCTGTGCTAACTGCGGCCAATTTATCCCCGCAAACTTCTTGATCTCATCTGCCCATCTAACTTTCTGCCGCCTCCTGCAACGCTTGCCTTCTCCGGGGATCCACTCTGTTACCCTTAACGACCAACGGTTATCTTGCCTTCGCATTACATGTCCTGCCCACGTCCATTTCTTCTTCTTAATTTCTACTAATATGTCTTTAATACCAGTTTGCTCCCTGACCCACTCCGCTCTCTTCTTGTCCCTTAATGTTACACCTATCATTTTCCGCTCCATTGCCCGCTGAGTCGTTCTCAATTTAAGTTGAACCCTCTTAGTGAGCCTCCAAGTTTCTGCCCCGTAGGTGAGTACCGGTAAGATACCGGTACGGTAAGATCTTACCGGTACGGCGGGTTCAGGGAGACAGAAAGAGTGGAACGGAGAAGCGCGGAGATACTGGAACGGAGATACCGGTACGGTAAGATCTTACCGGTACGGCGGGTTCAGGGAGACAGAAAGAGTGGAACAGAGAAGCGCCTCGCGCGGGCGCAATTTCGTCGCCCGGAAAACGCGCGCAATGAAAAATCCCCTTCTGGACACGGCCGCGCTTCATTTTCGGTTAGTTGTAACCGTGGCTTTCAACCACGAATGTGCCCCGTTCGGGCTCACTAGTAAGCGATGGGTCCGAGTTGAACTACCTCGGTGCGTGTCCTAGCCTGAAACACAGAGAGAGAATAGTCTTTAATGATACTGGTGAGGTTAGCCTGGCCAAGGGGCCTAGCTTGCTACACCAGATGTATGAAAAAATGAAATAGGTGAGGAGATGATGATGATGATGGCTGTTATGAAGATGATGCGCTCGTTAATAGAGTCCTGTTTAAAGGGTCTGATCAAGTCCTGTGCTTCGCAGGAAAGACAATAGAGCTTTTGTCGCTCGAGATGCTCGTTTAGAGTTCGACCAAGGGCCTAGCACGTCACTTAGAGTTAGTTCTCTAGAAAGCGGAATTCTAGCTGCTCTATTCCGCGTACACTCACATAGTACGTGGTTAAAGTCCTCGCGCACGTCACAAAGAGTGCACAAAGTTGCTGCCGCTGCTAAAGCGTTCCTCGTTCTTATTCAGTGACCGCCTTTGCGGTCCACTTTTAGCATGGTGCGTGTCATACTGTCACACACTTTCCTCTTGTAGATCAAAGTAACCCAAACACATATATGGGCTGCCTTTTGTGTTTGGCGTTTACACCTACATGGCGTGCTACGCAAAAAGCCAACGTTTGACGTTCGCGGAGCAATTGAAAAAAAAAAAAGCGAACGTAAACGTCGTGCAGGGAAGCCACGTATTTGCACACCGCCAGGGTGTGGCAAAATAATGGCGGACAGGAGAGTGGGAGTTTCTCGGGAGGGTTTCGCGGACACCCTTTTGAGAGTTATACCTGTGACACACGGCAACGCTAGATCTCCTTTAAACTAAACCCCGGTTCCCATGACTAGGAGCTCGCTCCTGACACACAACAACCCCCGATCTCCGCTATGTAGTTCCTGTAACTGACACATCATTAAAGTGGCGCCAGCAGTTCTGTGAAAAAAGCATGCACAATTACAAAAATACGCTGCGGCTAATAGATCTTCTTTATTTTTTCAAGGAGAAACCGTGCGTTTTATTGTTGTTTAGAAAAAATAAATGGGTAATACCACATATTTGTATTAAACAGCAACAATGGAGCGCTTTTTTTAGCCTATGTTCCGCGCCTAATCTGGCAACAGTGGGCAGATGTTTACAAAAATGCGTTACGATTGGGCTTGTTTGGTGCAATTTAATTTCATCGCAATTTTAACAATTTATGAGAGTATTATGACATCGCACTTGGTCTCATTATTAAGTTCTGAGAAGCTTATGACGTGCAAGCGCCTGCTTACGAGGCTGCGCCGCTAGCTTCTTTTCGTCCGCGAAAGGAGATAATCGAACTCCTCTTACGGGAAATGCCCGCTGCGGGGAAGGAGATTCTCCTTTGTCGTGTGTCACCGAGGCGAACGCCGTTTCGGTAGCACTCCTTTTAGGCCTTTTAGGCCTTTTAGGCGCCCGTGTGTCAGGGGTATAACGCTCATCGGGGGGTGAAGGGTCAGACGAAATACTACTTCGTTCGGTTTGAAAGAAGCGGCCCTTGGTGACCCACTTTTCCGCCGCGAGAGGCGTTCTTTACCCAACAAAGCGCGGGAAATACCGAATAATTGTCGAGGGAGAGAGCGGTCGTCCTGAGGAAGTTCTCTAGCCAGCTACTCTGCGTTGGCAGGGGGCGAGGCCGAATTTAGCGCTACAGTGACGTAATACGGGCACGAGTGACGTCATATGGATCAGCGATACGAGCAGCTATCAGTGTGCTATCTGCACCTTCGCATTCAGGTGATCATGATCGAACGGAACTGGGGGACCCAGTCATGTTTCCTGGCAGCCCAGCAGCCAATCAGACGAGCGAGCTTCTGTGACGTCATAGTGAAATCGCCGGAAAGTGGCTGGGAGTCGCCACAGCTTCATCTGTTCCTTTTATTATCTCCCTTATTTGTTCGAACTTTGTGATAGAATTGGTGTAATTGCTACCGGGACAAAGTAGTCTCTTTAGAAAACCATATTTTGTCTTTCGTGGTATGTTTTGGTGGGGCATATCCACCGATTAATCGCGAGCAGTTCAGTTCTCTGTCCCGTTCCAAAGCTTGGGTGTCGGCTTAAACCACAAAAATCGAAGGTCAAGTCGAGGGAACCAACGTGAGCGATTAAACAAATGTGTTGGTATTCGAGGCCACTTTTTTCAATCTCGTTTCAATCTCGTAACGGCCCAGGCTCCGCTAAAAAAAAAAAAAAAAACATGTGGTGATAATGAAACGTCGTTCAGTCCGGCGTTGAAAGAAAACCAGAGGCAGGTCTGCCCAAGCCGCCTAGGGCTTCAGTGGCAGGCCGGCAGTCGACCGAAACCAGAGAAAGCCGCGAAAAAAGCACGCAAAAGAAAAACGACGTGCGAAGTTTCTGTGCGTAATGCGTAGAAAGTATACACGCATCCTAGAATTCGGTTGTATAGTGGGAAACGTGTTTAAATTTCTGTTCCCTAACGTTTAAACCTCGAATTTAGAGGAAAAGCATCGGATTGATTCAATGCCGTTGGGACGCAATACTTTTTCCCAGTTCTCCACCGGACTAATCTAAAAAAAATTTCGGGCACTTGGATCTGCTTACGTGGTTTGAAGGCGAAAGCTGGCGATTATTGAAGACTTCGCCGCATCGTGTTTTTGGCTTTCTTCGCTTTCGTTTCTGCGTCGCGAATACTTCGGCAGCCAGACTGGGGGCCATTCACGCTGCACGGCTCTCCTAAGCGGGCACCTGTTCTACGCACGTACCGTCGCGTTATTCATCTGTCAAGGGGCGCGCATAGGCGAAATCTCGTTCAGTTATGTCGTGGCGCGCGCTGACTCAGCGGTTAGCGCACCTGCCTGGTGCTGTAGCGACCCGGAATGAAACTTCACACCATCAACACAAATGTGTCAAATCCGAGGTCTGGCGAAATCTCGTCTGGTCGGGTAAGAGACGCATATTTAAAAACTTGTGGCCGCCGACGAAAGGGAAGAAGGACGTTTCGGCTTCTCAGTGAACAATATGGATGCCGAAACGTCTTTCTTGCCATTTTAGTAAATCTTTGGTCGGGGACTACAAGTTTTTACACTTTGAACACAAGTGTGTTCTTGTACATTTCTTTTCCCTTGACGGCGACGACAACTACTGTCATTTTTCGCGCTTGATGAGACACCTATCCAAAGATTTATTTTTCTTCTCACAGCCTAATCATTACAGCCAGCTTCTTTGCCAATCCCCCGCGTGGGTACGCTCCATCACTTAAATATCCAACCAACCAACCAACCAACCTGATGCTTTCGCCGTAAGCATTTCTTGATCGGTCGTTACGCGGTCGGGAGGAAAGGCCGTATACCCACCGCGGTAGCTCAGTGGCTAAGGCGTTGCGCTGCTGAGCACGAGGTCGCTGGTTCGGTTCCCTGCCGCGGCGGCCGCTTTTCTGATGGAAGCGAGAAGCAAAAACGCCCGTGTGTACGAGATTTCGTCGCAGGTTAAAGATCCCCTGCAGTGGTGGTCAAAATTTACCCCGAGCCCTCCATTACGTCGCGCCTCATCGCCTGCGTTGCGTCGGCGCGTTAAACCCTAAAATCAATCAGAAAAGGCCGTGGACGCGTGCGCGAACTGGAATACCTGACGGGAGACAACGTGCCTGTTACCCCGTGATGGAAACGTAGCCAGCGCACGTCCGAACACTTAGAACACTCGATTCGCCAATTTTCACCCTTGGACACAGTTTGAGCTCAGTGCCTCCGAATGCACTGCCATGGTGACTGTTTCTTCAGCGGCCGCCGATTCTTATACTGCCGGCGTACGTTGCAGCGATCTGCAGGCGCGCATTTTAGGAGTGGTCCTGCTATTGAGTGCAAGTGGTGTGCCGCGACTGTATGGGCGAAGTCATTAAAACCATGAACGGCTTGCGGTTTGATGGCGCGGCAGCGTCGTAAAGCAGCTCCAAACGCGATCATTAAGGCCGCGTGACTGGAACCTCAACGGACCGTTCTGTCGAAGGCGCGCGTCGTATGTATCAAATATATGTACGCAGCTTTTTAGCTTTTTCCCCGTGATGTCTGGCGCTGTCTTATTACCGTAGAGAAAAGAAAACGCTGCTTTTATTTTCAACCACCCCGTTGTCTCTCAAGCCCCAAATCGTGATAGCCTTCCTTTGTTTTTTCACTAATAAAACTTAAGAAGCGCTTTTTACGGGACGGAGAAAATGGATGCAAAACACGGTACGCTGTTTCAGTTTATGAATCATGTACCGAGTACCTTGCCTCTTTCCTTTAATTTTTTTTGTCTCATTCTGTTAATTGGGCGGCAGACTCCGGGAAAATCTGGCCTCTTACTGTTTCCACACTTGAGATCTAAGGTTTGACGAAATCTCATCTGGTCGGGTAAAGGGTTAATAGTTTAAAACTTGCGATCACCTACCAAAGGTTATTAAAAGCGTAAAAAGAGACGTTTCGGCTTCCGTACGGAAGCCGAAACGTTTTTTTTTTTTACGCTTTTAATAAACCTTTGGACGGTGACCGCAAGTTTTTCCAATGTTTCCCCATTTCCAGGCTCACGAGGGCACCTTGATGATTCCAAGCGATTCGTTTCAAATCGCTGGCTTATTCCTGCACGTCGATCGAGCGTAGCGAAAAGTTGCGTCATTTCCGCTGCTGCTGCGTGTCGCTTTTCGCATGTGATGTACCCGAGAAATTTCGAAGTTTTCAGGCTAACCTGTTTTCATGTGTTATCTTAGATACTAAGGTTTTGGGGGGCATAAAATTCAAACATTATGGGTAGTACATAAAACAGGAGAAACAGTGGTTAATGATACGAAGTGGAATATAGCTTGAGTGGCCAAGGTCACCCGGACGACGACCGGCAAGCGTGTCATGTCAGTAACGATAAGTGACGGTCAACGGGAACAGGTGAAACTAGCTTATATCCGCGTTAAGCGCATGCAAGGGGCCGAAAAGGTGTATTTCTGGCGAAATACGTTGCAGCCAGTGGTTCTGAGATCCTATCAAGAGTTTCCAAAACCCAGAAGAAAACGAACGAGTCATAAGTAGGCGGAGTTAAAACTCGAAAGCGGGCGTTCCTCGGTAGGAATTGCCGCCATACACGTACGTGGTTTACGCAAGTCTCAAGTAAAAAAAAAAACCGAAGGGGCAGAAACGGCCCATGTAACGCAAAAGGCAATGGGAAGTGGGATAGACGTCGGCTTCATA